>NW_027361773.1:6435000-6847500 GCF_039654945.1 Dendrobates tinctorius
GTGTTTGCTAAGGGATAACAGGGGATGAGATTTAGGAACACAGTGCAGAGCCATTTTGTTGGTGACTGCAAAGTAATACTAACAAGTAGGCGTCACCGAGGATGGCAGACAGCAAGGATTCTGTTAGTTGGTCCTGTTCGCTGTATCACGCTCACACTTATGCTCACATGCTGATGCTCATGCTCACACTCACGCTCACATGCTGATGCTCACAAGCATGCTCATGCTCTCATACTCACGCTGATGCTGATGCTCACACTCACACTCACGCTCACATGCTGATGCTCACACTCACACTTACGCTCATGCACTGATGCTCACGCTGACACCCACACTCATGCTCACACTATCACAGTCATGCTCATGCTGACGCTTACACTAACACATTAACACTCACACTCACACGCTGCTACTAACACTCACATGCTGATGCTCACACTCACGCTCACAAGGTGATGTTTATGCTCACACACTGATGCTCACACTCACATGCTGATGCTCCCACTCATGCTAACACACTGATGCTCACACTCACGCTCACGTGCTGATGCTCATACTCATGCTCACGATCTGACACTCACACTCATGCTGATGCTCACACTCACGCTCACACTCTCACACGCATGCTGATGCTCACACTAACATGCTGACACTCACTTACAGGCTGATGCTGACACTCACACTCACACACTGAAGTTCACACTCACACACTGACAATCACACTCATGCTCATTCTCTCATACACTCACGCTGACACTCACAGTCATGCTCACCTGCTGATGCTCACACTCACACTCACACACTGATGCTCACACTCACATGCTCACACTCACGCTTAGCCCAACACCCTCATTACTAAGTCGATAAGTAAACACAAACACACACAAACCTTTGCACACATTGTCACCAGCCTATGTAGGAGTGTTAACAGAACAAATGTACATAGGCTGTAACCAGCCAGCAACTATTAAGATTAAAGAAAAAAATAAAAAAAATTTTGTTTTGGCGCCTGCGTAATTTTAATAACCAGCACAGGGAAAGCCGACAGCTTTGGGCAGATGTTTATAGCCTGGGAAGGGGGTAATACCCATGGAGCTTACCAGGCTATTAATATCATCTCACAGCTGTATACTTAGCCTTTATTGGCTATTAAAATGGGGGACCCCAAAAAATAGATGTGGGGTACCCCTATAATTAATAACCAGCAAATGCTATGCAGACAGCTGTGGCCTGATAGTAATAGCTCCACTGGGGGCAGAAATTCTAATGTATGAAAAGCACTTTGGAATATAATGGTGCTAAAAAAGCAAAGTGCAATAATAATAAAAATTCATCTCTGTTTAAGACAACCCCTGAAATCAACCATGAACAGAATACTCGCCACCAGTCATACGTAGCTCCTCGTCCTAGGAACAATAGCATAAATTTACTAAAGGTTAAAAAGAATACTTTCCTATTATGCAAATCATAGATGCGTTAAAAATAAGCTTTTAAAAAAATTGGTATAAAACAATCCGAATGACCTGCAGCCAGTTAGTTGATTCATTAGAACAGCTCGGAGGAGTTTGTAAACAAAGTGGCAGCAATAAAAAGAATTCTGGCACAGGCCATCGGATGTCATCTAAGTCAAAAGAATAAAAGGCTCAGCACATTGTGCCAGTGTAACCTGCCAAGATCACAAAATAAAATGGGCTTGTTTATGATTGAAGTAGAATAAAGAGTAGAGGCCTTAATATTTCCTGCCTTTGTTAAACACTAAAATAATGTCATCTTAATTGTTGGACTTAAAAACTAATATTTACAAGAACTTCTGGATGCTTTAGTTATGTTCTGCAAATACAATGGCTTTTACTGTTTACGTCTAAAAAGAAAATATGTCCTTTCTGTAAATATCACTTTCCTCTGATTCTTCAAAGTATACTGTAAGATGCTTCAAAGATAAAAATATTTTGTTGCAAAGTCCTTTTCGAGTAATGATATAATGCAACCCAAATTGTAGAGCTAATTGTTTACAATGGAAGTGGTGATGTAAAGCGAGAATTGTTTTAATTTCTTCTTTCATTTTTTCCAAGGGAAAGGTGAGTTCATCTTCTACTTGCGTTAGATGAAGATTCATCTTTTCATGCATCTTTAATCTTTATGAAAGTAAATACACTTTAGAGAAATGCAATGGAAACTCATGAATTCTAAAAAAAAAAGCACCATTAAAAAGTATTGGAAAATACAGAAACAAAATGAATCTTGGTCATTTTAAAAATGCTCCCCTTTCCCTAAAACACCCCCTTTCCTAATTAAGTACATTTTAACTAATAGCTCTTGGAATAATAATAAGTTCCATAATTGGATGGTCCTGTGCTGAGATAATCTTAAAAATGTGCCCCTGCTGTGTACTGTGTAATGGCCGTGTCTGACCATACAGGGACACGGTCTGATCACACCACAGCTCCTGGGCAGGGGAGGAAGCAAGAGAGTATACAGACATTACATCATGGGATTGCAGCTGATTTTTTTTTTGTGAGGCAAAACATTTCAATGCCCATTTTTAAATATTGCTTTACCTTAAAGAAAGAATTAGCTGTGATCCCATGCTGTCCTGTAAGTATACTCTCTTTATTATGCTGTGGGATCTTGAAAGACCACAGAACAAGATACATTCAAATCACATTAGGGAAATTTAATTTGAATTAAATTTCCTAATAAAATACCCAAATACTGACGATTCCTAAAATATGTTATATTAAAAAACTAGCACAGAATTTTTAATCAATATCTTTAGAAATGACTGGAATAACACTTCTGGTTTAGAAAACACTAGCATATTTGCAGAATTTGATGCGCCGTTTTAGACACACCCCATCCCATCCCGGCTCCTACCCAGCTATTCCTATTTTGTGGAGCTGATTACAGCTGGTGTGAAAATGTCAAAAGTCGCAAAATATTTGTGCAACTTCGAGTTGAGCAAGTAGATTTGCATAAAAAATTTAATGAGGCACCCCCTGTGTACATAACAAATTTGACAAAAGTAAAGCATTTGGTTTTTGCTCTTTTTAGATCAACATATAGATGAATATTAGGGATGAGAGAATACTAAAATGCTTGGATGCTCATTTCTCGAACCAAGCAATTCCTAATGCTCGGATTCTGATTTCGAGTAAGGAGTATAATGAAAGTCAATGGGAAATCTGAGCATTTTTCCAACAGACAATACAAGGAGGTCTGGGGGCCAGTGAATATGTTGAAATGAATAAAAAAAATGCTGAATGAAGGAGAAAAGCTTGGGGAAGACCCCTAGAAGCATCTATGACTTCCAGATTGCTACTAAGAACAATGGTGTCACACGTTTATTCCACTTTATGGACTGACAATAAAACATTTAAAATCAAAGAGAAATTGAAGTTTACAGGAATAAAGGCTAAGAAACATTCTTTTTGGTATAATGACTTGTAAATAAGGCAAAATTTAAAAAAAGATTTAAAAATAAATGTATAATTTAAGTAAACCAAAATGGATTTTTTTATTAAATTATTGGAAATGTCAGTGTAATTTATGAAGAAAGCAAGAACTGCCAAAAATTTGATGTAAGAGATATACAATACAGATGCACTTCATATTAGATATAAATGATGGTCTCATACACAATATGTTTAAACTACTCCTTGTCTCATAAAGGCGATTCACATAAAAAATTATAAGGATGGTCATACAGTCATCCATAGACCCTTGAAGGCAGAAACTGGTGGGCCTCTTTCAAATATTTTGAAAGTGTAGCTGATATACCCCTACACTCCAAGGCTTTGCACAAAGTACAAAGCCAGGAAACAATTATAAGGAGGGTCATCGAGTCATCCATAGACCCTTGAAGGCAACAACTTGCAGGCCTCATTCAAATATTTTGAAAGTGTAGTTGATGTACTCCTACACTCATAAAGGCTATGCACAAAGTGCAAAAGCATGAAAAAATGATAGAACATAGAAATTCCTAGACCCTTGAAGAGAAAAACTTGTGGGCCTCTGTCAAATATTGAAGATTAAAAACACTTTATGTACTGCTGTCATCTATTGGTGTGGAAAAGTCGGGGACAATTCAGGCTTTGTTCATTTTTATGAGAGTGAGCATGTCAGCATTTTCTGTTGACAGCTGAAAGTGTCTGTCACGACTACTGGGTATTATTGCTGCAGGGAGAGCTGCAAACAGCAGCAAGGGAGCTGAACAGGGCACCGGGAAACTAACCAGGTAACAACTAGGACCTGAACCATGTGACAGAGTAGGAGGTGGTCGGGGCGGAGCAAGATGCCGGGGTGCAGAGGAGACGATAAACACAGGAGAATAATCAAACAAGCTAAGATCAGAACCAGGAGATCATGAGGTACCAATGGAGTGAGACATGGGATTGTCAGAAGGGAAGCCAGAGGTCAAAAAGCCAGAGCGAGCAGTGCTGTACAATTGGAACTAACTGTAACGGAGTAACAATAGCCAAGCCAGGAGGTCAGAATCAAAGAAGACAATAGTACCAAAAGGTGAGACAGAGAACAGAGTGAGCCGACAGACCAGGTCATACACGGGAGGCAATCAAGCAATGCAGTATACTCGCACACCAGGGGTCAGATACACAGTCAGAAGAACAGTATAGCTGACAGGGAATCCAAGTCTAGAGTGAGTATAAATACCCCTCCCAGATCCAAAGGGAGGCCAGCAAAATTAACCCTGAGAGAACAGGACATTAACCATGTCCTAACCATGACAGTGTCTGTCTGTTATGATCCCCCTGGCGGCACTAAAAACTAACTCAGTCAAGATGCTAGCAGCAGGGCAGCACAACACTTCCAAGGCATAGAGGGACAGCTCATCCCAGGTGTTCAGCTTTGAGACCCATCAGTTGAAGGTCGCAGAGCAATTAGGGAATATGCTGGATTTGTTGGTCAATTATTGCTTGACAATCTTTAAAAAAAATTTCCTCCTTGTCAAAAATACCCAGTCATCAGGGTCTGGATGCTGGGAGGGTGTCATGAAATTGGCCCAGGCCTTTGACAGTGTACCCCTGCATCTGCTGTGCCTGGTGTGTATCTCCCTCACCTCTCCTCCTTGGTTGGGCAAGGAAGCTTGCCCCCTGCTACTAGCGTTGTCTGGTGAGAATTTTTTCAGCATATTTTCCACAATGAATTTGCAGAATAGCTCCATTATAGTAGATCTCTCCTCCGCAGGAAGGAGATATGCAAAGTTCTTATTGTAGCATAGGGGATAGAAGGGTGAACAACCAATACTTATTTTTGGCAAAGATGAATGTAATGTGATAGTCACAGGAAAGGCAGCCAAGATCCCTACAGCCAACAATTCCCCATCTCCACCTTGGTGAATACTCTCCATCTCCTCCTCCATTTCTTCCTTCTCATTCCCCTCTTCAGTCCATCCACATAGGAGAGGTGTGATGAATCTTCTGTGGGTATTAGCGGATGGCCTTCCCTGACTCCAGGTTGAGTATAGACAGCCATTGCTCAAATTCAGCATGGATAGCTGTCCACAACTCTTGATCTGTATGACTGCAATCAACAAGGCATATTCATTTAAACACTGTCTGATTGTGCTGAGCTCTAGCAGTACAAAGGTGGGGGAGGATTATCTCTGCAGTGTTGGAATGTGTGTCTCACTAAGGCAGAGGTTGAGGTGCAGGTGGAGTCCCTTGAGGAAGTGGAGAAGGCAGAAGCCCTGGAGAAAGTGTTAGATACAGAGGGTTGTCCCGCAAGTCCTGGAGATTCCAAGACTCGATGTCTAGTGACCTCTTGGTGTCTAGTGATTTAGTTCTCTGTCCCCTGGGGTGTACTAGTTTACTTCTCCAACCCAAGCTGTTTAGTAGTTTAGTTCTCCAACCCCTGTTGTCTAGTAGTTTCCATCTATTGGTGTGTAGTGGTTTAGTTCTCCATCTCCTAGTGCCCTGCAAGTCTTGGGAATTCCAAGACTTGTGGAGCAACACCTTCGCCAACTGCCCCCACAGACACCAGAATCACCCAGTGCCCAGTCAGCGAGATGTAACACCCCTGTCCATGCTTGCTCATCCACATGTCCGTGTTGAAATGCACTCTGGCAGACATTGAATTTTTCAGGGAACGATTATGTTGTCTGCAACGTGCTGGTGTAACGCAGTCACATCTTTCTTAGAGAAGTAATGGTGTCTGGAAAACTGGTACTAGGGGATTGCGACAGCCATCAGCTTTCAGAAACCATTTGTATTCACAAGGTGAAAAGGCTGCACTTCCATGGCCAACAGATTGGATTGTCCATTCAGTTGTCACAGAGATCACAGGCCATGAGTCACCTGCAGTTATCTTTGGAGCAAAGAGCACTCAGCTGCCCCCTATTGTCCAGACAGTTACAGGATTGGGTGACGATCAACCAAGGAGGCCACAGACTGCCACAATAATTATTTCTGGAAAAATAATAGTGAGCATATGGCATATCCACCTATGTATTAGAACACATGGAATATGTGTATACACCATCGTACGATCATTGCTAACTTCACAATAACCCCACTCGCTGCCACCAACAATCCCATTTATTAAAAAATAAATAAGTACAGGCCCATTGGATGCCATTCTTCTTTGGAGGCTCACACCATCAGGGTCTTCCATCCCCTCTCTCTCAGAGTAGCAGTCATATACCATCCCCCAGGCTCACCCACCCACTTTCTTGAACACTTTTCTACCTTGCTGCCATACTTCATGTCCTCAGAATTGCCTACCCTTATCCTGGGAGACTTCAACAACCCCACCTCCCCAACTGCATCCTTTAGCCACTTCTTGTGGCCTCTCACAACTTTCAACCTCTGAGGCACACAAAGACGGTAACACCCCTGATCTGGTCTTTGTCCGGCTCAGTTCAATCTCCTACCTAAATAACTCACCTCATACCCTTTCTCCTCCATGAAATTCGAAATATAACCACAACTTACACATTTTTAGGCGCTCCATAAAAACACATCTGTTTTGGATGGCCTATCACATTCCCTAATCAAAGTCCTTTTTATATATATATATAGCCTATTCTCTACTCCTCTGAACATAATTCACCATCGAACTCAACTGTACCCTAAAGTGTCATGCAGCCTTTACCTTCCCAAACCCACATTTCCTCAAGATGGTTGGACCATCATTGTAAATAAGCACCCGTACTTTGTGTCATCCCCACCTCATTGTATATTGTAAGCTCTTAAGAGCAGGGTCATCATTATTTAAGCTTAAATTGTTTGATTATCGTAAACTTTGTCACGTTTGGCTATGTTCAGCGAATATTCGACGAACAAATGAGCTAATATTGCAAATTTGGCAGTAGTAATCCGAAACAAACATTAAAATAGTCGCTCATCTCTAGTTAATACCACCATAATGTGACACTAGGCACAATACACTGTATGGATTACTAATTCAATCCAGAAAGACTTTATAACTATTTTTGGAGTGTAGTGCCATAGCAATGTAAAACTAAGCACATTACTCTGCATGGATGACAATATAGTCAATTTTTTCATCCCAAAAAATAATAATTTTGTCATGTGCAGCAGCTTTATATTTAAAGTGAGCCTGTCAGCAGTTTTGGCAGATATAAGGTATAAGATACAGCCACTGCCTTTTAGGGCTTATCTGCAGTATTCTATAATGCAATGCACAGGCGTCGAGAAAGGTCAGAGAGGCCCAGCGCCAGCGCACTGCAGTACTTTGCTCTTCCCGCAACAGGGCATTTAAGTACGCTTGTGCAGCAGCACGATCCTGGGGAGCCTGTGAAGCAAGCAGTAGGGCAGCATCACAAGAAGATGGGAGGTGCCAGACCCAGAAATGTGGCACCCATCGGACTAGACCGCCCCTTGGGTGAGCATAGTAAAATGTATTTTTCTTATCTGTCAGGTTGGTTCAGGGGCTTATATACAGTATTATAGAATGCTGTAGATAAGCCCTTAACCTCCTTCCTACATTAGACGTACTATTCCGTCCATGTGACCTGGGACCTATGTCCCAAGGACGGAATAGTACATCTAGCGCGATTAGCTGCGCTCACGGTCGCAGCGTACAAACACGATCAAACACGATCGCAGTGTACCAAGGGTTTAGGGAAGCATCGGGAGGGAGGGGGCTCCCTCCGTGCTTCCCTGAGACTCCCACAGCAGCGAAATATGCAGTGCTGCTGTGGGGGTCTCCTTCCCTGCAGGTCCCCGAATCCAAAATGGCGGCAGGGACCTTCGGGGGCCTGCAGGGAGGCGGCAAAGCGCCTGCATGAGGAAGCCTGCAGCACTGCCTGTGACAGATCAATGACCTGTCACAGCGATCTGTGATGTGACAGATCAGCGATCTGTCACATGACAGATATTTCCCCCTGGGACATTGTAATAAAGTTAAAAAAAGTGTAAAAATAATTTATAAAAAATCGCCAAATAAATAAAAAAAAAAAATCCTTAAAAAATTTATTTTTTGAAAAAAAAAAAACAATAAAAGTACACATATTTGGCATCGTCGCATCTGTAACGACCCGCCCTGTAAAACTGTCCCACTAGTTAACCCCTTTATTGAACCCCTTAAACAATAAAAATAAAAAAACAAAGCAAAAAATAAAGCTTTATCATCATACCGCTGAACATAAAGTGCAATAACACGCGATCAAAAAGACGGATATAAATAACCATGGTACCGCTGAAAACAGCATCTTGTCCTGCAAAAAACAATCCACCACACAGTGTCATCAGAAAAAAGATAAAAAAGTTATAGCTCGCAGAATAAAGCGATGCAAAAATAATTATTTTCATTGCATAAAAGTGCCAAAACATAAAAAAAGACATAAATGAGTTATCGCTGTAACCATACTGACCCGAAGAATAAAACTGCTTTTTCAATTTTACCACACGCGGAACGGTGTAAACGCACCCCCCAAAAGAAATTCATGAAACGCTGGTTTTTGTTCATTCTGCGTCCCAAAAATCAGAATAAAAAGTGATCAAAAAATGTCACATACCCGAAAATGGTACCCATAAAAACGTCAAATCGTCCTGCAAAAAATAAGACCTCACATGACTCGGTGGGTCAAAATATGGAAAAATTATAGCTCTCAAACTATGGTGATGCATAAACTATTTTTGCAATAAAAAGCGTCTTTTAGCGTGTGACAGCTGCCAAAAATAAAATCCTGCCATAAATAGTAAATCAAACCCCCCATTATCACCCCCTTATTTAGGGAAAAATAATAAAATAAAAAAAATGTATTTATTTCCATTTTCACATTAGGGCTAGGGTTAGGACTAGGGTTACGGTTAGAGCTAGGGTTAGGGCTAGGGTTAGAGTTAGAATTGGGGGGTTTCCACTGTTTTGGCACATCAGGGGCTTTCCAAACGGGACATGGCGTCCGATCTCAATTCCAGCCAAAAAAGTCAAATGGCACTGCTTCCCTTCCTAGGTCTGCCATGATCCCAAATAGTGGTCTACCCCCACATATGGGGTATCAGCGTACTCAGGACAAATTGCACAATAACTCTTAGGGTCCTGTTACTCTTGGGAAAATAACAATTGGGGGTGAAAAGATCATTTTTGTGGAAAAAATATGATTTTTTAATTATACGGCTGTATGTTATAAACTTCTGTGAAGCCCTTGGGGGTTCAAAGTGCTCACCACTCATCTAGATAAGTTGCTTGGGGGGTCTAGTTTCTAAAATGGGGTCACTTGTGGGGTTTCCACTGTTTAGGCACATCAGGAGCTCTCCAAACTTGACATGGCATCCGATCTGAATTCCAGCCAATTTTGCAGTGAAAAAGTCAAACGGCGCTCATTCCCTTCCGAGCTCTGCCAGGCGCCCGAACAGTGGTTCCCCCCCACATATCAGGTATCGGCGTACTCAGGACAAATTGCACAATAACTTTTCCAGTCCAATTTCTCCTGTTACCCTTGGTAAAATAAAAAAATTGAACCTGAAGTAATTTTTTTGTGAAAAAAAGTTAAATGTTCATTTTTTTTTAAACATTCAAAAAATTCCTGTGAAGCACCTGAAGGGTTAATAAACTTCTTGAATCTGGTTTTGAGCACCTTGAGGGGTGCAGTTTTTAGAATGGTGTCACTTTTGGGTATTTTCTATCATATAGACCCCTCAAAGTGACTTCAAATGTGATGTGGTCCATAAAAATAAAATGGTGTTGCAAAAATGAGAAATCGCTGGTCAACTTTTAACCCTTATAACTGCCTAACAAAAAAAAATTTTGGTTCCCAAATTGTGCTGATGTAAAGTAAACATGTGGGAAATGTCACTTATTTTTGCCAAATTTCAGTTTTTTTCACAAATAAACGCAAGTTATATGAATGAAATTTTACCACTATCATGAAATACAATATGTCACAAGAAAACAGTGTCAGAATCTCCTAGATCAGTTGAAGCATTCCTGATTTATTACCTCATAAAGGGACAGTGGTTAGAATTGTAAAAATTGGCCCGGGAGTAAATGTGCAAACCACCCTTGGTAGTAAAGGAGTTAAAGGCAGTGGCCGTATCTTATATCGGCCAAAACTGCTGACAGGCTTGCTTTAACAATGGACTGCAAAGCCCTAAGCATTGCCTAGAGGCTGTTTTCTGCCACTCTCCCTGCTGCTGCTACTGTCCCCAGGCTAAATGAAGCATCTATCTGATACAAACAGGAAAGCACAGGATTAGCCCTTAGAATTTGAAGGACTTTTAGTATGATGGTTCAGCATCAGCACCAGTATTAACACTAAAGGACTCTGATTAGTTAAACTGTGCACACACAAGCTTGGATAACTGCTCTCTCCCTCCAATCACAACTGTTCCTGAGCAGTGTAATGGCAGCAGTTCGCTGAGAGTATCGGTGCCTGTTTTTTTATTACCTCTAATGTGGTAGTACAGCCAATTGCATTAATGGAACTTCCAAGATGGTTATGGCATTACAGTTACAGGCAGGCAATCAACACATGTTTATTGGCTGTGTAACAGGTGTCAAAAATCCGGGATGGGAATTCGAGCTTCAAATACGAGTACCAGCCAATGATCGTTGAGTGGCGAGCACCCACATACTCGAGTGACATCCGAGTATCATTGAGCACATTATCTCATCCCTAATGAATATCTTAAGTATTATTGCCCAATTGATTTGACCATGTATACATAATGTGTACATTCAACTTAAAGAAACAGCTGTAAAATATTAGATTGAACACTATCAAGCCTCATAATCTCCCTGCATTATTAACATATACAATTTAACATGGTTGTCAAGATGGTTTTATTTAACATAGGATGGATTAAAGAACAAAAAAATCATCTGCAAAAGCAATACAAGTTTATCTGTCCAACCTTTTTTCATTTTATTGATGTGTTAGTGCTGAAAGCAATGATCCCATAGTTCAAAGAAAGTTTGTTTCCCGTGTAGATATCACTCCAGTGCTTAACCATCTGATATGACATGCCTGTAATATAACAAATCATTAAAAATATGTGTTTTGGTCCTAATAAATAGGGAAGCTATATTCCAATACATTTAAAAAAACACTTATTTAAAGTTATACATATCAATATAAAAAAACAGTAAAACACTATCGCTTCATTCAGCTGTTGGATTTTCATATGCAGTATGCTGTTTCACAAATAAAATGCTTACCCACTTTAATCTATGGTGCTAAGACATGTCAGTGTTTTTTTTTTTGCATTTTCTTGTCTGAAAAAAATCACTAATAAATGTCTGTTTGTTATCCAAATCACAGATCAAAATCAGCCATACCAGTCTATGGTTACATGAAAATCGCAGACAGCACACAGATGGCATTAGTGTGCAATCTTTGAGCAGTATAATTTTAAATTCTGTAATAGAAAGGATAAGTATTGCAATATTTTGTTTTTGCATTAAACAAAATCTCCAATGGTAAAAACTGACACAATGACCAAACACAGATGAAAGCCTCTTTAAAAAGAGCATGGACCGCACCTCCAAAAAATCATACATTAAGCTTATGCCGCTATATAGTAGTGAACATGAGGTTCTTAGTTCAACATTATGATCAGAATATATGAAGCCTACTGTCACGTCACGGCAAACCTCTAAGGGTGTCCTAACTTTTCTAACCTTAAAATAGCAGCATCATGCGCTCACCACCGCCGCTGCTGCAATGCACCAGCAGAGTGGACGGCCTGGTGACCCACAGCACCCATGCTGCAAAACTGAGTCCCCATGACTACAGACCACACTGCCTCAGAGCTACAAATCCACAGCAACAATGGCCACCACACAGCATCAACACCAAATGATAAGAGCATGCATGGTTACTCACCTTCCTCAAGTTCTCAAATGAGAGCAAAAATAGTTTGGACCCTTTTGCTGTCTCCTACTAATTTAAAATCACCTGTGTCAAATGGGAGGAGTGCTGGTCAAATAAAGGGGAGAAATGATGCAATAAACTGAAAAAAGAGAATGGATAGCACCTCCAAAAAAAATCATACATTGATCTGTTGACAACTGACGTTCTTAGTTTAACATTCTGATCAGACTGTATGAAGAACTCTGCCACGTCACAGCGAACCTCTCACTGGGTCCCAACTTTTATAGCCTTAAAGGAGCACTAAACACCGCCAAAGCGATAATGCACCAGCAGGACTGGCAGCCTGGTACCTCACAGCACCTAGGACTCCAGACCGCACCGTCCCGCAAGTACAAAACCAACAAAATTTGCAAAACCATTCCTTTTAGGGACCACATCACATTTGAAGTGACTTTGGAGGCCAGTATGAGAGATACCCAAAAAATGACACCATTCTAAAAATTGCAAATCATTTAAGTCCTCAAAACCACATTCAAGAAGTTTATTAACCTTTTGTTAGGGTTGGCGGATCGCACTAAACAAAATAATTATTAAAGTGCGTTCGCAACCCGGGGTCCACTGCGCAGAGATGTAAAACTGCTGCTAATGTGAACAATGACGAACTAAAGTCAGCGAGCGAACTCCTTTATAGGACTGTGTTAACTTCACACAGTATGAACAGAATGCACAATACTCAGCTATGTTAGCTTCACAGAGAGCTAGAGCTAAAGGGTTGAGCTCGCTCTATAACTGACCCGTGCCAATTGCACACATGGCTGAAACAGATGCTGAGTCAAAATAAAAAGCCAAACTGAGGCTAGCTACAAATGACCCTGTTGACTTCATGGGTGAGCACAGCTCTCTGGTTGGTTCTTGCTCTTTGGCTCATCTGTGCTAACCGCACACAAGACGGAAACAGATGCTAAACCAAGCGGGTACAAAAAGCACTAACTGGCTAAAATCCAGAAGGTAGCAAACACACACGTGCAGTCAGAGTGGAAGCATATCCACTCACACACACCAACCATGAATGATACTAGCACGCTCGCGGGCGTCACTGGAAGCCTTTTATACCCAAATCTCCACCCCAAACACTCACACTGACATCGCTCACAGGCCAATCTGGAGCTGCCACTTAACCAGAGCAGCTGATGTTCAGGATGTGAGGCTGCACCTGAATAACATTGGTTACCATAGGTTTGGCTGGAGAGCCAGCAGTAACCAAATGCACAACACGAGCTTGAGCAAGACACTGGGACCTATGTCCACACTGAGAAGGACTTGCAACGGCCGGACCCGAATTGGGGGACCACAGGGGCAGACAGCTCCTGGGATCTATCCCAAGCAGCAAGAGAATCCCAACACATGTCAGGTACTTTACATGAATTAATGAAATGTGGAAGAAAAAAATAAACATTTTGCTTTTTTTCACAAAAATTTTACTTTAGTCCCAAATTTTTTCTTTTGCAAGGGCTACAAGAGAAAATGGACCCCAAAATTTGTTGTGCAACTTCTCTTGAGTACATAGATACCCCAAATGTTTGCGAAAACTACTGTACTGGTGCCCGGCAGAGCTTGATAGGGAAGGAGCACCATTTGAATTTTTTAACCAAAATTTGCTGGAATCATTAGCGGATACAATGTCGCATTTGGAGAGCCCCTGATGTGCCTAAACAGTGGAAACATCCTACAAGTGACCCCATTTTAGAAACTAGACCATTCAAGGAATGTATCTAGATGTTTGGTGAGCACCATGAACCTACAAGTGGTTCATGGAAGTTTATAACTAGTGTTGAGCGATACCATCCGATATCCAGAAATGTCGGATCGGATTGGATCGGCCCGATACACAAAAAGTATCTGGTATTGCCTGATTCCGATACTGAAAATCCCATTCAAGTCAATGGGACAGAAATATCGGATTTAAAAAAAACCCTCTCTTTCCTTGTACATCCAGTTCGGGAGGGGGGAAGAGTGTCTGTGTGTGCGGGTGGGCTCTGTGCGGGCCTCTTGGGGGTCTGTACGGGCCTAGCGGGGGTCTGTGCCGGCTGCTGGCAGTCTGTACGGGCCTGCCGGGGGTCTGTGCCAGCTGCCGGGGGTCTGTACGGGCCTGCTGGGGGTCTGTGCCGGCTGCCGGGGGATCTGTGCCGGCTGCCGGCGGTCTGTACGGGCCTGCCGGGGGTCTGTGCCGGCTGCCGGAGGTCTGTACGGGCCTGCCGGGGGTCTGTGCCGGCTGCCGGGGGTCTGTACGGGCCTGCAGGGGGTCTGTGCCGGCTGCCGGCGCTCTGTACGGGCCTGCCGGGGGTCTGGGTCGGCTGCCGGGGGGTCTGTGTGTGTGTGCAGGCATCGTCCGATGGGACTACAAGTCCCATCGGGCGATGCCTGCTACAATGACAGTGATTGACATATTAGCCAATGATGGGACAGTAGTAGTCCCATCATCTGGCTAATGTGTTGAATGTAAAAAAAAAACATACATACTACATACATACAACATTCATACAACATACATACTACATACATACTTCATATATACTACATTCATATAACATACATACATACTATATACATGCTACATATACACTACATTCATACAGCACACATACATACTACATACATACTACATGCATACTACATACAGTGGGGAAAAAAAGTATTTAGTCAGTCAGCAATAGTGCAAGTTCCACCACTTAAAAAGATGAGAGGCATCTGTAATTTACATCATAGGTAGACCTCAACTATGGGAGACAAACTGAGAAAAAAAAATCCAGAAAATCACATTGTCTGTTTTTTTTTCATTTTATTTGCATATTATGGTGGAAAATAAGTATTTGGTCAGAAACAATCAAGATTTCTGGCTCTCACAGACCTGTAACTTCTTCTTTAAGAGTCTCCTCTTTCCTCCACTCATTACCTGTAGTAATGGCACCTGTTTAAACTTGTTATCAGTATAAAAAGACACCTGTGCACACCCTCAAACAGTCTGACTCCAAACTCCACTATGGTGAAGACCAAAGAGCTGTCAAAGGACACCAGAAACAAAATTGTAGCCCTGCACCAGGCTGGGAAGACTGAATCTGCAATAGCCAACCAGCTTGGAGTGAAGAAATCAACTGTGGGAGCAATAATTAGAAAATGGAAGACATACAAGACCACTGATAATCTCCCTCAATCTGGTGCTCCACGCAAAATCCCACCCCGTGGGGTCAGAATGATCACAAGAACGGTGAGCAAAAATCCCAGAACCACGCGGGGGGACCTAGTGAATGAACTGCAGAGAGCTGGGACCAATGTAACAAGGCCTACCATAAGTAACACACTACGCCACCATGGACTCAGATCCTGCAGTGCCAGACGTGTCCCACTGCTTAAGCCTGTACATGTCCGGGCCTGTCTGAAGTTTGCTAGAGAGCATTTGGATGATCCAGAGGAGTTTTGGGAGAATGTCCTATGGTCTGATGAAACCAAACTGGAACTGTTTGGTAGAAACACAACTTGTCGTGTTTGGAGGAAAAAGAATACTGAGTTGCATCCATCAAACACCATACCTACTGTAAAGCATGGTGGTGGAAACATCATGCTTTGGGGCTGTTTCTCTGCAAAGGGGCCAGGACGACTGATCCGGGTACATGAAAGAATGAATGGGGCCATGTATCGTGAGATTTTGAGTGCAAACCTCCTTCCATCAGCAAGGGCATTGAAGATGAAACGTGGCTGGGTCTTTCAACATGACAATGATCCAAAGCACACCGCCAGGGCAACGAAGGAGTGGCTTCGTAAGAAGCATTTCAAGGTCCTGGAGTGGCCTAGCCAGTCTCCAGATCTCAACCCTATAGAAAACCTTTGGAGGGAGTTGAAAGTCCATGTTGCCAAGCGAAAAGCCAAAAACATCACTGCTCTAGAGGAGATCTGCATGGAGGAATGGGCTAACATACCAACAACAGTGTGTGGCAACCTTGTGAAGACTTACAGAAAACGTTTGACCTCTGTCATTGCCAACAAAGGATATATCACAAAGTATTGAGATTAAATTTTGTTTCTGACCAAATACTTATTTTCCACCATAATATGCAAATAAAATGAAAAAAAAAACAGACAATGTGATTTTCTGGATTTTTTTTTCTCAGTTTGTCTCCCATAGTTGAGGTCTACCTATGATGTAAATTACAGACGCCTCTCATCTTTTTAAGTGGTGGAACTTGCACTATTGCTGACTGACTAAATACTTTTTTTCCCCACTGTATATACTACATTCATACAGCATACATACATACTACATACATACTACATACACACTACATATATACAACATTCATACAACATACATACATACTACATACATACTACATACATACTACATGCATACTACATTCATACAGCATACATACATACTACATATATAAAACATTCATACAACATACATACATACTACATACATACTACGTATATACTACATTTATACAGCATACATACATACTACATACATACTACATATATACAACATTCATACAGCATTCATACAACATACATACATACTTAATATATACTACATACATACTACATATATACTACATTCATACAACATACATACATACATACTACATACATACATACAACATACATAAAATATGCTACATATATACTACATACATACTACATACAACATACAATACATTCATACAATACATACATATAGACATACAGTACATATAACATAGAGTACATACTCACCATTACTTGTCACTTTGATCCCCGAAGCCAGTGTCATCTATGAAAAATATGAAAAAAACAAACCACCAAATACTCCCTGTTCCGCAGAAATCCACGAGTGAGTGTCCCACGATGATCTCCCGTGGAGAACAGCAGCATCAGCTGATGCGACCTTTCTCTAGGGGCTGCAGGAATCCAATGACGGGAGGTAGGTATCCTTCCGCACTGTATTCCTCTGCCACTGTAAAAAAATAGTCCCTAGTCTCACTTTTGGCATTGCTGTGTGAGAAAGTTCCCACGCAGCTTTTGCCATAAAGTGAGACTTGGGACTATTTTTTTACAGTGGCGGAGGAATACAGTGTGGAGGGATACCTACCTCCCGTCATTGGATTCCTGGAGCCCCTAGAGAACGGTCGCATCAGCTGATGCTGCTGTACTCCACGGGAGATCGTCGTGGGACACTCACTTGTGGATTTCTGTGGAACAGGGAGTATTTGGTGGTTTGTTTTTTTCATATTTTTCATAGATGACACTGGCTTCGGGGATCAAAGTGACAAGTAATGGTGAGTATGTACTCTATGTTATATGTACTGTATGTCTATATGTATGTATTGTATGAATGTATTGTATGTAGTATGTATGTAGCATATATGTAGTATATCGGTAGCATGTTTTATGTATGTTGTATGTATGTATGTAGTATGTATGTATGCTGTATGAATGTAGTATATATGTAGTATGTATGTAGTATGTATGTATGTTGTATGAATGTAGTATATATTCAGTATGCATGTAGTATGTATGTAGTATATATTAAGTATGTATGTAGTATGTATGTATGTTGTATGAATGTTGTATATATGTAGTATGTATGCAGTATGTATGTATGTTGTATGAATGTAGTATATATGTAGTATGTATGTAGTATGTATGTATGTTGTATGAATGTTGTGTATATGTAGTATGTATGTTGTAGTATGTATGTATGTTGTATGAATGTTGTATATATGTAGTATGTATGTAGTATGTATGTAGTATGTAGTATGTATGCTGTATGAATGTTGTATATATGTAGTATGTATGTAGTATGTATGTATGTTGTATGAATGTTGTTTGTATGTAGTATGTATGTAGTATGTATGTATGCTGTATGAATGTAGTATATATGTAGTATGTATGTATGTATGCTGTATGAATGTAGTATATATGTAGTATGTATGTGGTATGTATTATGTTGTATGAATGTAGTATACAGTCATGGCCAAAAGTTTTGAGAATGACACAAATATTAATTTTTACAAAGTCTACTGCTTCATTTTTTCTAATGGCAATTTGCATATACTCCAGAATGTTATAAAGAGTGATCAGTAGAGTTGAGCGATACCGTCCGATACTTCAAAGTATCGGATCGGAATGGATCGGCCGATCTTAAAAAAAAGTATCGGTATCGCCGATTCCGATACCGGAAGTCCCATTCAAGTCTATGGGACTTCCGGTATCGGAATAAGAAAAACCCTATTTTTGCCTTGTACAGCCTCTCTGGGGTCTGTACGGGCCTTTCGGGGGGCTGTGCCGGCCTGCCAGGGGGTCTGTGCAGGCTCCGGTGGTCTGTGCCGGCCTGCCGGGGGGCTGTGACGGCCTGCCGGGGGGGCTGTGCAGGCTCCAGTGGTCTGTGCCGGCCTGCTGGGGGGCTGTGACAGCCTGCTGGGGGGGCTGTGCAGGCTCCGGTGGTCTGTGCCGGCCTGCCGGGGGGCTGTGCCGGCCTGCCGGTGGTCTGTGCAGGCTCCGGGGGTCTGTGCAGGCATCGTCCGATGGGACTACAAGTCCCATCGGGCGATGCCTGCTACCATGACAGTGATTGACACATTAGCCAATGATGGGACAGTAGTAGTCCCATCATCCGGCTAATGTGTTGAATGTAAAAAAAATAAAAAAAAATAAAAATTACATGCTACATTCATGCTACATACATACAACATGCATACTACATATATACTACATGTAACATACATACTACATATATACTACATGCAACATGCATACTACATGCATGCTACATACATGCTACATACTACATACATGCTACATTCATACTACATATATACTACATGCATGCAACATACATACTACATATATACTACATGCATGCAACATACATACTATATATATACTACATGCATGCAACATGCATACTACATATATACTACATGTAACATACATACTACATATATACTACATGCATACTACATACATGCTACATACTACATGCATGCTACATACATGCTACATGCATGCTACATACATACTACATGCATGCTACATACATACTGCATGATACATACATACTACATGCTACATACATACTACATGCTACATACATACTACATACATACTACATATATACTACATGCATGCTACATACATACTACATGCTACATACATACTACATATATACTACATGCATGCTACATACATACTACATATATACTACATACATACTACATGCATGCTACATACATACTACATGCATGCTACATACATACTACATGCTACATACATACTACATACATACTACATATATGCTACATGCATGCTACATACATACTACATGCTACATACATACTACATATATACTACATGCATGCTACATACATACTACATGCTACATACATACTACATATATACTACATGCATGCTACATACAATACATTCATACAATACATACATAGACATACAGTACATATAACATAGAGTAACATACTTACCAATACTTGTCACATTGTTCCCCGAAGCCATTGTCATGTACGAAATAAATATTAACATAACAAACCACAAAAATACTCACCCATGATCCGAAGCAGTCCACGAGTGTGTCCCACGACGATCTTGGGTAGAGAACTGCAGCATCAGCTGATGCTGCCGCTCTCTACGGGCTGCAGGAATCCAATGACGGAAGGTAGGTATCCTTCCGCACTGTATTCCTCCGCCACTTAAAAAAAAAAGTCCCTAGTCTCACTTTATGCCATTGCTGCGTGGGAATTTCCCCCCGGAGCCTGCACAGACCACCGGCAGGCCGGCACAGCCCCCCGGCAGGCCGGCACAGACCACCGGAGCCTGCACAGCCCCCCGGCAGGCCGGCAGAGACCCCCGGAAGGCCCGAAATGACGGCGCATCATGATGACGTCAGGCTGTCAATCAACTTTGAACTTCCGATTCCGATACCGACATCCGATATTGAAAAAATATCGGATGTCGGTATCGGAATTCCGATACAGCAAGTATCGGCCGATACCCGATACTTGCGGTATCGGAATGCTCAACACTAGTGATCAGCTTAACAGCAATTACTTGTAAAGTCAATATTTGCCTAGAAAATCAACTTTATCCCCCAAAACACATTTCAACATCATTGCAGCCCTGCCTTAAAAGGACCAGCTAACATCGTTTCAGTGATTGCTCCATTAACACAGGTGTGGGTGTTGATGAGGACAGGGCTGGAGATCAATCTGTCATGATTAAGTAAGAATGACACCACTGGACACTTTAAAAGGAGGCTGGTGCTTGGCATCATTGTTTCTCTTCTGTTAACCATGGTTATCTCTAAAGTTACACGTGCAGTCATCATTGCACTGCACAAAAATGGCCTAACAGGGAAGAGTATCGCAGCTAGAAAGATTGCACCTCAGTCAACAATCTATCACATCATCAAGAACTTCAAGGAGAGAGGTTCCCTTGTTGCCAAAAAGGGTCCAGGGAGCCCAAGAAAGACCAGCAAGCGCCAGGACCGTCTCTTAAAAGTGTTTCAGCTGCGGGATCGGGCTACCAGCAGTGCAGAGCTTGCTCAGGAATGGCAGCAGGCAGGTGTGAGTGCATCTGCACGCACTGTGAGGCGGAGACTCTTGGAGCAAGGCCTGGTCTCAAGGAGGGCAGCAAAGAAGCCACTTCTCTCCAGGAAAAACATCATGGACAGACTGATATTCTGCAAGAGGTACAGGGAGTGGACTGCTGAGGACTGGGATAAAGTCATTTTCTCTGATGAATCCCCTTTTCGATTGTTTGGGACATCTGGAAAA
Organism: Dendrobates tinctorius; assembly: GCF_039654945.1. Classification (NCBI taxonomy): domain Eukaryota; kingdom Metazoa; phylum Chordata; class Amphibia; order Anura; family Dendrobatidae; genus Dendrobates; species Dendrobates tinctorius. Next base: position 6,456,115 of record NW_027361773.1, read on the forward strand.
CGGCTTATTCGAAGTAGACCAGGTGAGCGCTACCACCAGTCTTGTCTCATGCCAACTGTCAAGCATCCTGAAACCATTCATGTGTGGGGTGGCTTCTCAGCCAAGGGAATGGGCTCTCTCTCAGTCTTGCCTAAAAACACAGCCATGAATAAAGAATGGTACCAGAATGTCCTCCAAGAGCAACTTCTCCCAACCGTCCAAGAGCAGTTTGGCGATCAACAATGCCTTTTTCAACATGATGGAGCACCTTGCCATAAAGCAAAGGTGATAACTAAATGGCTCAGGGAACAAAACATAGAGATTTTGGGACCATGGCCTGGAAACTCCCCAGATCTTAATCCCATTGAGAACTTGTGGTCAGTCATCAAGAGACGGGTGGACAAACAAAAACCTTCAAATTCAGACAAAATAAAAGCATTGATTTTGCAAGAATGGACTGCTATTAGTCAGGATTTGATCCAGAAGTTGATTGAGAGCATGCCAGGGAGAATTGCTGAGGTCCTGAAGAAGAAGGGTCAACACTGCAAATATTGACTTGCTGCATTAACTCGTTCTGACTGTCAATATAACCTTTTGTTACTCATAATATGATTGCAATTATATTTCTGTATGTGATAAAAACATCTGACAAACACACATAAAAACCAGAGGGCAGCAGATCATGTGAAAATATAATATTTGTGTCATTCTCAAAACTTTTGGCCATGACTGTATATGAAGTATGTATGTAGTATGTAGTATGTATGTATGTTGTATGAATGTTGTATATATATAGTATGTATGTAGTATGTATGTTTGTTGTATGAATGTAGTATATATGTGTTATGTATGTGGTATGTATGTATGTTGTATGAATGTAGTATATATGAAGTATGTATGTAGTATGTAGTATGTATGTATGTTGTATGAATGTTGTATATATGTAGTGTGTATGTAGTATGTATGCATGCTGTATAAATGTAGTATATGTAGTATGTATGTATGTTGTATGAATGTTGTATATATGTAGTATGTATGTGGTATGTAATGTATGTAGTATGTATGTATGTATGCTGTATGAATGTAGTATATATGTAGTATGTATGTAGTATGTTTGTAGTATGTATGTAGTATGTATGTACTGTATGTTGTATGAATGTTGTTTGTATGTAGTATGTATGTAGTATGTATGTATGTTGTATGAATGTTGTATGTATGTAGTATGTATGTAGTATGTATGCATGTATGCTGTATGAATGTAGTATATATGTAGTATGTATGTATTATGTAGTATGTATGTATTCTGTATGAATGTAGTATATATGTAGTATGTATGTGGTATGTATGTATGTTGTATGAGTGTAGTGTATATGAAGTATGTATGTAGTATGTAGTATGTATGTTGTATGAATGTAGTATATATGTAGTATGTATGTAGAATGTAGTATATATGTAGTATGTATGTAGTATGTATGTATGTTGTATGAATGTAGTATATATGTAGTATGTATGTAGAATGTAGTATATATGTAGTATGTATGTAGTATGTATATATGATGTATGAATGTAGTATATATGTAGTATGCATGTAGTATGTATGTATGTTGTATGAATGTTGTATATATGTAGTATGTATGCTGTATTAATGTAGTATATATGTAGTATGTATGTAGTATGTATGTATTATCCTGTATGAATGTAGTATATACACTCACTGGCCACTTTATTAGGTACACCATGCTAGTAAGGGGTTGGACCCCCTTTTGCCTTCAGAACTGCCTCAATTCTTCGTGGCAGAGATTCAACAAGGTGCTGGAAGCATTCCTCAGAGATTTTGGACCATATTGACATGATGGCATCACACAGTTGGCGCAGATTTGTCGGCTGCACATCCCTGATGCGAATCTCCCGTTCCACCACATCCCAAAGATGCTCTATTGGATTGAGATCTGGTGACTGAGGAGGCCATTTGAGTGCAGTAAACTCATTGTCATGTTCAAGAAACCAATCTGAGATGATTCGAGCTTTATGACATGGCGCATTATCCTGCTGAAAGTAGCCATCAGATGTTGGGTACATTGTGGTCATAAAGGGATGGACATGGTCAGCAACAATACTCAGGTAGGCTGTGGCGTTGCAACGATGCTCAATTGGTACCAAGGGGCCCAAAGAGTGCCCAGAAAAAATTCCCCACACCATGACACCACCACCACCAGCCTGAACCGTTGATACAAGGCAGGATGGATCCATGCTTTCATGTTGTTTACGCCAAATTCTGACCCTACCATCCGAATGTCGCAGCAGAAATCGAGACTCATCAGACCAGGCAACGTTTTTCCAATCTTCTACTGTCCAATTTCGATGAGCTTGTGCAAATTGTAGCCTTAGTTTCCTGTTCTTAGCTGAGAGGAGTGGTACCCAGTGTGGTCTTCTGCTGCTGTAGCCCATCTGCCTCAAAGTTCGACGCACTGTGCGTTCAGAGATGCTCTTCTGCCTACCTTGGTTGTAACGGGTGGCAATTTGAGTCACTGTTGCCTTTCTATCAGCTCGAACCAGTCTGCCCATTCTCCTCTGACCTCTGGCATCAACGTGGCATTTCCGGCCACAGAACTGCCGCTCACTGGATTTTTTTTCTTTTTCGGACCATTCTCTGTAAACCCTAGAGATGGTTGTGCGTGAAAATCCCAGTAGATCAGCAGTTTCTGAAATTCTCAGACCAGCCCTTCTGGCACCAACAATCATGCCACGTTCAAAGGCACTCAAATCACCTTTCTTCCCCATACTGATGCTCGGTTTGAACTGCAGGAGATTGTCTTGACCATGTCTACATGCCTAAATGCACTGAGTTGCCGCCATGTGATTGGCTGATTAGAAATTAAGTCTTAACACACAGTTGGACAGGTGTACCTAATAAAGTGGCCAGTGAGTGTATGTAGTATGTATGTAGTATGTATGTATGTTGTATGAATGTAGTATATATGAAGTATGTATGTAGTACTGTATGTATGTTGTATGTATGCAGTATGTATGTAGTATGTTTTTTTTGTTACATTCAACACATTAGCCGGATGATGGGAATACTACTGTCCCATCATTGGCTAATGTGTCAATCACTGTCATTGCAGCAGGCATCGCCCGATGGGACTTGTAGTCCCATCGGAACGATGCCTGCACACACACAGACCCCCAGCAGGCCCGTACAGACCCCCGGCAGCCGGCACAGACCCCCGGCAGGCCCGTACAGACCCCCGGCAGCCGGCACAGACCCCCGGCAGGCCCGCACTGACCGCGCATCATGATGCGCGCAGACCGCGCATCATGATGACCTCATTTCAGCAGACAATCACAGCCACAACAGTGGCTCATTGCATTATGGGAACTTCCGATTCCGGTATCCGATATTGAAAAAATATCGGTACTCAGTATCAGAATTCCGATACAGCGAATATCGGCCGATACCCGATATTTGCAGTATCGGAATGCTCAACACTATTTATAACATTGAACTATGAAAATGAAAATATAAATTTTTCCCTCAAAAATGTTGGTTTTGAACCAAATTTTTCATTTTCACAAGAGTAATTAGCAAAAGGGACTATACCAAGTTGTGCAATTTCTTCTGAGGACACCAATACATTTGCGGCACAGTGCAAAGCTCAGAAGAGAAGAAGCACCATATTGGAGGTCAGATTTTACTGGAATTAGAGATAAGCGACTTTGCCTTTTTTAGGGTCGAGTCGTGTTTCATGAAACCCAACTTTCTCAAAAGTCGGGTCGAACGAAATCGGCCGACTATAGGGAAAAGTCAGAGGCCGACTGAAACACGAAACCCAATGCAAGTCAATGGGGAAGCAAAGTCGGCAGGGAGTGGAGGACAGTAAACACACCTACAGTGCCCATTTCAATGCCATAAATATAAATTCTTATTACTGAAGCTTGTCAACCTTAATTTACTGCATAATAATAGTTACGCATTGAAAACAGGGGGTTATTTGGCCAAAGTTGTGGGGGGGTCGGGCTGGCTCCAGGTTTTTGTGTGCCCTGGGCTAAAGAGTGTCAATGTGCCCTTTTAATACATACCACAACTCATGATGCTCCGATACGGCACAGAAATATAGGTATAGTACAATGACAAATACTTCACTGCTTACATGACATGACTGATCTATTTTAAATTGTACAATAGCTAAAAAAAAAGACAGTATATTACTTCATACAGTATTATGGCCACCACATTGTGCGCCATACAGAATAATGAGCCCCATATATTTCTCCATACAGAATAATTGGCCATATATAATGTTCCATACAGTATATGATGAGCTCCACATAATGCTACAGTATATGATGGTCCCCATGGACGATGCTCCAGTGTGTTATGGGCTCAAATAATGCTCCACATATAATGGGCTCCATTTCTAATGCTCCAGTGTATAATGGGCCCCGTAAATGCTGCTCCAGTGTCTGATGTCCCCAATCAGGAATGCTCCAGTTTATGATGGGCCTCATGGATGATGCTCCAGTGTATGATGGGCCCTAATAATTCTCAATATTTAATGGGCTCCATTTGTAATGCTCCAGTGTATAAAGGGCTCCATAAATGCTGCTCCGGTGTCTGATATCCCCCATTTGGAATGCTCCAGTATATGATGGGCCTCATAGATGATGCTCCAGTGTCTTATGGGCCCTAATAATGCTCCACATATAATGGGCCCCATTTCTAATGCTCCAGTGTATCATGTGCCCCATAGATGCTACTCCAGTGTCTGATCTGCCCCATTTGGAATTCTCCAGTATATGATGGGACTCATGGATGATGCTCCAGTGTATGATGGGCCTCATAGATGATGCTTCAGTGTCTTATGGGCCCTAATAATGCTCCATATATAATGGGCCCCATTTCTAATGCTCCAGTGTATCATGTGCCCCATAGATGCTGCTCCAGTGTCTGATCTGCCCCATTTAGAATACTCCAGTATATGATGGGCCTCATGGATGATGCTCCAGTGTCAGATGTCCCCCATTTTGAATGCTCCAGTATATGATGGGCACCATTTTTAATGAACCCAGGCATGGTATGTGAAAAGAGCTCCATAGAGTAATCGGAAGTGTGTGCTGCCACATCCTTCACTTTTGGTGTGGGTGAAGGACACAAGGAAAGTGGTTGCTCCTGACCAGAAGCCTGCACTTACGACTCAGTGCTTGCATTTTTTTAAACATCAGAAAAGGAGGCGATAGAGCTGGAGGCTGTTTGAGCAATGTAAGCCTAAAACAGTTCCTGATGCTCCGGCTTTAAAATCAGTCTACCTACTCTCAGGAAAAGGAGCCTTACAGGCCTTCCAGAACTACACCATTACGCAGGCTCAACACCTCCTGCCTTAGCTGCTATTGTGTTTTTGGCACTACCAGCAGATGCATCACATCATCATCAGTACCAGGTGGCCCCCCATGCCCATGTCCGTGTCCTCTTCCACCACACTTCCTCATGTTTTAGAAAATTGACCCAAAATACCAGGAGATATATGGTACTGTATCAGAAGCGTACAGCTCTATACAGTCTAGGGATAACAGTAAATCTCCGTATGTATTTCATGAGTCATACGCAGACGCTCACAGGCTCAGTATGGATTACCCAATAAAATAAAAAGGTGAAAAAGGGTACAGTATCACCAGATACAAGGCATATATAGCATAGTGTAAACATTCTGAATCTCCGTATACATTTCAGGAGGCAGACACAAACGCTCTCAGTCCCAGTATGGATTACACAAGAATATGAAAAGCTATAAATGGGTAATGTAACACAAGCGTACAGCTGTATACAGTGTTGGCCAAATCTGAAATCTCGGTATATATTTTCGGAGTCACCCTCAGACGCTCACTCAGTCTGGGTTTGACCATAAGAAAAAATGTTGTAAAAAAGGTACTGGATAACAAGATAGCAAGTTTATATATTATAGGGTACAATTGAAATCTCCGTATACATAGTCCAGTAGTCACTCCCAGACGTTTACGCAGTATGGATTTGACCGTAATACTAAGTGTCGAACAAAGGTACTGTATAACAAGATGCAAAGCTGTATCGAGTATAGGGTAAAAATTGGTATCTCCGATTCACCGTATACATAGAAGGCGTAAACCACACACGCTCACTCACTATGGATGATACCATAATACAAAATTTTGAACAAAGGTACTGTATCAGCACATACCAGGTGTATCCAGTCTAGGGGTACTTGTAAATTTCCATCTATACTTCTGGAGTCAGACTCAGACACTCACAGGCTCAGTATGTATTACACCAGAATTTAACAAGTAGAAAAAGAGAAAGGTATTCGAAGCGTACAACAGTATACAGTGTTGTGATACTTTTAAATCTTCATATTTATTTCAATCTCAGTAAGCCAGTGCAGACTCTCCGCTACTAGAAACTACATGGATACAAGTACAGACGGAAAGTTGAGTGCTAGCAGAAATTTGGGAATTACTCATGGCGGGAAAATCTCCCGGTAGATGTTGCAGAGGCGATGCAGACCCTCAATTACTGTGTCTGTGGAGACAGTGAAAACGATTCTTTGTGAAGAAAGGATTGCTTTATTGCAGTAGCGTGGATCACATCACCGTTACTCGTCTCCATCAAATTGTGATCACAGGGAGAGATGTAGACATGGTCCTCACTGCCTATCATGATGTGTCTGGTGATTTTGGAGTGCAAAAGACAGAAGCCACAGATCGTAGGCGATTCTATTGGATTGGCATGAGAGGAGACATTGAAAAATGGTGGCAGGAATGTCACAGGTCTGTGACTATCACAACTGTGAAAGGTGATCATAAAGCACCACTGCATCCGCTTGTAAGTTGACATCCATTACAAATGGTAGCAATTGATCATCTGAAGGTAGAGGCCAGCAGGACAGGGCATAGTAACATCTTAACCATCATCGATCGATACACCAAATTTCTAGTGGCCGTCCCTGCGAAGGATTTAACTGCCCAGACTACACAGCAGTGGACCAGGGAGAGGTAAGTATTGCAACTTGCAAGTGCTGTGGCCATGACCAAGCAGGGGGGGCACACTCGTGGTTGGTGGTACTGGCACAGGGCCCCTCATAGTATGCTGGTGTGTCTGATGGTGAGTGGGCCCCCCACCATCAGAGACACTGTATTTTACAATGAGGGGCCCTGTGCCAGTTCCGTCGGCCATCTGTGGGCCCATCCACCTGTTCAGAGCAGCGACACTTGCCCGGGTGCACCAGGTGTTGACCCCAGCCATGGGGTGGTGGGCAGCCCACTTATGGAGGTTTAAAAAATGGCATATGTTGATGTATTGGCTGGACATTCAGCTGCTGTAAAGGGCGGAATTGTGCAAGTCCGAGGAAGAGGAGGACAAAAGCGAGGCAGTTTTCTGGCAACCTATGTGTCATCAGGGAAAGGTGGGACAAAATCCTTTGAAGCCCATGCATGGTTCATTTTAATGAAGGTTAGATCTTCAACATTTTGGGTAGACAGATAGGTCCTTTTTTCTGTCAGGATTGATCCAGCAGCACTGAAGACTCTTTCAGATAACACACTAGCAGCAGGGCAAGCAAGCTCCTGTAAGGCATATTGTGCCAATTCAGGCCAGGCGTCCAGTTTAGAGGCCCAATTGTCAAAGGGGAATGACCTGTGAGGGAGAACATCGATATGGGAGAAGTAGTGTGTAACCATAGTTGACAACTGATGTCTCCTGTCACTTTGAATCGATGCAGTATTAGCAGTCGTGTGAGCGATACTTGAGAAATCATTCCACAACATGGTCATTAAACCCCTGTCTCCAACGCTACTTCGGCTGTGTGCACCACAAACACCTGTTCGATTATGCCCACTACGGCTCATGGGAGAACCAGCACCGCTGCTGTGTGCTGGGAAAGCCTCAAACAAACGGGTTACCAGAGTTGCTTGTTTGGTAGCCAATATTATCTCTAGGTTCTCCTGTGGCATGATGTTGTGTAATTTGCCTTTGTAGCGTGGATCAAGGATGCTGGCCAGCCAGTAATCGTCACCCCTCATTATTTTGGCAATGCGGGGGTCCCTTTATAGGATCTGCAAGGCATAATCGCATATGTGGGCCAATGTTCCAGGTGTCAATGATGCACTGCCAGTGATGGGTGGAGGAGCACTTTCTGGCAAATCCACATTCCTACAGTCACGCACAAACACTGTACTTGACCTTGGAATGCCAGCATTTTCTCTTGCCCCCTGAGAAGCATCCTCCTGCCCAAAATAATCATCCCCCTCATCCTTCTCCTCCTCCTCTTCCTCTTTTTCCTCCACCTCATCCAGGACAGTTCTCTGACCAGACATTGGCTGACTGTCATCATGGGAGGAGACACAGATTAGATATTAGAAAAATTTTTTTGACAGTTAGAGTGATCAATGAGTGGAACAAGCTGCCACAAGAAGTGGTGAGTTCTCCTTCAATGGATGTCTTCAAACAGAGGCTGGACAGACATCTGACTGGGATGATTTAGCGAATCCTGCTTTGAGCAGGGGGTTGGACCAGATGGCCCAGGAGGTCCCTTCCAACTCTGCGATTCTATGATTCTATGATAAGGCTTCCCTCATTCTTCTCCTCTGCTGCAGACGCCTGATCCTTAATGTGCGCCAAACTTTGCATGAGCAGACGCATAAGTTGGATGCTCATGCTTATGATGGCGCCGTCTGCGCTTACCAGCCGTGTGCATTCCTCAAAACACTCAAGGACTTTACAGAGGTCTTTCAGCTTTGACCACTGCACACCCGACAATTCCATGTCTTCACTCAAACTGCCTGCCCATGTATCCTCCCACAAATGCATTACAGCCTGCCTCCATTCGCACAGCCTCTCAACCATGTGCAGGGTGGAGTTCCACCTTTTTGCAACATCTATGATTAGGCGGTGCTTGGGGAGGTGTAGCAATTGCTGAAGCTTCTGCATACAAGTGGAGTGGACGTTTGAGCGACGGATGTGCGAGCACAGTCTTCGCACCTTATGGAGCAGGGATGTTAACTCCGGATAATTATTAAGGAAGCATTGCACCACCAGGTTCAAAGTGTGAGCCAGGCAAGGTATGTGTGTGAGTTTTGCACGGGCTATGGCTGCCACAAAATTACGTCCGTTATCACTAACTACCTTGCCTGTCTCAAGATGTAGAATGCTCAGCCATGACTCGGTTTGTCGCTGCAAGTAGTCGGCCAGTACCTCCGCTGTGTGTCTGTTGTCGCTCAAAGACATCATCTTTAACACAGCCTGCTGAAGCTTACCACTAGCTGTTCGATAGTGGGACACCTTGTGTGCAACACTGCCAGCTGCGGATGGAGTGCTCGTGCAACTGTGCTCTGTAGATGAGCTTTCGCTGATAGAGGAGGAGGAGGATCGAAAGACTACAGCCAACTGTTTCCTATACCGTGGGCTAGGCAGCACTGTTCCACCACCACTGTCCCCAGTTGAGCCTGCATTGACCACATTAACCCAGTGCACAGTGATGGACACGTAATGGCCCTGGCCATGCCTACTGGTCCATGCATCTGTTGTGAGGTGCACCTTTCCACTCACTGACTGTTTTAGTGCATGGACAATGCGGTCTTTCCCATGCTGGTGGAGGGCAGGGATGACTTTTTGAGAAAAGAAGTGCAGACTGGGTAGGTCATAGCATGGGACAGCGTAGGCCATGAAGTCGCGGAAAGCTTTGCCAACCGATAGGGCATCATCTCTAATGAGATTAGTTTGGCAATGTAGGCGTTTAAACAAAGTGTATGCGGATGAGAGGATGAGAACGAGTACTCTCTTGTCCTACTCAGAGTGTCTGGTAGGGTGAGCTGGACTGGAGAGCTGCATATGGGAGAAGTAGCGGTGGACCGGACGGAGTGAGAGGGGGTTGGTGATGGTGTTGGTGGTGATGGCCTAGATTCAGTGTCGTGTTGCAAAACCATTGTGATTCCCTGAGTGCTTTGGCCTTGCGACGACACCTCTACATTTAGTGCTGGTGGTGTGCTTAACGGTGGCGGTGGTCTTACAGTGGGGGAAGCAATGGAGCGTTGCTGGCTACCTTCAGTCGGAGCAGGTGCACATGTGCTACCTGAGGTTTTGTAGTCCGTCCACACTTGCAAGTGCATATTGATTAAATGTCTAAGCATGCAATTGGTATTCAAATTTCTGAGTTGTTTACCTCGGCTAAAGGTCCTTCTGCACTTCTTACAGGTAACCTTTGTCTCATCAGTAGGATTTTGGACAAAGAAGTGCCACAATGCACTCTTCCTACTATAGTATACATTTTCTGGCCTTGCACGCAGTGCTAAGTTGACCGTCTGGCCAAGCTGTCCTGCAACTCTATTAGTTTTTGTTCCACGTTTTTGGACAGCTACAGGCCTGGCAGATTGCCGCTGCTGTGATGTCAATGCCTGCTGCAAATCCTTCTCCTTATCTGAACTATTGCCAGCGCCACCCTCCTCCCCCAATGGATCCCAATCCGGGTCAAGAACTGGGTCATCCATCACCTCCTCTTCAAAGTCATCTGCACCTTCATCTTCACCTTCCTCTGTGTCACCGTGTATAGTATGCAGGAAGGGGCACCTGAGTTTCATCAGGGTCAGATTCTGGTTCAATTGACTGCGAGGGCAATGTAGTGCTCTGGGTCGATGTACCAGCAGAATCATCTAGCAGTGGCTGTGCATCAGTGCACTCCATGTCAGATTCATCTTGGACTGGGGAATTCTGGATTTGACTGGATAACCCAGGCATGGTATGTGAAAAGAGCTCCATAGAGTAATCTGAAGTGTGGGCTGCCACATCCTTAATTTTGGTGGGGGTGAAGGACACAAGAAAAGGTGTTTTTCCTGACCAGAACCCTGCACTGACGACTCCGTGCTTGCAGGTTTCGAACGTTCAGAAGAGGAGGCAATAGAGCTGGTGGCTGTTTAGGCAATGTACGCCAAAACCTGTTCCTGATGCTCCGGCTTTAAAAGTGGTTTGCCTACTCCAAGAAAAGGCAACCTTACAGGCCTTCTTGGGTAAGATGATGATGCAGGCTCAACACCTCCTGCCTTAGCTGCTATTGTGCTTTTGCCAGAACCAGCCGATGCACCACCACCATCAGTACCAGCCGCGGCCCCCTGCCCACGTCTGCGGCCTGTTCCACCATACTTCCTCATGTTTGGGAAAATGTACCAAAAATACCAGCAGAGAGATGGTACTGTATGAGTAGCGTCCAGCTGTGTAAGGTGGATTAAAAAATTAAATCTACGTATATATTTTGTTAGTCACAGACGCTCTCACAGTATGTATTGGACCGTAATCCAACAAGCAGATATACGGAACTGTATCAGAAGTGTACAGCTGTATACATTTTTTGTGTAACTAACAATCTCTGTATATGTATTTACAGAGTGTCACACACACGCTGACTCTCTATAGATGTGACTGTAATGCGAATGGCAGATATATAATACTGTTTGAGAATCGGACAGCTCTATGCGGTGCGTGGAAAATTGTCAATCTCCGTCTATTTGTATAGGGACTAACACACGCTGTCTCTGTCTAGTTTTGACCGAAATCAAACAGCAGATATACAAAACTGTTTGAAAAGCGGACAGCACTCTAAGGTGTAGGTCTGGAAAAACTCCTCGGCTATTTTTTCCAGAGTCACACACAGATAGCTTCTATTTGTCCATGACACAAGGCGGTACACGGTAGTGTGTGAGGAATATACAACGCTATACAGTGTCTGTATGGAAAATTGTCAATCTCCGTCTATTTGTACAGGGACTGACACACGCGGTCTCTGTCTAGTTTTGACCGCTATCAAACAGCAGATATACGAAACTGTTTGAAAAGTTGACAGCACTCTAAGGTGTAGGTCTGGAAAAATGGAAAAACTCCTCGGCTTTTTTTCCAGAGTCACACACAGATAGCTTCTATTTGTCTGTGATACAAGGTGGTACACGGTAGTGTGTGAGGAGCGTACACCACTATACAGTGTCTGTATGGAAAATTGTCAATCTCCGTCTATTTGTATAGGGACTGACACACGCTGTCTCTGTCTAGTTTTGACAGAAATCAAACAGCAGATAAACGAAACTGTTTGAAAAGCGGACAGCACTCTAAGGTGTAGTTCTGGAAAAACGGAAAAACTCCTCGGCTTTTTTTTCCAGAGTCACACAAAGAAAGCTTCTATTTGTCCATGATACAAGGTGGTACACGGTAGAGTGTGAGGAGCGTACACCGCTATACGGTGTCTGTATGGAAAATTGTCAATCTCCGTCTATTTGTATAGGGACTGACACACGCTGTCTCTGTCTAGTTTTGACCGTTATTAAATAGCAGATATACAAAACTATTTGAAAAGCGGACAGCACTCTAAGGTGTAGGTCTGGAAAAACAGAAAACCTCCTCAGCTTTTTTTTCCAGAGTGACACACAGATAGCTTCTATTTGTCCATGATACAAGTCGGTACACGGTAGTGTGTGAGTAGTGTACACCACTATACGGTGTCTGTATGGAAAATTGTCAATCTCTGTCTATTTGTATAGGGACTGACACACGCTGTCTCTGTTTAGTTTTGACCGTACTTAAACAGCATACATACAAAACTGTTTGAAAAACGGACAGCTCTCTAAGGTGTAGGTCTGGAAAAATGGAAAAACTCCTCAGCTTGTTCTTCCAGAGTCACACCCAGATAGCTTCTATTTGTCCATGATACCAGCTGGTACACTGTAGTGTGTGAGGAGCATACACCGCTATACGGTGTGTGAAAAAATGAACACTCAGTAACTCACCAGGACAAAATAATAAAAGATGAAGGGCTTTGGAAAAAGCAGTTTGAACAGCAGTGTGCACACAGCAATGCAGCTAGCAGGTAGCCTTAAAAGGCAGCCTAATCACCACCAGCGCTGCTGCACACAACAAAAATCCTCCCCTTTCACTGCACACTAACTGCACAGTGAAAAGCGCTATCAGCAGAAGTTTTTTTTTTCTTCTTCCCTGCCTAACGCTCTCCCTGTTCAGAATCAGCAGCAGCACCTCTCCCTATTCTAAGATCGGCGGAATTAAGATGGCGGTTGGCGGTCACAGCCTTTTATACCCACTGTGACACCACACAAAGCCAGCCAATCACTTCAATGCCCTTCTCTAAGATGATGGTGGCCGCTGCCCATGTCATCGCGTTGCCCACATTGTGCTTCCTCCATCATTGGCTGAGAAAAGGCGCTGGAAGCGTTATTTGAAACGCAACTTTGGCGCTCTGATCGGCGACCTCATGGCCGACCTCACGCTATGGTCAGGTTTCGATTGGCGAAACCCGACTTTAGCTAAAGTCGGCTATTTTTGAATTTGACCGACCCGTTCCGCTCAACTCTAACTGGAATGGTTTGACCTCACTTTACAAACTACATCTCTCAATGAATTCCTTATAGGGGTGCAGTGAGCATGTTGACACCAAATCCGCCTCACAGAAATGTATATCAATGGGCAGTAAAAAAAGAATAATTTTTTACTTTTGCAAGGGTTACAGGAGAAAACGGACCCCAAAATTTGTTATGCAACTTCTCTTGAGTACACAAATACCCCATATGTTTGGGAAAACTACTGTACTGGCGCCCGGCAGGGCTTGAAAGGGAAGGAGCACCATTTGAATTTTTTTAACCAATATTTGCTGGAATCATTAGCGGATACAATGTCGCATTTGGAGAGCCCCTGATGTGCCTAAACAATGGAGACACCCCACAAGTGACCCCATTTTCGAAACTAGACCACTCAAGGAATGTATCTAGATGCATAGTGAGCACCATGAGTGCTTCAGAGAAGTTTATAATATTGAACTGTGAAAATTAAAAAACATTTTTTTTCCCTCCAAAATGTTGGTTTTGAACCAAATTTTTCATTTTCACAAGAGTAATTAACAAAAGGGATCATACCAAGTTGTTGTGCAATTTCTTCTGAGGACACCAATATGTGGTTTAAAATTACATTTGAGGCACAGTGCAAAGCTCAGAAGAGAAGAAGCATCATATTGGAGTTCAGGTTTTGCTGAGATGGTTTGATCTTACTTTACAAACTACATCTCTCAATGAATTCCTTATAGGGGTGTAGTGAGCATGTTGACACCAAATACTCCTCACATAAATGTATATCAATGGCCGGTAAAAAATAATAATTACATTTTCACAGTTAAAATGTTGTTTTAACGCCACATTTTTAATTTTTATAAGGGCTAATAAGAAACAATAGACCTCTCAGTATATTGTGCAATTTCTCTGGAGTATGCCAATACTCTATGTTTAATCGGAACTGCTTTAGAGGAATAGTGCAAAACTCAGAAGGGAAAAAAAGCCATATAATGCAGATTTTTCTGTTATAGTTTGCAGGTGCCATGACCAACTGGAAAAGTGGACTTTGCCGGTTCTATATTTTGGAAGCTCCTCAAAAATGATACCATTTTAAAAACCACAACCATCAAATACTTTAAAACTGTGGTTGAGAAATTTTTTAACCCTTCAGTTGATTCTCAGAAATTAATGCAAAGCAGAATAATAAAAGTTACCTCTAAAATCTTGCTTTAACCCCAAATTCCTTACTTTTCCAAGAAGCAACACCAATAAGAGAACCCCCCCACAAGTGACTCCAAGGTGGTAGGTGAGTTTAAGGATTTTTTTCAATATATTACATTTATTATGCTCTGAAGATATCCAAGAGCATAATAAGGGACATTACATTTTCAGAAAAGAAATTCTCTGGAAATCCAATTTTGTGGGAAAACACACAAACAGGTAAATTTGAATTTTGCTTGATCTGCTCATCTTTAATTGACACATTGTACTGTAACTTTAACATAACATGAAACAAAAAAAATCTGTTTGAGATATCCTAGTTAATTATTTTGCTACCCTTTTATTTTCCTCACTTATTATGTAATCCACATATCCTAGGCCAATTTATCTAATTTTTTCCAGCTAACTCGTAGCCCAATTTATGTAAACTGGAAGCATGCCTAGTCAAGTTTCATATATATATATATATTATATATATATATATATATATATATATATATATATACAGCTCTGGCAAAAATAAAGAGACCACTTCCAAATGTTAAGTTTGTCTGATCTTTCTCTTCATAGGTATATTTTTGAGTAAAATGCAAATTGCTCTTTTAGTCTATAAACTTTTGACAACATGTCACCGAATTTCCAAGCAATAAATTTTGTATTTTTTTCTGGCAAAGAAAAATGGTGAAAATTAAAAAAAACAGTGCTTTCAGACCTCAAATAATGCAAAGAAAACAAGTTCATAATCATTTAGAAACAACAATACTAATGTTTTAACTCGGGAAGAGTTCAGAAATCAATATTTTGTGGAATAACCATGATTTTTAAAAACAGCTTTAATGCGTCTTGGCATGCTTGCCACCAGTCTTTCATGCTGCTTCTGGTGCAAAAATTTAAGCAGTTCTTCTTTGCTTGATGGCTTGTTACTATCCATCATCCACTTGATTACATTCCAGAGGTATTCAATGGGGTTCAGTTCTGGAGAATGGGCTGCCCATGACAGGGTTTTGATGAGGTAGTCTCTTAATTTTTGCCAGAGCTGTATATATATATATATATATATATATATATATATATATATATATATATATAATTTTGATCACTGTGATAGACCCTAGCACAGTGATCAAAATTAAAAAAATAGTAAATCAAACTCCCTTTTATCACAACCTTGCGTATAAATAATAAAATGAAAAAACATATTTACTTCCATTTTTCCATTAAGGTTAGAGTTGGGCTAAGGTTAGGCTAAGGTTAGGGTTGGGCTAAAGTTAAGGTTGTAGCTAGGGTTAGGGTTGAGATAAAGTTAGGGTTGGGCTAAAGTTAGAGTTTGGCTAAAGTTAGGGTTGGGTTAGGGTTGGGGTTGTCGTTATGGTTGGGATTACGGTTAGGGTTGTGATTAGGGTTAGGGGTGTCATAGGGTTAGGTTTGTGGCTAGGGTTATGGTTAGGGTTGGGATTAGGGTTAGGAGAGTGTGGGATTAGGGTTGGAGTTAGACTTGGGGTGTTCCACTGTTTATGTACATCAGGGGGTCTCCAAATGCGACATGGTGCCAACATTGATTCCTGCCAATTTTGCGTTCCAAAAGTCAAATGGTGCTCCCTCTCTTCTGAGCCCTGCCATGCGCCAAAACAGTAGATTTCCCCCACATATGGGATATTATTGACATACTTAAAAAAAATTGCACAACAAATGTTATGGTACATTTTCTCCTGATACCCTTGTGAAAAAAATTGGTTTCAAAGTAAATTTTTTGTGAAAAAAGTAAAATGTTAATTTTTCCCTTCCACATTGCTTTAGTTCTCGTGAAGCACCTGAATGGTTAATAAACTTCTTGAATATGCTTTTGTGCACCTTGAGGGGTGCAGTTTTTACAATAGTTTCACTTTTGGGTGTTTTCTGTTATATTGACACCCCAAACTCACTTCAAATGTGAGTTGGTCCCTTAAAAAAGTTTTGTACATTTTGTTGGAAAAATGAGAAATTGCTGGTCAACTTTTAACCATTATAACGTCCTAACACAAAAACTATGTTTCAAAATTTGCACTGATGTAAATTTGACATGTGGGAAATGTTATTTATTAACTATTTTGTGCAATATGAATCTCTGATTTAAGGGTACAAAAATTAAAATTGTGAAAATTGCAACATTTTCAAAATTTTTGCCAAATCTCCATTTTTTTTTATAAATAAACACAAGTTATATCAAATAAATTTTAACCACTAACATGAAGTACAATTTGACATAAAAAAAACATTTTCAGAATTAGTGGGATTAGTAGAAGTATTCTAGAGCTATAACTTCATAAACTGACAGTGGTCAGAATTGTAAAAATTGGCTTGGCAATTAAGTACCAAATTGGCTCAGTCACTAAGGGGTTAATGCTATTTTGATCAAAAGAGCATAAAAGCTTTAATGCTGAAATACAGGGATTGTTATCAGGGCGGGATGATGCGGGTGAGTTTTTTACAGACTGCAACAGTAAAGACAAGCTTCTTATCATCAGCACTAAAGCTTTAGAAGTTAAAATACAATTTTTGGCAAAAAAAGAAATCAGACTTTTTTGGACCATTAAATCACTCA
Source organism: Dendrobates tinctorius (assembly GCF_039654945.1). NCBI lineage: Eukaryota > Metazoa > Chordata > Amphibia > Anura > Dendrobatidae > Dendrobates > Dendrobates tinctorius. The sequence continues at coordinate 6,473,237 of NW_027361773.1, forward strand.
AATCCTACAATGAATGTGAACGTGTACCTAGGGGACTACGAGTTTACAAAAGAAATCTCACAATTCCATGATGACGCCCTGTTTGGGATGAGATTCACTTGCAATGAGCAAATGAGCAGATGAGCAGGATTATGCAATGTTAATAGAGCAATTGAATAAAGCAAAGACTGAACTTTGTTCCCATTTAACTGACAATCAAAATTATAATTTTTAAAAAAACTGGAAAATAAATTAATATTGATTCAAATAGAAATGAAGCAAAAAAAGCTAAATTTTTGCGAGATAAGCAAGATTATGAAATAGATATTTTCATGGCATAAAAAAACGTAACCACAACATTAAGTTCCCGAAGAAAAAATGCATCAATATGGATGGATGAACCACCAATTCAGACTCTAGTGCACAAGATGAACACTTGGAGGATAAGAGTAATTCCCCACAAAAGAAAAAATCTTTCCCTCCCCTATAGAAAATCCACAAGGGGAGGAGGTACAAACCACAAATGAAGGAAAGAAATGGAAACAAGTATCTTGGGGGAGGTAGCTACACCTTATCAAGAAAACCAAATAGTGAATTTTACTCAAAAAGAACTATCTAAAGATCATATTTCGGTATTAACCAAGGGTCTACATTTTTGTTTATCAGAACCCTTTGATCTGGTGGACTTTAAAAGAGATCTCTATAAATGTGTCAGGAAATTGCATTTATCTAAAATTTATGACAATGACAAAAAGGTGAATATTAAGATGAATCTAAAAGGAGAAATTCCTACAACTATCAGCACAATGGGTTTCATGATGAACACACCTGAGAACATCACTATACAACAAGATGCACTAACATTGTTGGAAATAATAGAACCGTCGTTTATGGAAAATATTACTGTAAACACTGAATTTGAACCTTTTTACAAGAGGGATTAAATCTAGTTTCATGCTCCCCTCATCACCAGGGAATGTAATAGACTTATTTCAGGACTTATTCATTAAGGACATAGAGGCACTATGTTATAAATCACCGCAGAAGAATCTGAATAACTTGGAACAGAGAGCACTGAATGAAATGAAGACATGGGACAATGTGATCTTTAAAAGAGCGGATAAAAGGGGTAATCTGGTATTGTTGGACAGAAAATACTACATTGATGAAGCGCTGTCACAATTAAATGATAATACAACATTTTGCCTATTAGCAAGTGACCCAACACATAAATAAAAAAATAAATTAAGAACAATTTTGAGAATATATGTTGAAAAAGGAATTATTTTAAAAAAAATGTAGAAAAACTATTACCAGATTACCCTCAAAAACCACATTGGCACAGCATTCCTAAAATTCACAAGTCCATAACACAGCCACCCGGACTCCCTATAATATCAGTGATTAATATTCATTAACTGAACCTTTATCCAATTATCTAGACTGGCTTTTAAAACTTTTATTGGAACAAATTCCATCTTATATCAGAGATTCTGAAGATTTTTTTTAAAAATATTGGAAAATTTGATTGGCAACCAGGTTTTCCATTGTTTCAATTGACGTGGAAATCTTGCACACACGCATTTCACAAAAAATAGATATTGATACCATTAGAAAAATTTTAGAAAACCCCCAAAAAGTTCAGATTTTATTACATTCATTACAGAATCATTAGAATTTGCTTTGACCCATAATGCGTTTCAATTCCTTGATAAATGGTATCCACAAAAGGTCGGGACTGCCACGGGCACATTGGTCACATGCGTTTTTGCAAATTTATTTCTTGCTGCTTTTGAAGAGAAATATATTACTAATATTTCTAACTCCTTCCTGAAACACATTCATATGTTCCTGCGTTATGTGGATGACATCTTTATCATATGGGATGGAAGAGGAAAGGACTTTTCTGATTTTGTTCATTATCTAAACAGAGAAAATTCCGAAATATGCATTTCACGTCATGCTTTGGAGGCAACTCCTAATGATGAAAATTCCTTGAATGACCAAATTGATACTCTAAAAAATTGTTTTATTAGGTGAGGCTACCCAGAATGCATATTGTAGGAAGCACATGAACGAGTGAAAGAATTCTCTCAAATAGATCTGCAGCATAGAAAAAAAACAAAAAGAAACACACTTCTCATGATACGCAAAGGTTTATATTTAATTTTAGACACGGCCCACTCGATAGAATAATTCATGCAACAATCCACAAACATTGGCATATAATAAAAACAGATAAAGACATCCAAAAATAAGTTCCACCACTCCCATGTTCTCATAATGGAGATGTAAAAATATGGGTGATATCTTAGTTCACAATCGCATAAATCCAATGGAAAATAATTGGTTAAAAAAGTAAGTATCCCCTGAGGAATGTAAAATGTGGGAACTGTGTCAGTTGCCATCAACATATTACCTCCAAGCAAATACGTATTGGTTCCTACATACTGTACATAAGACAGCAGATTTTATATAATGTAAAACATAATTTGTTGTATACATTCTTTTTGTCCTTGTGCTTTTTACTACATAGGAAAAACTATAAGACCTCTGGCCACCAGGTTCAGTGAACAATATCGTTCCATTTCATCAGGCAAGGGATCTTTACGTTTAATACAGCATATGAGACATAAACATAATGCGAATCCGGAACTTTTGCAATTTGCGGGTTTAGAAGTAGTTGAGTATCCCCCACAAGTTGGTAACCATAATAAATTGTTACTCCAGCATGAAGCATGCTGGATTTTAAAAACAAATGCCCAAGGTCCATTAGGATTAAATGACAGGATCGATCATTCTGTATTGTTGTAAAACAAAATAAGTTCTATTTTTTGCATGACTGTAATGTGGTATTACTAGTGAGTAATTGCTATGACTGATTTTATTTCACATTCTGCACCTGTACAATCTCTGTTTATGCCTTGAAAAAGGAAATGATGAAAAAAAAGGTAAAAGGTAAAGAAATTGGTATTTTTTTTCATTGTATTTGGGTTTGTCTCCATCATTGATTATGGTGCTGTAAAAAGTCATTCATATATTCTTGTGCAGGATACCCATGTACACATTATGGATTTAAATTTTTCCTCTAATTATGATATACTTAATGCATTTGGTATCCTGCTTTGCACTTGTAGGCTGCATGGGTTTTTGGTATGGGAGAGTCATTGTTCCATTATTCTATGGCATGACCTGTTTTCTCATTGTATGTTTTTAAATGTTTTTATTGTGTGTTTTTGTATGTGCCGTGCACTATCAATAAATATTGTCACTTTTTTGTACATTTTGTGGTGTTCCCATTCTGTAAGCATGTTGCTTTTTTTCTTTTTCTTTTCAGAGCTTTTCCTTAACTTGCCTTGATGAGATTCCCACAAGTACCGTGAGCGCTCACGGCACACAGTGCTAGCGGGGATCTTACCGAAGTCATTGCAGTTCAGCCTGGCTGGGAATGGAGTCTTAGTGACCAGAGATAACCTCTATGACATCATCCCCGATCACTGACGCTGTGTTCCCAGCAGCTCATTCACCAGTGGTTCTCAGCCTGGACGGTCGCATCTTGGCACTGTCCAGATTGAAAACTAATTATCCCCCAAGACATGGATTACGGCATGGGACTGAATGACAGATAGGTATAGTATATTGTTGTTTGTTTATTTCAGTTTTATTGCAGGAGAACAAGGGATTTGGTGAGTATATCTGTTTGTTATTTTTAAATAAAAAATTAAAACTGTGTTTTGTTTTATTTCTAATAAAAGACTTTATTCTGGATGTATCTTTATTTACCATGGAAATATAGGATTAGTGATGGATAGGTAGAGATGCTTCTCCATTACTAAGCCGTGGGCTTGATGTCACCTGACAATACAAAGGTGACATCAACCTCACAAATATGAACCCTACTTGCCATTGCTATAGGGCAAGTGGGAAGAGCCAAAATGCCAGAATTGGCGCATCTAATAAATGTGTATTTTCTGGGCAGTTGCAGGCTGCTATTTTTAGGCTGGGGGGTCAATATTCATGGCCCCTTACCAGCCTGAGAATACTAGTCCCAGCTGTGAGCTTTAGCAATGCTGGTTATTTAAATAATTAAAAAAACAGTGTGGGGTCCCCTCTATTCTTATTAGTCAACCTTGGTGAAGATGACAGCTAAAGGGCCTATTACACATAGTGATATCGCTAGCAATATCGCTGTAATGTCACTGGTTTTGTGATGTAGCAGCGATATTGCTAGCGATATTGCTACATGTGATACTTACCTCCGACTGGCTCCCCTGCTGTCTGTCGCTGATCGCGCGAGAATGTCCTGGACCATTTCTCGTCGGGCACTTCCTGCTGGGCTTCCTGTGGCGCCGACGAACGACGCATGGACGCGGGCAGAGGACTTTAGGATCGCCGCGTCTGACAAGTAAGTAGCGACCCCCGGCCACTGCTATGTCGCTGTTGAGATCTGACTGTGTGGCAGCTCACTAGCGACCACTTAGCGATGCACCAGCGATCCATATTGTTGTCGGGATCGCTGGTGCATCGCTTAGTGTAATGGTACCCTAAGGGTTGTAACCACCAGCTGTGAATTTTGCCTGGCTGGTTATAGAAAATGCCAGGGAACCCACACCGTTTTTTTCATTTATTTATTTATAGCGCAGGTGGCGGCTGATGAATACCCTCATCAGTCGCTCCTGATGCACTGTTATTAGCAGCAGCAGGAGTGGGCTGATGGGAGTAATAGACCCATCAGCCACAGCCTGCTGTCTCTTTTATCACTTAGATGCAACTCTCATCATTCTCCCCAACTCACGCAGAGCAGGGGAGAATGATGAGATCTGTATTCAACACTCTGCGCCGAGGAACAGCATTTACTGTAACGCTTCTTTCCCAGCACTGATGCATGTCACATGGATAACATCCATGTGTTAGGAGTCAGATTTCTGCCTCTCCTTTGCTGAAATCTAGATCCTCACATTCTGCAGTCCCCTGCTCCTCATCTGCTGTAGAGGAGACTGCAGAGGAGATTGCCTTGCGGCAACTCTCTCCAGAGGCTAAGTCCTCTACTCCTGAGTCTGAGCATGCTCATGGGATGAACTCCCATTGGAGTTCCGGAGTCAGGTGTTCAGGTCCTGTGTCGCATGCCATTGGGTATGGAGCATGCTCACTCCAAGCGGAGAGCTAGTCCGGCTCTCAAATTTTTTGAGCCTCTTGAGCTGCCTGAACCAGAGGTTCTACCCCCAGAGCCCATGAAGGTGTCTTGGACCAGTTTTGATACAGCTCCGGCTCAAGTGTCCATTTGTGGTTGTCATCATGTGTGTGCTGCTTCTCAGGAGGCCAGCTCCCTGCAATGGTCGGACTCTGAGCCGGTCGACGAGTCCTTTCTTCCTCCTCATCTTAGGGCTCAGGTCCTCGCCTGGGCACACGCGTCCAATGCGCACAACCATCGGGTCTATATGCAAACCACAAAGCTATTGGCCAGCGCGTATTGGTGGCCCCACAGGGCTCGGAACATCAAAAAATTTATTCAGGCCTGTGCCTCATGTGCTCAGGATAGCCTTCCTAGGCGGAGAGTGGTGACGGCCACCGAAACACGGCAGCGCTCTGTTGCATCGCCTGCTCCCGCTATCTCCCAGGTGTCCCTTCTGAAACCTGGTGACCTTGCCTCCACTGATGCCTTCCATGTGTCCCGGTTTACTGTATCACCCACCAGGACACCAAGCTCGCCTTTGGGCAAGTTTGAGCCCTATGCCACTGTAGGGCACAGGCTGATGGTCCGGAAGGCTCAGGGGGGGGCCCTAGGAGGGGGGGTAATGTTAGGAGTCAGATTTCTGCCTCTCCTTTGCTGAAATCTAGATCCTTACATTCTGCAGTCTCCTGCTCCTCATCTGCTGTAGAGGAGACTGCAGAGGAGATTGCCTTGCGGCAGCTCTCTCCAGAGGCTAAGTCCTCTACTCCTGCATCTGAGCATGCTCATGGGACGAACTCCCATTGGAGTTCGGGAGTCAGGTGTTCAGGTCCTGTGTCGGATCCCATTGGCTCCTCTTGGAGACCTGGAGATTTCCAGAAGGTCCCGTTCGCTATAAAAAGCGCACATGGCTGTTCCACCATGCGCTAGTATAGCCATAGTGCTGCTGTATGTTTTGTTGATGGATGCATGGACTGGTGAATGACTCATTGGAAATCCCTACCCTCTGATACTATGTTTGTGAGAGTGCCTGAGTTATTGCCAGTATCAGCGCCAGCGCGCTATTGCTCCATTGCCACAGCAGCCTAGCGTAAGCATTGTGCCTGCTAGTTAGCAGTGTCTTTATAGCGGCACTGTCTTTGCTGCGCTGCAGTTGCAGCGCTTCGTGCGTCCGCGATTGCGATGCTCTACACCCGATCCTTTTCGGTAGGTCTAGACGGAGTAAGTACCGCCATCTAGTGCTACTCCTGTGACCAGATACCACGGGTGCAGCGCTGTAGTTCTGTGTCCTAAACAGACTCAGCGTTTTTGTGTTTTGTTTCTGTGACTCTGTGAGTTCAACAGAGTCTGAGCAGTGCACATTGGGTGCCATTAACCCCTGTGCACATTACCGCTAGATTGCTCTGTTGTCACCTTGCAGCAGTTATTACATCTTCTGCACGGTGGACCCCGAGTGGCGAAGGTATTTTATTTATATTTTTATTTAGTGCCTTCCGCCACTCCTAACACCATGTGTGTTATGGATATGCACATATGCAGGATGTTTTGTGGCTGTGCTGACACACGGTTCATGGAAACACACTGACTTGTGCACAGAACCATTCACTTAAATAGGAAAATAGTGCTCTATTTCTCCCGAGTTTCTCCGTATGGCTAAGTGTGCAGCCACATATGGTGTTTTGCCACATTCAGTAGAAATTTTGGGACAAATTTTGCTGCTATTTTTACCCAGTTCTTGTGTGAAAATGTAAAATCTTTGGCTAAAACAAAATTTTGGTGATAAAAATGTAGTTATAGAAAAAATTATGCAGCCTTTCAGCAAACTTTTTCTTGGCACTGAAGAAGAGCAGTAAAACAGATTTTGGGAAAAAAGTCTGTGTTTGTAGCTCAGCACCCTGCACTAGGTTTTTGGTATGAACCCCATGTGACGAGGTATGCGACAGAGCAGGAAGAGACACAAGGCAGATAAATGAGATTTATTGGAACAGGGAACTGGGGCAACATAAATAAAGGTAATTCTGCAGCCTCCATAATGAGACCACAATGGATCCACAATGAGTTCACACAAAGACAGCAGATCTGGGGGTGCCACCTGGCAGTCCGATGCAAGGGAAAAAAAGAAACGGTCCTTGGATGAGTTAAATGAATCCAGCAGATGAGGGACACAACACAGTTCCACGTGGTAGCTTCTAACAATACACACGGTAACCGGGATCTCGCCTCAGCGTAAGATCTCAGCCTTTCGCAGGTCACCACACAACTGACTCTGAGTCTATTGTCCTGTGTTCTGAAATAAGCCCATCAATAGGGGAGGTTCACATCAACTTTTAACATGTGGCTACATTGAGAAGTTTCCAGAAGCTATCAGCTCCATTCAGTCTTACAGGTTTTGTGTATTGGAGGAATCCTATGCTGAGAACAAAAGACAGAATTCCCCACTTGATGCAGTACAATTGAGGTGGACCTAGGGCTTATTACATTACAGTCCAGGAACACAGGCTAGGGGAGGGACATGCTGTTACACCCCAAACTTAACTGTTCGAGTTCACTCACCCCTACTTATGACAGCTTGCATGCAAGCGGAGAAAAAAATTGCATCTTTAGTACTTCATTGTCATTATGCAGCTAGTCTATTAAATCATCTATTTAGTCTATTGAACCTTCAGTATTCTATCACTTTTGGGTGACCAGTCAGAAAACGGAAACTCAGCTCTGATGACTCTATGTGTAAAGTATACAGTTTTATGATTTCTTAGTTATGCCTCATTCTTGCATTAAGAAACTGGATAGTTGTTGCTATATATGCAGAGAAGTCTCTTTCGTGTCAAAAAGGCAAAACTTGACTACCATGATAAGAAAAGCCTACAGCCTGTATTTTGGTTGCAAAACAGAAGATCATGACAAGAATTGGGCTCCACACATATGCTACAATAGATGTGCATCACATCTTACCCATGGATTTAATGGGAAGAGACAATCTATGCCTTTTGCAGTCCCAATGATTTGGAGATAACAATCAATTACACTACCAATTGTTATTTCTGCATGGTGCCCCCATTAGGTAAGGAGTTTCAATAAAGAAGAAGTGGACTTTACAGTATCCAAACATTTCATAAGCAATATGCTCAGTACCACATGCAGAAGAACTGCCAGTTCCAAAAGCACCAGAAATATTTTCAGTCGAATCAAGTGAAGAAGAAAAAGGCGCTTGGTGTCAGGAAGCATCTTTCTCTAACAACCGAAACTTTCGGTCAGCAGCCTCAAACTGATTCACACATTATAACACAAAGTTAACAGAATGATCTGGTTAATTGGATCTGCCCAAAAGTAAAGTCTTCTTAGGTTTCCAGGCCACAGCAGTGGAATCTCTTAGCGGGCAATGATCACATTCCTTTGTTCGGGCAAACCATGATAAAGACCTTGTCCAATACTTCTTTATAGAATCATAGAATCATTGAATTGTAGAGTTGGAAGGGACCTCCTGGGTCATCTGGTCCAATCCCCTGCTCAAAGCAGGATTCACTAAACCATGCCAGACAGATGTCTGACCAGCCTCTGTTTGAAGACTTCCATGGAAGGAGAATTCACCACCTCTTGTGGCAGCCTGTTCCACTCATTGATCACTCTAACTGTCAAAGAGTTTTTTCTAATAGCTAATTGGTGTCTCTTCCCATTCAATTTCTTCCCATTGCTTCTAGTCTTTCCTTGTGCAAATGATAATAAAGATGATCCTTCTACAATGTGACAGCCCTTGAGATATTTGTAGACAGCTATTAAGTCTCCTCTCAGTCTTCTTTTTTGCAAGCTAAACATTCCCAAATCCTGTAACCATTCCTCATAGGACATGGTTTGTAGACCTGTCACCATTCTGGTCGCTTTTCTCTGAACTTGCTCCAGTTTATTGATGTCTGTTTAAAAATGTGTTGCCCAAAACTGGACATAGTATTCCAGATGAGGTCTGACCAAAGATAAGTAGAGGGCAATAGTGACTTCACGTCATCTAGACTGTATGCTTCTGTTAATACATCTCAGAATTGCATTTGTCTTTTTTGCTGCTGCATCACACTGTTGACTCATGTTCAGTTTATGATCTTAGTATACCCAAGACTTTTTCACATATGCTGTTGCTCTATCCCTATTCCCCAATTCTGTATATTTTTTTTCATTTTTATTGCCCAGATGTAGTGCTTTGCATTCTGTTAGTTGCTGCCCACTGCCCCAGTTTATTTATATCTTTTTGAATCCTCTCTCTTCTCTAGTACTAGCTATCACTCCTAACTTTGTGTCATCAGCAAATTTAATCAGTGTACCCTCAATTCTTTCATCTAAATCATTGATAAAGATGTTGAGTAATACAGGGCCCAGGACAGAACCCTGTGGTACCTCACTTGAGACATTCTTCCATCTGGATGTGCAGCCATTTACAACCACTCTTTGAGTCCTATCACTAAGACCTGGTTCATATTGCATTAGAGCAGTCCGTTCAATGCATGCATTAAACAGACTGCACTAACGCTACTCTTTTTTCTGATTGCATTATGCGATCGCGCTAGTGTAGATGCTCCATCTGTGCTAGCAGTGATGGAACCTCGAACACTGCAGACCGTGTCCGAATGTCCATCACAGAATGACGGCACATCGCTAACACATGCCGATTATGACATCCGTTAACGATACGCTACATTATGGCCATCTATGGATGCTTTAAATGCAGCCCCCTAACGCAATGTGAACCTAGCCTAAGCCCGTTTTGAATTCACCTAACAGTTGCCTTGTCCATTTCATACTTAGTCATTTTTTCAATAAGAAAGGTGTAAGATACTTTGTCAAATGCTTTGCTGAAGTCAATATATACTATATTTACAGTATTTCCCTGATCCACACAGTCAGTGTTTCTGTCATAGAAGGAAATTAAGTTAGCCTGACATGACTTATTAGTTAAAAACCCATGCTGACTCTGATTAATCACTTCATTCTTATCCAGGTACTTAAATACATGTTGTTTAATAATTTGTTCAAAGATCTTTCCTGGTATAGAAGTCAGACTCACTGGCCTATAGTTCCCTGGGTCCACCTTCTTCCCCATTTCCTTTCTGAGAGAAAACAGATGGAAAATAGAAATTTAAAAGTTCGGCCTTCTCAACATCCTTTATTGCCATTCCATCATTTTCATCCTGTAAAAATGCTATAGCATCTTTGACTTTTCTTTTACTTTTGATATATCCCCCAAATCCTTTTTTATTGCTTTTGACAGCTCTTGCAAGCCTTAATTCATTTTCAGTTTAGCAATCTGATTCGTGCCCTGCAGGTTCTGCAGACAGCATTATATTCTTCTTTTGATATGCCTCCCTCTTTTCCATTTGATACACATTTCTTTATTCCTTTTTAGCATGTGTTTAAGTTCTGTGCTCATCCATCCTGGTTTCCTTAAATGCTTCATGTTTTTCCCTCTTTTTGAAAGGGCAATCTTTTTTCATGTAACAACATCAACAGTTTAATGGATACTCTGAACAGAAGTCATAATCTAGAGGAATTGAGGTTCCTCATCAATTTGTCCAAAACAAGTCTAAAAGCCAACTTACTGCATAATGACAATGTGATACCTTCAATTCCAGTTGATTATGCAGACCAAATGAAAGACATCTATTGCAAAATGAAATACCTTTTGAGGTGCCTGAACTATGACCAACATTTTTGGCCCCTCTGTGGTGACTTAAAGATGGTTTTCCTCTTATTTTTTCTCCAGGGTGGATACACAAAGTACTGCTGCTTTCTGTGTGAGTGGGATAGTCATGCAAGAGAATGCCACTACTATAAAAGAGAATGGCCTCTCCAACATTGATTTCTGCCAGGGAGTAAAAATGCCCTGCATCCAGCACTTGTTGACCCACATAAATTTGTGTTACTACCATTGCATATTAAGTTCAGCCTTATGAAAAACTTTGTAAAGTCAATGGATAAAAAATGCAAGGTACGTGAAGCAAAAATAAAGGAAGGAGTCTTTATAAGACCTCAGATTCGTAAGCTTCTTCAAGATGAGGAGTTTCTCCGTTTGTTGCAGCGCAAGGAAAAGGTTACATGAGTAGCATTCGCATTAGTGATAACTCATTTTTTGGGAAACTCAAGAGTAGATAACTATGAAGAGTTGGTGGAAAATCTCCTCCAAACATAAAAGGATTCACATCTAGACTTTATTTCAACAAACTGTGGAGCAATGAGCACAGTGAGATTTCACCAAGATATTGTGGCTATGGAGAAAAGACATCAAGGAAAATGGAATCAATCAATGCTTGGAGATCACTATTGGACATTGTAAGAGATGATTTGATGCAGGAGTATGAGAGACAAGCAAAAAAGAGTTTTCACTGAATGAGGACCACATTTTGTAGTTCAATTTCTGTGACTGTTTAGCATTTGCAATAGTGTTTAGACATGTTTTAGTTATTTGAATTGTTGCTAAGTTTGCTCAAAATAAATAACAGAAAATTAACATGACAAAATATTCCACATCTTTACATTTGCAAAAATAATAAGTACTGAAACTTTAATGCATTAATTATATGTAGTAGTACCGTAAAAGAAATACTCTTTGATATCATAGAAACAAGATCCAGCTAAAAATTTTCATTGTCAGATTTGAATTCAGGAGGTCAAAGTCATTAAAGGGAATCTGTCACCAGAAAAAAAAATGCTATTAACCTGCAGAGATTAGGGTAATCTGCAGGTTATTAGGGTTAATAACCTGCCCGGCGTCTGCACGTAACCAAACGCTGCAAGGAGAAAATGAACTTCATTCCCTCCATTAGCATTCTGGATTCAGGCACTGGGCAGTTCTGGCACGGGTTCAGTCATCACTCTAAGTATAGGGAGTAACTGTGCCCCCCGTGTCAGCCGAGGTCGGAGGCATGGTTGCAGCTGTCGCTCTGTATACTCAGACCTGTTATTGAACCAGTGCCAGATCTGCCTCTGTGACTGAAACCAGAATTCTACCCTGAGACTAAAGTTCATTTTCTATCTGCAGCGCTTGGCTAAGTTCGGGCATTGGTCAGGTTAATAATGCTCTTGACATGCAGAATAACCCTTTAACTACAGGTTAATTGCATTTTCTCTGAAGACAGGTCCCCTTTAAGAAATGTCTAATTAAATAACTGAATCTGACAAGTTAGGAAAATATGTAGAGCAATGTTAAAGTTCTTCCTAGGGTTTACTAAGACGACGATGGTAAGCGGGGGCGTCATAACATGCATGCCTTATCTAGTGTGCCAAACTTCGTGATCAGGTAGGCTGATGAATAGGGTACAAGATCTAGGGCAAGCCTATTAGTTGGTCACCCCATCTCCAATACTCTATCCTAATCCTGGTTTCTTTTGTGGTGCACGGTAGATAATTTATCTGTGTATTTCATTATATGTATTTGTTATTTTGTCTGGGGAAAGTGTCTGTGATAGTTTCCTTTTTAAAGGCATTAACAAAGGTTAATTTTTATTAGGTGAGGAATTGTTTAAGCTAGACATTTGCAATACTCTCCATAATAGAGATTATCCTGTTAGTCTGTATTCAAATTGAGGTTTCATTGTGGATACACCCAATATAGTCTCTTCATATATACATATATATTTTTGAATAACCATTTCATCGGTTTCCAATCTCTCAAACACTCCCATATGTATTTACCTTACACAGTGGGTTCCTAAAGCCCCCATCACACACAGCGATCTCGCTGCTGAGTCACAAGTTTTGTGATGCAACAGCGATCTCACCAGCGACATCGCTGTGTGTGACACTTACCAGCGACGGGCCCCCCTGCCGGGTATCGCTGATCGTCCTGGAATGGCCAGGACATTTTTTGATTGCAGGTCTCCCGCTGGCCAGCACACATCGCTGCGTGTGACAGGTGGGAAACCAATGATCAGTGAGCTGGCGCTGGTAACTAAGGTACACATTGGGTTTCTAAGTGGTGCGCAGTGCTTAGAAACCCGATGTGTACCGTAGTTACCAGTGCGCTGGTGCAGGGAGCTGGTAACCAAGGTACACATCGGGTTTCTAAGTGCCGCGCGCTGCTTAGAAACCCAATGTGTACCTTGGTTACCAGCTCCCTGCACCAGCACACTGGTAACTAAGGTATACAGTGGATAACTAAGCGATGTGTGTCGCTTATTACCCACGTATCGCTGGTGCTGATTGCTGGTGAAGATGCCTGTTTGGCAGCTCACCAGCGATCATGTAGCGACTCACCAGCGATCCTGACAAGGTCATATCATTGTCGGAAATCACTGGTGCGTCGGTATGTGTGACGGGGCCCTTAGTTTGTGTTTTTTCATCCGCTTTTGCTGTGTCTTCACCACTGACCATTTTTCTACTTCAGTGTCTGTGTAATTGTACAGTATATTGTAATTGATGACGTGTAATAAAATTTGTTATATTTTTATACATACTCTTTATTTATTTATTTTACTCATTTATATAGTGCCATTAATTCCACAGTGCTTTACAGACATTATTGGCACTGTCCCCGATTTGGCTCACAATCTAAATTCCCTATCAGTATGTCTTTGGAATGTGAGAGGAAACTGGAGTACCTGGAGGAAAACCACGCAAACACAGAACATGCAAACTCCTTGCAGATGTTGTCCTTGGTGGGATTTGAACCTAGGACCCCAGCGTCCCACCACTGAGCCACCGTGCCATACTGATCATTTGTTTACTTTATTTAAGGTTTACATGCTCCATATTTTTGTAGGCATCATGAATTCTTTTGGAGTTTGTTATATATGAGTTTTTCTGGATCCATGTTCCCTTTACTATTTATAATGCCCACGATTGGAAATTATGTATAGAAATTGAGCAATGTAAATGTACTTTACCACTGAGTTACCATATATATTCTCCACTATGCTGTACATCTGACGTTTCCTGGGGTTTTGGTGCAATATGGGTATATTATCACTATACTTAAATAGCATTCATTTAGAAAAAAATTATATAAGCAGAAGGAAAGAGGGCAAAATAATAATGTGTCAAAAAATAAATACCCTTTTGCCTTGCCTTCATAAATAGTTTTTTGTTTTTATTAAATATCTGGATCCCATGGTCCTGACCAACACAAAAAGCAAGTTTAATGAGTATAATATTACCACACTAATGGTTGTCCATAAAAAGTTAAACCTTCACATATGCAAACTCCTGCACAGTTGCTTTTAAAGAATGGTTAAACATGACACTGCCATTGTTTCATTGTTGTCATGGGAGGGGGAATACATGAAACACAGTAATTCTTTAGTCTACAGCCTGTTATAATACAGCAGCTACTATCCCCAGAAATCCATGGTATTAGCATTTCCCTGTTAATTAGAAATTTTCAGTTAGTTAATTGATTTTTTGGAAGGTTATCTCTTTAATAAGGGAGTATATAGTCATGGCAATGAGTAAAATCAATTGTAATAATACCTATCTGGTTTACAAAAGGTCCCACTTGTGCAATAAAATACCAGCTGTCATGGATATCGCTGTGTGTTCTTTGTACTTAGAAAGAAAAAGATTCTTTTAAACAGAATAATTGACAACAAATTAAATTAAAGCTCCACATATTTACATTTGTGTGTACATTAAAGACATCTTTGTTTTCAATGTTGCATTTAATAAAATAGGAATATAGAGTAACAAGAGACAGATTGTTGCAAGGGCTCCCAAACAATTATCCGACTGTAATATCAATAAAAATAAGAAAGGCAGGCAGCACTCCAAAAGATTTAAATATGAAAAAAGTGGACTTGATTAGCCCATATGATGTGGCCGTCACAGCACCGTCACAGTACCTGGTTAAATCATCCTGGATTTTTCAGATGTGGAAGTGCCAAGTATAGAACCCATAAGCACTCTTTGGTTACACGCATTTTGTTTGGTCATGATAACACAGAGCATTAAAGAATGAATATACATAGGAATATATTAACTGTAACGTGCAGAATATGGTCTACATGACTAAATGTGATGAATGTAATCTAGTTTATATTGGTTGCATTACCAGAAAATTAAAAATCCAGATCTGTGAGCATCTAACTGATATAATCTCCACTTCCAGTTCCCATCGCGCTCTCTCTTATGCATCTAAGCTATTTATTACCTGTCATGAAAGACGCACAACATCCTTTAGAGTCTTGGGTATTGAACAAGTGATGAAATCACTGAGGGGAGGAGATCAGGAGATGCCTACACACCAGGGAGATTTTCTGGATATTCTGCCTTCTCACTTGTCACCTCCTTGAAGGTTTAAATGCTCTCAAAAAACTAATGTTCCATTATTAACTTTGGTAAACTTGGATTAATGTTCTTATTGGTTTCATATATTATGTATTTTTTCTAGTATGTATATTTTTGTTTATACAGATTTTGTCTATTTGATCACATGATATGGAAATCGGTGATCATTGGTTATACTAATGGTTAAATATCCTGTGGGATTTTCTATATTTAGCTTTGAAAAAGGATGCCTCTGAGCATTTGAAACGCGTTGCTACATAGGTCATCATGTGAACTTACCTGCAATTTTAAAATATTTTCTAACAAACTTTGGAATTTTATGAAGCTCAAACTTCACATATTTTCTATGGTATTAAAGTGCATGTTGTCAGTGACCATGGAATGTATAATGCTCATTAAAGACATTAAAGTCTTTCTTAACCTAGTATAACATTTCCTATTGTAAAGGAGAGCTCTTATTCCACAAGAAAAATTGTGTATGCACATTCTGAAGTGTTATTACACAGGTGAGAGCTAGTCAGTACATCTTTCTCTGCTTAAAAATAGAGATCGCGTTCATCCAAGGGCTACTGCGCATGTGCGATTGCGCTTTGACCTGGCTGAGATATGACTGATTGCTTCGCGATCACATGGCTGGTCATGTGCAGTAGCGCAATACAGACACCAATATCGCCGCTGTCTATGAGAAGTATACACAGTATAATAAAATATATGTGGACAAGTCATATTTGATTATTAACAACACATGATCTGATCACCATACAAATTATGTATTTATGCCCAAATAATCATGTATTCAGATTTGTGTCATGCATCTTATAATATTAGCACTTTATACCAGATTAACTAAATATATACATGTATTGTACAAATTAAAATGAATTGTTTTAAACTTACTTTGTAAATAATTTGTAAACTGCACTTTTGATGTACACTTGTTTCACATCTTGAAAAAGGTTCATTTGACCTGAAATGTCACCATGCCACATGGGCTAAATAAAGTCTACTTGTCTTGGTAACTATTAGAGTGCTGCCTACTTTTTTTATTTATAGATAGATAGATAGGAATCAGCAGCAACAAAAAGATGATTAAAAGGCAACTTTTACCAATATTATAGAAAATTTTATAGTTAGAAAAATTTGTTTGTATAAAACAATTGCATACCACCAAATAGAGGGACAAGGCCCCTTGAAAAAGGCGGGTCCGAAATGCGCGTCGGGGAGGATGCGCTATCCAGGCACTGGAGCACCTCCTGACATTCACCCACCAGTAACTATTATAACATCAGGCATTGTCCCTTACTTTTATAGCGGTCATTTTGGTAGACTCAGTGGTGGGTTAACATGTGGATAGTCAGGATGTGCGGTCTCTGCTAATGTATCAACCACCAGTAACTAGTACTATTTATTGGGCAATGTCCTTTGCTTCATAGCGGCCATTATGGCAAATGTAATGGTGGATGAATAGTAGGAATGGTCATCTAAATATGGTCTCTATATACATACAGTATTTATATGCTGCTACAATATATAACCTCAGGGGTTAATTTTGGCGTGATTATTTATTTGATATGACAACATGATTACATTTTACCTGCGGTTTATTTATTCTGCAATCGAGAGACCATTTTGAGATGGTTATTTATTTAGTAGACACACATTGTGAATAATATTCTATGTGCCGGGTGTGTGCGTCATTTCTTTGTGTGTAACCGCACTATACATATGTGTTTATCTATTTCCCATGCAATTGTTTTATACAAACAAATTTTTCTAACAATAAAATTTTCTATAATATTGGTAAAAGTTGCCTTTTAATCATCTTTTTGTTGCTGCTGATTCTTTATGATAGTTATGATAGGCATTATAAATCCATGTGGATACATGGCGAGTATATTTACCGGTAATAATTGATACCATGTGTACCAGTCATACTCTGTGGATTTGTTTAGATAGATAGATTTTTAAAATATTTATTGATTTATTTAAACTTCATAACCTGGCACATTATTATCTTTGTTTTTGCTTTTTAAATCCCCTCTTGCCAAGAACTATAAGGTTTTTAGTTTTTTTTTATTGGCAAAAACCATATAAAGGTTTGTTTTTTTGCAGTACATATTTTAGTTTTAAATTATACCACTTATTTTGCAGAAAAGGTACTGAAACATTGGAGAAAAATATTTAAAATAGAATTAAATGAAGAAATAAAAATGAAATTCTGCCATTGTTGTTTGGGTTTTGTTTTTCCCTGTATTCAATGTGCAGTAAAATATCATAGCAACATGAGTCTCCAGGTCAGTGCAATTACAGGTATAGCAAATTCGAATATAGTTTTTCATATTTTACTATCATTTTTTTTTTTTTAAATCACAACTTTGTAATAAAGAACTATGGTTTGCATCACCATTTTATTAGAACTGTAACGGTTACATTTTTTCATTTCTAGAGCTGCATGAGGCCTGCTTTTTGAATGTCTGAGCATTAAATTTCATAGGTAACATCTTCAGGTATTTACGGCACTTTAATGGCTTGTAATTCCAATTTTGGTGGATGCTAGATGATTCAAAATCACAATATCAGATATTTCGGTTTTTTTTCTTTACAGCATTTACCATATGTTTAATTCATTTTATACGTTCATAGATAAGACATGATTTAAGGTTTCAATTTTTTGTTTCATTTTTTAATATTTTTAAAAATGTTTTTAGAATGACTTATTTTTAAAGTAATTTTCTTTAAAAATCTTTTTTTTATTAATTTTCATATGCAGGGAAAGATGAGAGCTTAGTACCTGAGCCCGCATCAAAGGTAGGGACATGACCTTTGATGTACCTAAAAGTCATCGGCCATGAAGAGGTTAAATATGAGTATTGAGTTATATTGTAACATGTAGCTATTACTTAGGGCTTGATCAGATGAGGATATAATTGGTCTGTTCCCCAGATGGGTAGCACTGAAAAAGCACACTGATCTGTGCAAGTCAGCATGTATAAAAACATGAACGTTTTTTTGCACACAGTACAATCCACATATAAAAAATTGCAGCATTTACTACTTTGATAAAAAAAATAAATTATTTTTTA
Organism: Dendrobates tinctorius; assembly: GCF_039654945.1. Classification (NCBI taxonomy): domain Eukaryota; kingdom Metazoa; phylum Chordata; class Amphibia; order Anura; family Dendrobatidae; genus Dendrobates; species Dendrobates tinctorius. The sequence continues at coordinate 6,491,729 of NW_027361773.1, forward strand.
AACTGCTCATACTAAAACAGATACCATACAGATGTGAAAACCAGCAACCAGTACAGCATATGGATGAGAATTCAGATGAAACTGTGTCCAGGTTCAGCCAAGTTTATGAAAAATTATCCTTTTTTAATCTAAAAAAATAATTATTTTATGCCCACATTGTTATGTGCAAGTGTAAGGGGTGTACCGGGACCACGTAATATCCCACTCCCTTCCTTAGTGTTGTAACCATGCTGCCATGTACATAATGTAATGTATATAATTGCTATTTTGTGTACCTGTTACTAGGGAAAGTGTAGTGCCCATTTCTGGCCACTAGATGGAGCAGTATAGTAGATGTAATATAGTATAGTGAAACCAGTTAGCAAACAGTTAAACATAGCAGGGGTCAGCTACAGGTAAGAGAGGGAGAACTTCCTCAAAGGAGTCAGTCGGGCCAGGGTGCCCAAACCACCTGCATGGGCTATAGAGCCTAGAATGATAGCAGTGACCACGCAAAGTTTGTTAAGGGAGAAGCCCAGCCATCCGCTGCACCAGACCTGAACAGCAGCAGACCGGAAAAGCAGCGGGCCACAGCAGTCTTGGAACAGAAGCTTAAGACAGGAACAGTGGCAGTACCGGGATGCAGATGGCTCCATAATGTGGCAACTTATCTCATGGGCTAATGCGCTCAGATCCGGGGCAAAACATCTGAGGGAACCCCTAGATGCAATGAGTTTGGACCAATACGGTCCAACCCAGGTATGTGCTGTGTGACAGAAATGTACAATGTGGAACCTGTTGTTAATGCTGTGAAAAATATGGATTTGCTGCGTAAGGAAACCAGTAAAGTTGTTCTTTATTGAAAGTTGAAATGGACTGTATATCTAGTTATGTGGAACTGTCTATAGGGAGCCTTCAGCAACACAGAGAGGATCCTGTGAGCGCAGAAACTGAAGCTACAGGTATGCAGAGTAATGGACACTATTTTCATGTGATGGGAGGCCAAATACACCGGTTTCCTTGACCATGACTACGGCCCTGTCCCATCCGCACACATGCTATCTGTATGTTTTTTTTTAATTCACATGGCTCATAGTTTTTCCATGAAAAAAATAATAAATAAAAATATTCATTGGTAACACCGGCATATGGATGGTAACCTGTATGAATTTTTTTTTTCATGCACAATGACTCATAATATGTGTGCTGTGACTTTTATAAGTGAAACAATGGGCTTGCATTGATTCCTTGTGCTGTCCATATGCTATCCATTTTGCATAAGGACAGCACACAGACTGATTATACACTAGTCTAAATGAGACCTAATTCATATCTTATTGTTACAAAATAACTCAATATGCATACAACTGGCCCACGATGACCAATCCACTTTCCAGGAAACTGTTCATGTAGGAATGCTCGGACGCTGTCTCTCATACCAGCAGCACATGCGTCCAGCCACAGACTAAGCGCTATTCCTCTGCACCTTCAGTGCTTCTCCTGAACAGCGCGTTCACTCTCCCTGTGACACACTTGCCTCCCTGGGCAGGACATACCATTTGGAGAATCACAGCACCCAGTTGTGAACATACACGCCTGTCACAAACAATACAGAATAGTTTCCTGAATATATTACAGTACAAATTTCTGGACACCCACACCAATTATTGGATCTACCGGTCCCTGTATAACCCAAGGTGTCAAACCCGTGGGTCTGGTGATTTCCTACATGAATGGTGTCCTTTCATCCTCAGTAGCTGCTGCTTCCCAGACGTCTGTTTCTCCACATTATTAATGAATATACCCAGTACTGAATAGTGCCTACTTATGACAGCGGTTCTTTAATAATAATATATGGAATTTTCCATTACAGTTCCTCTCAGTTAAAACCAACTGTGAAAAAATTCTGTTTCTGATGAAGGTCAATTGTATGACCGAAAACGTTTAAAGAAGTAAAAGAAGTATATTTAACTGGATGCCTTTTACAATAAAGGAACTGTCAAATCAATTTTTCTTTTGAGTGCCAAGTTTTTGTACTTCATGAAAGAATAAAGTTACGTTAAAACCAAGCACACCATTGTTTTTCTTGTGAAATTCTCAATATGTTTGATGTGTCACATGACCCTCTTCCCATTGAAAAAAATAAAGTTGGATCCAAAATGGCCGACTTCAAAATGGCCACCATGGTCACCTCCCATCTTGAAAAGTTTTCCCCTCCCAGGTACTAATGTGCCACAAACAGGAAGTTTATATCACCAACCATTCCCAATTTATTGAGGTGTATCCATATAAATGGCCCACCCTATAGTATGCCCAATCTAAATGTCCTTTTTAGAAGGACAAGTTACTGACCAATTCTCAGTATTTTCTCCCAGGTAAGTTCAAAACCTGCATATCGTGAAAAGGAAGAAATCCCAAATATTTTATAGCATTTTTTTCTAATACACTTAATAATATTAGATATGAAATCCCATTTAAAAACTGCAGTGACCATAGAATACATTTTTCTGGGTTCAATTCTACTTAAAATGATTTAGGACTATATAAGGACACAGGACACTTGTCATCAAAGGTCTAGTTTAGGACATAAGTGAAATATGTGGCCTCCAGCACCTATTTGTTTAATGATTTAATTATGCTCTACAATTGGAAATAGCAGAGTGTGTCTAACATAGCATTCCCTCCTACAGCGGTTATCAGTAGAACTGTTAATAAGCTTTCTTCACGGCCCTTGACATATTACCTTGCTAACTTTTTTTCATGGTCCTTGAGTTAAATAAATCCATAAAATGTCTATTAAACAGAATATGAATTCCACTTCTTGTACTTTTCATGATATAGGCAGATACTCTGCAGCTTAAAATATAATATAATCATCCTCCTCATCATCACTATAAAAATAATAATAATGATAACATTTAGAAACAAAAAGTAATACCAAAAAGAACTCAGGCTTATCTGTAAACAATAGTAACTCTTGAATCACATTAATCCAGAAGCATCGAATAGTTAAGTAGATGATGTAAACATAGGAACTTTTATGAGTAATAGGAAGAAATTGAACACATAATTTAATTGATAACTGATTGGTAAACATTGTAAACAGTAAATAACTCAGAACACCCAAATTGCATTTTTTTTGTTGCTGCTTGAACGCTGGAAAAAAATACATTAAAAGCGATCAAAACGTCATATATTACCCTAAAAATGGTATCAACAAAAATATAAGCTAAAGCTATAAAAATAACTCTCACAGAGCTACTTTGACCAAAAAATGAGAAATGTTATGTGTCTCAGAAAATGGAGACAGAATTCCAAAATGTGGTATTTACAATTTTCTGATTTTTTTCACCACTAAAATAATAAAAAAGTTAGATAAGTTTGATATAATTTTAACTGTACTAATCTGGACAATCATGTTGCCAGATCATTTTTTACCATACAATGTACGCCGTAAAAACAATTCTCAGCAAGAAATGTCAGAATTGCAAACATTTTGTCAGAATTTCATCACATGTGGAATTTTTTCCCTTTTTCCAGTAGACTATATGGTAAACTGAATGGTGACATTCAAAAGTACAACTCATCCCACAAAAACAAGCACTAATACGTCTATGTAGACAAAAAAATTAAAAAGTTATGGCTCTTGGATGAAGATAAGAGAAAAATTAAAATGCAAAAATGGAAATTGGCCATGTTGGGAAGTGGTTAAATGCCACTGTCAATCTGTCATAGCAGCATTTACAACTTGCTGTCCTGGCACCGCTGGGATGTTATGAAATGCCAGGGGTCTGCTGAAGATGCCCATGTCTGTCATGACGGTACTCCTATGAGTATTAATGTGTTTAGTACAAATGATCAAGTTCCCTACAACATATAATAAAAAATGTAAAAAAGTTTTAAAAATCTGAAAAAAATAAGAATCTATAAAAGTTCAAATAACCCACCGTCTTTCCGCATAAAAAATAAAGAATTAAAAAATAGACATATTGGGTATCGATATGTCTGTAAAAAGTCTGATTTTGATAGATCTGACAAAAGTTAAAGTATGAAAATTGTAGTTTTTGGGCCACCACAAGACATGAAAATATGCAATAAGAAGCAATAAAAAACAAGCTTTGATCTGGCCCCATCAACTATGCAGATTTGCTGTCACCATAATAGGACTGACCTGGAGAATTATACTGCCAGGTCATTTCTTTTACCATATATATTCAATATACGGTAAAAGAAATGACCTGGCAGTATAATTCTCCAGGTCAGTCCTATTATGGTGACAGCAAATCTGCATAGTTGATGGGGCCAGATCAAAGCTTGTTTTTTATTGCTTCTTATTGCATATTTTCATGTCTTGTGGTGGCCCAAAAACTACAATTTTCATACTTTAACTTTTGTCAGATCTATCAAAATCAGACTTTTTACAGACATATCGGTACCCAATATGTCTATTTTTTAATTCTTTATTTTTTATGCGGAAAGACGGTGGGTTATTTGAACTTTTATAGATTCTTATTTTTTTCAGATTTTTAAAACTTTTTTAAATTTTTTATTATATGCAGTAGGGGACTTGATCATTTGTACTAAACAGATCTACACATCTACTAAACACATCTACACATCCGGTGTAGAAACAAAACCTAAAAAAACAATTTCGGAATTGTGCTCTTTTAGCAATTTTGACAAACTTAGAATTTTTATCCTATGATATGATAAAATGGATGATGTCATTCAAAAGCACAACTGGTCCTGAATAAGCAAGCCCTCATATGCCCTCAAAGCAAGCCATCATACAACCACGAGACTTGGACCTCCTTTCTGAGCTAACTATTCTGTCTACTTTTCATCCCATGGATAGATGTCTTTTAGGGGCTCTATCCTGCTTTGCCCATATTTGCATTGATGTCACATGACGCATGGTAAAATTTTAATGATAGACAGGTTTGAACCATCCCATTGGGGACACTGTGATGTGGTGGGATGACTTTTATGCCTTTTTAATCAAAATAACATTAACTAAGCACTCTGTTATCTGTATCATTACTATTTATGCATTTACTTGTTGTAGGGTCTACATGTTCATTTTGCTTTTTCATTTTTTTCTTGGATTTTGTCTGTGAAATATCCACAGTGTGAATGTCCTTCTAAACTTTGCATGGATACCAGCTTATATTATTGCTTGTTTTTTAATTTAATGTAATTTTTTGTACACTGTATAAACAAGGGGTGAGGACCCCCTTATGAGCTAATTATTCCTTCTACATAGTTTCCCATGAATAGATGTCTTATTCGGGCTCTGCCCTTATATTGATGACACATGATGCATGTTAATATTTGAATTGTAGACAGGTTAGGACCTTCCCATTGGATACACCATGGTGGGATGGCTTTTTTGCTTGCCAGCGGGAGACCAACGATCAAAAAAATGTCCAGGCCATTCGAGCACGATCAGCGATACCCGGCAGGGGGCCGGTCGCTGATAAGTGTCACACACAGCGATCTCACTGGTGAGATCGCTGTTGCGTCACAAAACTTGTGACTCAGCAGCGATCTCGCTAGCGAGATCGCTGTGTGTGATGGGGGCTTTAGCCTACTTATTGACACTATTTTGCTGGCCAAAAACAAAAAAATACTGGCCAGATATTTTAAAGTGGCCTATCTCCCTCAGACTAGGGATGGGCGAATCTACTCGTTAGGACTCATTACTCTGCGAGTAGTAGGGGACTCGCAGGAGTCGGTACTCTGCGAGTTTCCAAGCGATTACTCGCACAGTAACGAGTCCAATGCAAATGAATGGCAATCCTAGTTTTTGCAGAGTTTCTTAGCGATTTTGTGTCAGCAGCTGGACACAAAATCGCTAAGAAACTAGGATTGCTTGTATTAAACTGTGAAAAAACTAGCTAGGAGTTCTCTCTCTCTGTTTTGCAGCGATTCCTGTGCTGGGGAGGAGGAGAATGGGGATGCGAGTTTTGCAGCGATTCCTGTGCTGGAGGGGAGAGAGGGAGAGAACTCCTAGCTAGTTTTGGGTGTCCTAGCTGGACACAAAATCGCTAAGAAACTAGGATTGCTTGTATTAAACTGTGAAAAAACTAGCTAGGAGTTCTCTCTCTCTCTCTCTCTTCCCCATCCTCCTCCCCAGCACAGGAATTGCTGCAAAACAGAGAGAGAGAACTCCTAGCTAGTTTTTTAACAGTTTAATACAAGCAATCCTAATTTCATAGCGATTTTGTGTCCAGCTGCTGACACAAAATCGCTAAGAAACTCTGCAAAAAAAAAATCTGCATCCCCATTCTCCTCCTCCCAAGCACAGGAATCGCTGCAAAACTCGCATCCCCATTCATTAACATTGGACTCGCTAGACTTGCAACGAATAGCGAGTTTCCAAGTCGGACTCGTTACAGCCTAGCGATTCCGAATATTTCAGGATTCGCCCATCCCTACCTCAGACGCCTCATCTATCTGTGGGCTACAAATTGTGGCATTTGAGGCCTCCATTTAACTGTTTTTTCTGTGTGTTACTCCAATTATTAACAGTATTTTGCTGTAAAAAAAAATACAGGCCACATATTTTACAGTATGGTATCTCCGTCACACCCCTCATCTATCTGCGGGCTAAAAATTGTGGTCTTTGAGCACTCAATTCAACTTTTTTCTATGTGTTACCCTAGTTCTTGACAATATTTTCCTGTAAAAAATAAAAATAAAAATACAGGCCACATATTTTACAGTGTAGTATCTCCATCACATGCCTCATCAATCTGTGGGCTACAAATTGTGGCATTTGAGGCCTCTATTCAACTGTTTTTGCTGTGTGTTACTCCAATTATTAACATTATTTTGCTGTAAAAAAAATACAAGCCACATATTTTACAGTATGGTATCTCCGTCATATGCCTCATCTATCTGTGGGCTACAAATTGTGGCATTTGAGGTCTCCATTCAACTGTTTTTTCTATGTGTTACTCTAGTTGTTGACACTATTTTCGTGTAAAAAAAATAAAAATACAGGTCACATATTTTACAGTGTAGTACCTCCGTCACATGCCTCATCTATCTGTGGGCTACAAATTGTGGCATTTGAGGCCTCCATTCAACTGTTTTTCCTGTGTTTTAGCCTAGTTATTGACACCAGTTTGCTGAAAAAAAATTGTTACCTACAGGCCAGATATTTTAAACTGTAGTTTTCCACACACGGATCACATATAAGTTTATTCCAAATTCAGCCATTTGTAGTGAATGAGTGACCGTGGAAAATATTGTAGTCCAATTAAAATGGGCAAGGTGCGTGGCAAGTTGCGAGCAAGTGGACATGATGGTGATGGTACATGCAGAGACCGAGGCCATGGACAAGCTGAAATTGGGCCAAAACAAACACCCACATCTACTTGCTCAACCTTCCGGTCTTCCCATGTCATTTTATCACTGTTCCCATTGTTTTCAGACGTTTTCAGAGCCTAAAAAGACCCCTCCTGGGGGTCGCAGCAAAAATGCTCTGGTTTCCCATAGACTTACATTGGTCTCATTGCTCAGGTCGAACACTCGAGCATTTCTACTTGCTTGACCTGAGCAATGAGCACCCATGCATTTTAGTGCTCGCCCATCACTAGTCAGGAGACTGAGATGGCCACTTCAGAAAATTCACTTTGTTCTACTGTAGCCAAAGACAGGTCAATTTGGCCTTGTGTTTCGGATCATTGTAATTTTCCAACATCCAAGTATGTCCCCTGCACAGCTTCCAGGCTGATCATTGCAAATTTGCCTCCAGTATTTGCTGATAACGTGCTGCTTTCATCTTTCCTTCAACTTTGACCAAGTATTCTGTGCCTTTGTAGCTCACACATCCCCAAAACATCAGTGATCCACCTCCGTGCTTTACAGTAGGAACAGTGTTTCTTTCATCATAGGTCTTGTTGACCTCTCAACAAATGTAACGTTTATGGTTGTGGCCAAAATGATCAATTTTGGTCTCATCACTCCAAATTACCTTGTTCCAGAAGTTTTGAGGCTTGTCTCTTTTGTATTGTAGGTGAGATACTTTGTGGCATTTGCACAGTAATGGCTTTCTTCTGGCAACTCAAAAATGCAGCCCATTTTTCTTAAAGTGCCTCCTTATTGTGCATCTTGAAACAGCCACACCACTAGTTTTCAGAGAGTCCAGTTATTCAGCTGATGTTATTTGTTGGTTTTTCTTTGCATCCCAAACAATTTTCCTGGCAGTTGTGGATGAAATTTTTGATGGTCTACCTGACCATGGTTTTGTTTTTACAGAGCCCCTGATTTTCCATTTGTTAATCACAGATTGAACACTGCTGACTGGCATTATCAATTCCTTGGATATCTTTTTGTATCTCTTTCCTGTTTTATACAGTTCAACTGCCTTTTCACGTAGATCCGTTGACAATTCTTTTGTTTTCCCCATGACTCACAATCCAGAAATGTCAGTGGCTGCATGAAAGATGCAAGAGTCTGACTGGATCCCAGAAACTCACTCAGCTTTTATGCACACACATTGATTACAAGCAAATAGGTCACAGGTGAGGATGTCACCTTTAGTATCCATTCAAATCCAAACCCATTCAAACCCATTTGTGTCAATTTCTGTGCATGTTACCAGGCCAAAATCACCAGGGTTTGTGAACTATTGATCAGGGTCATTTGGATGTTTTGTGTTGTCATTATGATTTAAAAAGAGAAAAAGATATAGAGTGCTCTCAGTGGGAGAAACAAAATAGAAATCTTGTGGGTGTGATACCTTTTAATGGCTAACAAAATATAGTGAATGATGTTACAAAGCAAGCTTTCGAGACTGCTTATGTCTCTTCCTCAGGCTGATATCAGTTTGGGGTTTGCTGCATCTCATTGCCAGGTAATACATTAGGCAATTTGGCTTGACTTAGGAAAGTCTGACTGACGGCTTCACTGTAATGACCCCTCCCAAAACCCACACTTACCCCTTCTTAACTTAAATAAGACACGACTGCGTGACATTGGATGTAAAAGGCCACAGCAGCCCCGTTTATTAACACCAAACAAGCAATAACATTTTATCCATAAACGTAGAAATATTCCATAAACATAACCACCAGCAAAAGGAGGGGGGGTAAATGAAGAGTCCATTGTACATGATTGCAACACCAGCTCCACCGCGTGCCCTCAGCCGCACCACACCGGCTCGAGGACACCCAGCCGAGTGTTGCAAAACCCATTGTACATGATTGCAACACCAGCTCCACCACGTGCCCTCAGCCGCACCACATCGGCTCGAGGACACCCAGCCGAGTGTTGCCCAACCAATGTCCTGCTGGGACCCAGCCCAGCAGGGACCCACGTTAACATGCCCCGCTGTGACCGAGCACAGCAGGGTCCCACGTTAACATGTCCCGCTGTGACCCAGCACAGCTGGGACCCACCTTAACCAAGTATACCATTGCACCACCAGGGGTAACCCGCTCCTGCACTGGGTTCACCCCCCCGCTCTTTGTGCAATCCACCGACTTCAAATACCCCCCTCCTTTCCGTCGACTGCTGCGACAACGTCAAACCTCTTCTTCTCTTCACCATGTCGATCTCCAGAAGATCCTAAAATTAGGGCGGGAGGGCGGGACGATTCTGGACGTCTGCAAGGTAAGGAATGACCATCCCCCCACAGTTCTGCCCTATATATCCATCCCACTACTGACCACTCCCTGCCAACTCACATTGCACAATAAGCCCCATAGCTCCAACCCACACCTTCCCCAAAAGCACAAAGCACTACTGACCACTCCCTGCCAACTCACATTGCACCATAAGCCCCATAGCTCCAACCCACACCTTCCCCACAAACACAAAAGCACTACACCTTACCCTTCACTAACCCTCAGGCCTAGCATCCCTCCTTAGTCATGTGCGCCCTCCCTGTAGCCCCTTTGGGGCAGGCGTCCGGGCTTGCCTTGACTTAGGAAAGTCTGACTGACGGCTTCACTGTAATGACCCCTCCCAAAACCCACACTTACCCCTTCTTAACTTAAATAAGACACGACTGCGTGACATTGGATGTAAAAGGCCACAGCAGCCCCGTTTATTAACACCAAACAAGCAATAACATTTTATCCATAAACGTAGAAATATTCCATAAACATAACCACCAGCAAAAGGAGGGGGGGTAAATGAAGAGTCCATTGTACATGATTGCAACACCAGCTCCACCACGTGCCCTCAGCTGCACCACACCGGCTCGAGGACACCCAGCCGAGTGTTGCAAAACCCATTGTACATGATTGCAACACCAGCTCCACCACGTGCCCTCAGCCGCACCACACCGGCTCGAGGACACCCAGCCGAGTGTTGCCCAACCAATGTCCTGCTGGGACCCAGCCCAGCAGGGACCCACGTTAACATGCCCCGCTGTGACCGAGCACAGCAGGGTCCCACGTTAACATGTCCCGCTGTGACCCAGCACAGCTGGGACCCACCTTAACCAAGTATACCATTGCACCACCAGGGGTAACCCGCTCCTGCACTGGGTTCACCCCCCCGCCCTTTGTGCAATCCACCGACTTCAAATACCCCCCTCCTTTCCACCACCGCGAGCACATATGACACCTTGTACGTGCGAGTACCACCACCAAAAACCCAACCCGAGCCGACTCTGTGGCTCGAGTAACGAATGTTTCTGTACCAAGACCAATCAATCAAAACTGATCCCCATTAGACCTCACAATGCCAACCTACACCAAAATACCAGTACAACAAGGTCAGCCACACCCAAGACCTGCAACTAGCCAACCGCATCGTCCAATCCTATGCACCGCCTGCGCGACCAGTCCCCAACCTGAGCCGCCACCTCTGCCTCGCTGAGACCGCAACATTGCAGGCGCCTCCGAAAATTATACTTCACCTAATAATTAATCAAAGCCAACCATTATTGCCGTGAACAAAAGAACCTACATTGGTTCCCCAAACCTCCGATAGATTCTTGAAAATGTGCCCAGTAAAACCCACTATGTAGTCATTCCAAACAGGAGCCCCTATGGACACCAACATGAGCACGGCTCCCAGGCAGAAAATTGCACTCCACCTGATAATAATCAAAGCCAACCATTATAGACGTAACAACAGAACCTACACTGGTTCCCCAACCTCCGACAGATTCTTGAAAAACGTGCCCCACTATATAGTCATGAACAACAACACGAGCATGGCTCCCAGGCAGGAGCATTCAGGCCCGATGTCTCAGATCAAACTCCTTGACGCCCCAGCGACCAAGTCTCCACCACACACGTGCAGTACCAAAAACGCTGTTGGTCCCGTCAACCCTGCGTGATAGCATCTATCTTAAAATATCTACCCAACTAGAAAACATAAACCAATCCACCCCGTAATCACCACGACCCGGAACGAATTAATTGTGTGCATCACCCGTGCACTTCGAACCCAGAATCACAACACTATTGTTGCCACCCTCTTACCAAAAGTGAGATGTACTCCGCACCCATTCCCCGCTGAACTGCGGATTCGACACTACTCACAAAAGAAAGAAAAGCGACTCCACACCACCTGAAGTCCAGGAAAACTCAGACACACATCACGTCTCCCGAAAACCCCAGACACCATAAACCCGGGCCAAACATCCGTCAAAACATTGCACTCACCGGTGCCCGATGCTTGTCCACCACTCAGCCTTAAAGCACCGCAAAAAGCACCCCCAAACGGAGCACAGCCCCAGATGATTACCAGGTCCTTAGAATCATTAAAAGTCAATGCACATCGCACTAGCTTCCCCTGCCACAGCGTACCACCAGCCCGACATTAATGAAAGTAATGTTATAGCTGCAACCTGCTAACCCACTACCTAAAGTACACCTCCCCCGCAGCAGCGCTGCACCACAACCGTGTCCCCATAATACCAGCCGGTCCTGACAAGTGCGCATAACGGAATAAATGACATAGCCATGTATTGCCGGACGGGCTACACCCACGCGGGAGACCATTCACACGGCCATCGAAACAACATGTCCTGCCTCATGCTCTATACAGAATTCCTGACAAATGGAACAATACCCGCTGGATAAACAAACCGTTCACCAACCAGGACCCCCGAGACCAGTAAAGCACACGCTGGGTTACCCAACTCAAATGTTGCATCATCCTTGCACAACACTTCACCCTGGCCCCCCCGTCCGGGGGCACCCAAAAAGAAAAGACTCTAAGGAGAGCTGTATACCCAGAAGGCAAAGCAGGACCAGCTGCACCCACAATAAACCTCCTAGCCCATTGTAATGAAAAACTATCCACTCTGTATAATAAACTCCTACGTAGCTACAATCAACGGCTGTAACAAATACCACCCGATACAGTCTGCCAAAAGCTCAATCGGCAACCCTAAAGAACCGCAGTGAGAACCCACCAGTCCTTACGTACAAAAGTTGTTAAAACTGCCCCAGGGCAGCCACGACCAGCAAATTACCTCAAGAACGCCATATGACTGCAGATCATGCAAAAACCCCCAGTGGATCGTAGCCCCACGTATTCAATAACCAAAATCAACCCCCCCAAAACAGCAGCGCGATATACACGGGAACCTAATAACGACCCCCGACCTGACATGATGTACTCGTTAACCTAACCTGACTTAGACATAGGGCCCCAGGTGAATCAAACACTTTGACTTATCCAAACACATGATAACCGCAACATCGCCCTGAGCATGAAGAAACCCAATGTAGTCAAGGGTTGGACCATGAACAGAAATAAGCACACCACCTTCCCTAATACCAGACAGTAGTTCCAGGTTGGACCATGAACAGAAAATAAGCACTGCACCATCCCTAATACCAGATAATCCCCGACTACCACACAGAAACCAAACCACGGACCTCAACAACCGGACATTGACCAACCATAACCCCAGCTCCACGCCATATCTACGTATCCCCAGAAATTAACTAGGAAAACAAATCCGGTAAAAGGTCAACTCCAAGCCCCCCGGGGGGAAATGTCATCCATTGCTGCCAGAAAGGCAGGTTCCCGAAAGATCTGCCGTCCCAAGCATCTCGACCTCACCAGAACGTCTGCCGCAACAAACCAAAATGCCCCTAGTGAACATGAAAACCCTTAGTACACTCAAAGCCCCTATTGGAGAACCGAACCCGGCATATAAATAAAACACACCCTAATGAAAACTCGACCACCTACCCCCTCACCTCTGACCAGCAATAGAACACACCCCACCGTAACGTGAAAGATTAAGCCGCCCGATGCACTACACCACATCAGTGAACTACCATCAAACCCTTATCAAATACTTGGCGCGGCGATAATCCTCCAGCCCAAAGACCCCATGCCTATAACAATAAACCATAAAACTGGCATGGATATGGCTATCCACCACCGCTCTGCCAATATCCGTATCACCACCTGAATTACTCACAAACCGCCATGGAATCACCACCAGTCATACACAAACACCCAGAGAATGCAAGCACAATTATACTAACCAAAATAAAATGATGTCGTCACCTATAGATATACCCACTATCATAAAAGCAAACTAGCATGAAATTAAAAAATACCTCCCAACACTCATGAAGTGCACAAAACAGCCTCCTGGACCACAAAGCAACCATTCCCTCACAGATTCGAACGCTGTCCACATGGACCAGCCGCGCATCTTTGCGAACCCCCAGACAAAGACCCGAAACCATACGTAGCAACACCCTTCCCAACCAATATAATCTAGACATTAATAAAGGTTTAAGTGAGCCTTACTTACTAGGCTGACTCCGCGGAACCCCACGGAACAGCCGTCACGTGTCCTCCGCGTCGAGCACCGCAACTGCGATCTTCTCCATGGATCTACGCCGACTGCAGCCCTCCTGGGCCGCAGCGCCAGCGCCCAAACCGACTGTCCGTCCGGGAACGCATGGCAAAAAGTCACTGGCTCGGAGCCTCAAACGGGGGGGGAGGTTGGCGCTCCAGCCGCAGGCAACACCTCCTGAATCTGGCACCCAACGCCGGGGGAACGCGACGCCGGACCACATGACCTGTGGCCCCTGGCAGCTGAAGGGTGGCCACATGACCGAGCCACCGCCCGCTTCCCCCCAGCGCCGCGAGAAAGGAAATGAGGCCAGTGAAGTCACACACCACCTCGCCACCGGGCTCCTTGCCGCGTCACGTCACCGCCGTCCACCGATGCCGATGACCGCGCCGGGTCAGGTGACCACGCCGGGTAACATGGCCGCGACGTGCGCGTCACCACTGTGTGACGCGATCCGAAATGGAGGGGAGGCCGGCCACGTCACTCACCGCCCCGTTACCTTGCTGCCTGCTTCTCGACTTCTGGCTCCGGCCCCGCGATGTCTTCTGCAACAGGTCTGCTAATGGGGCTCATCCTCCGCTGCAAACTTAACTCCGGGCTGAGGTGCTCAGGAGGCCGGGATCGTCGCTGCCGCTTCGGAGGCAGAGGGGTCCCATCTTCTCTGCCGTCACCATCACCAGACCATCGCTGCAGCTGTTCCTTCATCCACTGCTGGCCGCGCGGCTCCATCATCCTCTTCATCTGTGCCACGAGGTATTCCATCTTCTGGATCCAAAGATTCAAGCTGAAGTCCCAGTTGTGAGGAGCTGACGATTCTGGACGTCTGCAAGGTAAGGAATGACCATCCCCCCACAGTTCTGGCTTTATTTGTCCATGGGCTGTTAACTGTGCATTTTACCTTTGCAGCCTGAGGGACTGCTTGTATGACACATGATGAATTTCATCTCTACCCATTTTGTATTTTTTTTCTTGTGATTGGAGCAAATGTAATGTAGCACCCTATTATTATTCTGTCATTGTCTTGCCAGTTCTTTTGCTCCATAGTTTATTTCATATCACCAGATATCCCCCCTCCCTTTTTATGCACACACGTACTTTTGCCTGTAGACCCCATGTGTTTCTTGCTATGTGACACTCCATGACTCTTCTCCTTATTATTTTTTACTGTGTTGTTTAATTATTTCTTTCAATAAAATCTGTTTTACCATATGCACTAGTTCGCTCCTTACTTTCGTATTTTTTGGGGGATTCCTCCTTGTTCACCCACCTTTCGTGTCTACCTCTTTCCTCATAGACTGTAAGCTTGCGAGCAGGGCCCTCACTCCTCTTGTTATTTGTAATAATCTACTGTATGTGATTATTGTTATGCTGTAATGTCTATTGTCTGTACAAATCCCCTCTGAAATGTAAAGTGCTGCGGAATATGTCGGCGCTATAAAAATAAAATTTATTATTATTATTATTATTGTTCAGGCCTCATCTGGAATACTGTGTCCAGTTCCAGGCAACACATTGAAAAACTGGAACAAGTTCAGAGAAGAGCTACCAGGATGGTAAACATCCTGCAAAGTATTTCCTATGAAGAATGGTTAAAGGATCTGGGAATGTTCAGTTTGCAAAAAAGAAGGCTAAAATGAGACTTTATAGAGCTCTACAAATATCTGAAGTGATGTCACAGTGTAGAGATATTATCATTATTTTTGTTTGTACATGGAAACACGAGAAGCAATAGAATGAAACTGAAAGGGAGAACATAGAAATTAGATATTTGAAAAAACTTTTTGACAGTGAGGGTGATCAGTGAGTGGAACAGGCTGCCACAAGAGGTGGTGAGTTCTCCTTCAATAGAAGTTTTCAAAGAGAGGCTGGACAGACATCTGTCTGAAATGGTTCAGTGACTCCTGCATTGAGCCCTTGAGGTCCCTTCCAACTCTAACATTCTATGATTCTATGATCATTGCTAGCTCGCAAGTTCAAGTCCGACTCTACCCCCTCCTACAATAAGCAGATCCTTGTGTTGTGGGGTTAGCTTTCTCAGCTCTCTTGTATTGCTAATGACGTCAGTACATGGTGCCCACTGTGCAGAGATATGCGGGCGCTGGGAGCAGTGGGGTAGCGAAAAGGAGAGGTGAATTTTGTGTTTTTTTATGGGAAGTGCATTATACAGAATGGAAGTCTATGGGGAGTGCATGATACCATTTAAAGGCCTAAGGGGAGTACATTATACTATACAGAGGCCTATGGGGAGTACATTATACCCTATGAAGGACTATGGTGAGTGCATTATACTGAATGGAGACCTGCATGGTACCCTATGGGGAGGGCATTACATTATATGGAGACCTATCAAGAGTGTATTATCCTATATGGAGGCCTATAGGAAGTGCATTATACTATATGGAGGCCATCAGGGAGTGCATTATACTATATGGAGGCCTTCAGGGAGTGCATTATACTATACAGAGGACTATGAGGAGAGCATTAAGCTATATAGAGGCCTATAGAGAGTGCATTATACTCTATGGGGAGTGTACTATACCATATAGAGGTCTTTGGTCAATGCATTATACTGAAAGGAAGCCTATGGGGAGTGCATTATCATATATAGAGGCCTATGGGGCGTGTATTATACTATATATAGGCCTATGCATATAACCCTCAGATGAATGGTCAGACCAAGCGAACCAATCGGACTTTCTAGCAATATCTACGATGCTACGTCTGCCATCTTCAGGATGGTTAGTTGGAACTACTTCCTTTAGCGTAATTCTCTTACAATTATTCTCAGAATGCCTCCACTATGGTAACGTCTTTCTTCGCTAATCTAAGTTATCATCCGAGCATCTTTCCTAGATCTCCATTGAATCTTCCAGTTCCGGCAGTGGAGGAGAGGTTGACTGCTTTGAGGAAGAATCTGGAAGTCCTTAAAGAATCATTAACTTCAGCTCAGGAATGTTGCAAGAGATCAGCTGATAGATTCCGGAAGCCAGTACCCATGTTCAAGGTAGGAGACATGGTGTGGTTATACATCAAGAATCTAAAACTGAACATTCCTTCACAGAAACTGGGACAGAAGATCATTTGTCCTTTCAAGTTCAGCGGTATCGTGAGTTCTGTGGCCTAACGTTTTAAGATGCTGTGGACTATGAAGGTACACCCAGTATCTCATGTCTCTCTTTTGAAACCTGTCTATCCTAACAGCTTTCAGGGATGCATTGTGCCCCCTCAACGAACCATACTGCTAAATGGGCAGGAACAATTCTTGGTGGCAGAAATCATTGATTTCAGGATCTACAGAAACCGACTTCAGTATCTCATAAGATGGCAGGGATATCTACTTGAGGAGGACTCTTGGGAACCTGTTGCTAACATCTGTGCCCCACAGAAGATCACTCAGTTCCAACTAAGATACCCTGAAATATTAGGTCCAGGATCGTCCTGAGGCTGCTGTTAAGGAGGGAGTAATGTCAGGACAAATCCCCTTCCAAGATCTTGAGGTGAATTGTACTCCATGGTAAGAGGTAAGTTCATCTGGGACCCCATGCAGCCGAAAAATATACTGTATCACCAAGTACATAGTCTCCTTAGCCGAAGGAAGGCCGGCACAAGGAACAAAATGAAGGAACAAGGAACAGGTATGGTATATTGTTGCATTTTTACTTTATTTTTATTACAGGAGAACGAGGGCTTCGTGTGGATTAGTTGTGGTTGGAAGTATGGTTTAATTAAGAATAATAAAGGAGTCTGTGTCTTTATTTCAATGAAAGGCTTTTTTAATGGATGTCTGTATTTTCTCTACAATTTGACTATGGGGTTAGTAATAGGGGTGTCTTATTGACGCCTCTCCATTACTAACCTCGGGGCTTGATATCACCTGAAAGGAGACATCAACCCCCAACTATTACCCCATATGTCACCGCTACAGGGCAGTGTGAAGATCAAGGCTATGTGTCAGAATTGGCACATCTTAGAGGTGCGTCTTTTCTGGGGTGGCTGAGAGCTGATGTTTTTAGCCAGGGGGGCCAGGATCCATGGCCCCTTTCTAGGCTATTAACATCAGCCCTCAGCTGTCTGCATAACCATTGCTGCTATTAATTCTAGGAGGACCCACGCCATTTTTTTCTGTAAAAGAATCTTTTATTCATTAAATACGTGTCTAGAATTTTGCACACACACTATACTAATTGTATTTGTTACTTAAATCTATATATATACCTATTCTATATGGATTTACTGTATGTAATCCATCTCTTCTATCCTGTTGGCTCCTGCAGTGATTTTACAGAAGCCGGCAAATGAATTACCGGTTATTCTTCTATCTATCTCTCTATGAAATATAAAGACATATATACATATATATGTGTGTCACTGACATATATATATATATATATATATATATACTAGCTGAAGAGCCCGGCGCTGCCCGGGCATAGTAACTAACTGTGGTTAGTTATAGCAAATTATAATTATCCTCCATCCCATAGTCCCGTGCCCATATACCCATCATACATATCCACGATCGCATAGGCCCGTGCCCTTATACCCATTATACATATCCTCCATCCCATAGTCGAGTGCCCATATACCCATCACACATCCTCCATCCCATAGTCCCATGCCCATATACCCATCACACATCCTCCATCCCATAGTCCCATGCCCATATACCCATCATACATATCCTCCATCCCATAGTCCCATGCCCATATACCCATCACACATCCTCCATCCCATAGTCCCGTACCCATATACCCGTCATACATATCCTCCATCCCATAGTCCAGTGCCCATATACCCATCACACATCCTCCATCCCATAGTCCCGTGCCCATATACCCGTCATACATATCCTCCATCCCATAGTCCAGTGCCCATATACCCATCATTAGTGTTGAGCGATACCTTCCGATATCGGGAAATATCGGATTGGATTGGATCGGACCGATTCCCCAAAAATATCGGGTATCGCCGATTCCGATACCGGAAACCCATGCAAGTCAATGGGGCACAAATATCGGAATGAAAATAAACCCTTTCTTTCCTTGCTCATTAAGTTCAGGAGGGTGGAAGAGTGTGGGTGGTGCGTGGGTGGAGACTGTGCGTGTGTGGGCGGGGTCTGTACGGGCCTCTCGGGGGTCTGTGCGGGCCAGCCGGGGGTCTGTGCGGGCCTGCCGGGGGTCTGTGTGGGCCTGCCGTGGTTCTGTGCGGGCTGCCGGGGTTCTGTGCGGGCCTGCCGGGGGTCTGTGTGGACTGCCGGGGGTCTGTACTGGCCTGCCGGGTGTCTGTGCGGGCTGCCGGGGGTCTGTGCGGGCCTGCCGGGGGTCTGTGCGGGCTGCCGGGGGTCTGTGCGGGCCTGCCGGGGGTTGTGTGTGTGTGCAGGCATCGTCCGATGGGACTACAAGTCCCATTGGGCTATGCCTGCTACAATGACAGTGATTGACACATTAGCCAATGATGGGACAGTAGTAGTGTTGAGCATTCCAATACCGCAAGTATCGGGTATCGGCCGATATTCACTGTATCAGAATTCCGATACTGAGTTCCGATACTTTTAGCATATCGAATACCGGAATCGGAAGTTCCCATAATGCTATGAGCCAGTTTGATTTGATTCAGCCAATGACAATCCTCAGAAGTGTGGGCACATCCTGTTAGGCATGTAGGCATGTTAACTAATGGCATGGTTGTGATTGGCTGCTGAAATGATGTCATGATGCACTATAAAAGCCGCCGCCGCCATTTAGGGTTCACTCTCCTGTGAATTCAGTTAGGTACAGGCTGCTGTTCAAGACTGTGAGGGACAGTTAGAGATAGCGATTTAAACAATCATAGTGTGCTTTACCCAGGCTACATAATCCACCACTGTAGCTTTCTTTTGCCTTGCAGCAGTGTTCACAGCTGTGTCACTGCCTCATACATATTTTTCTTTTTTTGCTGCTCATTTTTCATTCTCCTATTAGTGTGCACTGTGCATCCATCCGTATCCATATACGTTGGATGCAAACACTATGGGAGTAGACAGCGGAGCCTCTCTGCAGCCTTTCTCCTATTAGTGTGCATCCATCCGTATCCATATACGTTGGTTGGTTGCAAACAATAAAGGAGTAGACAGTGGAGCCTCTCTGCAGCCTTTCAGTGCTAGTGCCCAGTTTGCTGCACTGTTCACGGCTGACTGAGAGGTCTCTGTGTGTGAGTGCAGCTCATGCTGAGTAGTGTGTCCTGCAGCTACGTCTGGTTGTAGGCCGCTCAGTGTGGGTCACTGCCTCACACATATTTTTCGTTTATTGCAGCTCATTTTTTATTCTCCTATTAGTGTGCATCCATCCGTATCCATATACGTTGGTTGCAAACACTATAGGAGTAGACAGCGAAGCCTCTCTGCAGCCTTTCAGTGCTAGTGCCCACTTATCTGCACTGTTCACAGCTGTCTGAGAGGTCTCTGTGTGTGAGTGCAGCTCACGCTGTAGTGTGTCCTACAGCTACGTCTGGTTGTAGGCCGCTCAGCGTGCGTCACTGCCTCACACATATTTTTCTTTTATTGCAGCTCATTTTTTATTCTCCTATTAGTGTGCATCCATCCATATCCATATACGTTGGTTGCAAACACTATAGGAGTAGACAGCGTAGCCTTTCTGCAGCCTTTCAGTGCTAGTGCCCACTTATCTGCACTGTTCACAGCTGTCTGAGAGGTCTCTGTGTGAGTGCAGCTGACGCTGTAGTGTGTCCTACAGCTACGTCTGGTTGTAGGCCGCTCAGCGTGCGTCACTGCCTCACACATATTTTTCTTTTATTGCAGCTCATTTTTCATTCTCCTATTAGTGTGCATCCATCCTATCCATTTACATTGGTTGGTTGCAAACACTATATAGGAGTAGATAGGGGAGCTTTTTTCTGGCTTGTGCCCTTCAGCTGCAGCCAGATTAGTATTACCCTATTTTTTGGAGCCTCATCTTTTGCATTGTAGGTTACCTTCCTGCTTGTAATAGCTCCAAAAAGTTTGTGATACTATAGCTTTCAAATCTTTGGTCACATCACATCCTTTTAGTTTTTTTGATAAAACAAAAAACAAAATAAAGTTTACCAAACACTCCATTTGACAGTTGTGTAGGCCACATTGGCTCATATTAAAGTGTAGTCCACACACACACTTCATAAAATTAGTGTTTCTTATACCTGTTATCAGCTGTTCAGGAATAAGCACACTAAGCCCCCCTTTGTACTTTTCTGCCTATCTTTATCAGTCTACCAAGATGAAGAAGGCAGGGAGTAAGGCACGTGGACGTGGGCGTGGAGTTTCAGCAGGGAGAGGACGTGGGGATTCTGCAGGGAGAGGACGTGGGGATTCTGTGCCTGCTGCGGGCACCATTGAGTCAGCATCCCCCAGTTTTAGCAGGCAACAGTCTTTTATGCGCAGCTTTGTAGGACCTCGCCGTACCCCACTGCTGCGGGAGGAACAAATTGAAGCCGTTGTCGGATGGATGGCAGCTAACGCATCGACTTCAATGACTTCCACGTCCTCTCAGGGCCAGAGCACTGAAGAGCAACCATCTGTCTCTTCACCACCTGCCAAAGTGCCCAGTCAGTCAGAGAGCCCTGGACAGGAGCTATTTCAGTCTCTACTTCTGTTCTCTGAATCTGTTGGCTTGGAAAGAGGGGGCCAGCCAAGCAGCATTCAAGAATGTGAAGTAGAGGGAGTATGCAGTGATGTGCAACTGCTTTGTCCCTCTGAATCTGAAGAGGTGGGTGGGCCGGTGCCTATGGTCAGCACACCTCAGTACGCATCAGATGATGACGAGACTCAGGTGCCACTTTCTGGTGCGTACGGTGCTGGCGAGACTACCCAGGAGAAGCAGGTGTTTGAAGAGGGGAGTGTAGATGATGAGGTCCTTGACCCATCATGGCGTGAGGAACAGGGAGGTGGTGGGAGCAGCTCTGAGGAAGAGATTCCCCGAAGGGCCAAAACAGGAGGGAGAGGGAGGGGCATACTTGGTTGCCTGTAGCCTCCACTTCAGCACCTGTTAGGAGCATTCCTCTTTCAAAAGCCAAAACGGGCGCTCCCAAGACTTGCAGTGCGTGGTCCTTTTTTGACACAGTTGCAGATGACATTTGCTTTGTCAAATGCAAGCGGTGTCATCAGAAAGTCAAAAGATGGAAAAATGTCAGCAACCTCAATACCACAAATATGTGGAAACGTGCGGACCAAGCATGAGCTGGAGTTACACAGACACACTGAAGACGTAGGCAACATACAGCACCACCTAACACCTCTTCAGCTCGTGTTGTAGCCTCTTCTTCCAGCTCACACACAGCTGGTTCGGCTTCCTCACAGGATCGCCAAAGAAGAACCTCTGGCACTGTTGTCCAGAGACCCAGCGACATTCCACCCACAGCACCACATTCCCAGTCATCCTCACACTCCCAGGCCACTCTACAACCATCGGTAGCGCAGGCATGGGATAAAAGGCGGCCATACTCGGCAAACCATCCCCGAGCACAGGCTCTGAATGCTGGCATTGCCAAACTACTGGCCCTTGAAATGCTCTCATTCAGGCTGGTGGAGACTGACACCTTCCGGAACTTCATGGCATTGGCATTCCCCAATACACCATGCCAAGCCACTTTTATTTCAGCAGGCAAGCCATCCCTGCCCTGCAAAAGCATGTTGAGGGAAAAATTAAATATGTGCTACTAAACGCCGTCAGTAGCAAGGTCCACCTGACCACCGATGCGTGGATCAGTAACCATGGACAGGGACGATACCTTTCCCTCACTGCCCATTGGGTCAATGTTGTGGAACTGGGTACAGATCTGGAGAGTGGCGCCGTACGTGTTCTGCCATCTCCATGGATTGCAGGAATCCAGTCTGTACACATTGACTCCTCCTCCTACTCAAGTTCTTCAGAAACAGCGCTGCAGGAGCCTGTTACGACCGATATGAGCACAACCGTGGCCAAACGTCAACAGGCCATACTGAAATTAATTTCTTTGGGGAATTGAAGCCACACAGCGCATGAGCTCTGGAACGCTATCAAGCAAGAGAGCGACGTGTGGTTTCTGCCAGCGAATCTCCAGCCAGGCTTGGTAGTGTGTGACAATGGCCGAAATCTGGTAGCAGTTCTGGGCCTAGGCAACCTCACTGAACACTGTGCTGAACTTGGTCATGCAGAGCTTTCTGAGGGACTATCCGGATCTTGATGCACTGCTGCACAAGGTCCGCATAGAGTGCGCTCACTTGCGGCGTTCCAGCACGGCAAGATCGCGCCTTGCAGCTCTGCAGCGCCGATTACGCCTTCTGGAACATCGCATCATATGTGAACTACCCACCAGGTGGAATTCAATGTTACATGTGTTGGAGCGGTTGTGTGAGGCAGCAGACAGCAGTAGTGGAGTACCAGCTGCATCAGGTACAAACAAGTCGCACTGTGCGCCGGTCACACTTCAGCACCACTGACTGGGCCTCTATGAAGGACATCTGCCTCGTTTTGCGTGCCTTCGATGATTCCACGTGGATGGCGAGTGCAGATGATGCACTAGTCAGCATGACTGTCCCCCTTATCTGCCTGCTTCAAAAAACACTGCAAGCACTAAGGGATGAGGTTTTGGAAGAGGTGGAGGATGAGGAGTCACAAATGCCATCTGCTTCTGGACAGTCTGCGCTACGTGGTTCCTCACAAAGGCCTAGGCAGGGGACACTTTGTGAGGAGGAGGATGAGGAGGAGTCAATGGAGGAGGAAGACATCTGTCTAGAGGAGGGAGGTACACAATGCTCTAGTCAGTATGTACAGCGAGGGTGGGGTGATGCAGAAGAGGCAGATATGACGCCTCAAGCAGGGGACAGCGTTTCTTTGGCAGTTGGGAGTCTGCAGCACATGGTTGATTTCATGCTGCAGTGCCTGAGAAACGACCGCCGCATTGCCTACATTCTCAACACGGCTGATTATTGGGTGTACACCCTCCTAGATCCTCGCTACCGGGACAACTTACAAAGCCTCATACCACCGTCGAACCGGGAGCGTAAAATGCAGGAGTACCAAGACACACTGGTGCAGTCCATCATGTTCTCCATTCCACCCGACAGCAGTGCTGCTAGTGCTTTACAAAGCAGCTCTGTGCATCGAGGCAGTGGAGGAAGCTCTGCACAAAGAGGGAGCAGAGGCAGTGCCTCAGAACAAGGCAAGACCAGTATGGCCCAAATGTGGCAAAGTTTTGTGTATCCGCCACAAATGTCTACACCATCACAGACGGCTCCAGTCAGCAGGAGGCAATGTTTTCGTCAGATGGTGACAGACTACATGTCTTGCCCTGTCAGTGTACTCCCAGACGGCTCTTCCCCCTTCAAGTTTTGGGTCTCTATGCTGGATACATGGCCAGAGCTTAGCCAGTATGCATTGGAGGTGCTGGCTTGCCCTGCTGCCAGTGTATTATCGGAACACGTCTTTAGTGCCGCAGGTGGTGTACTAACAGACCGTCGCAAGCGACTATCTTCCGATAACGTCGACCAGCTTACTTTTCTGAAAAGGAACAAGGCCTGGATCTCTCCAGAATTTGCCAGTCCTCTTCCCGACTAAATAATTGGTTGGCAACTGTATCCAGGTGTCCTGTTGTGTTCATGTTTCTACCACCTGAACTATAATCCCTGGGCTTCAACACAGCCAGTTGTCGCTCAGAAGTGCCGTCTGCACAGAGGAAAACACTAGCTCCTGTGTTAGTGGGGTTCAGTAACGCCAGCTACTCCCCTGCTGTGTGGATGGCAAAGTCTCCTGCTCCCTCCACATTCAAACTGCTACTGATTTTTAACCGTCCTCCACTTAGGCCTCTGGCTCCACTGTCTCTAGTTTTTCCCCTGGCCTCCAACCCCACCAGTTTCTGCTCAGAAGTGTCATCTGCACAATCCACACTTGTTCCTGTGTTACTGGGGCTCAGTCACGTCAGTTGATCCCCTGAGGTGTGTCTGGCAATGTCCCCTGCTCTGTCCACATTCCCATTACTAGTAGTGGGAATGTGGACAGAGCAGGAGACATTTCCGGACACACATCAGGGGATCAACTGACGTGACTGAGCCCCAGTAACACAGGAACAAGTGTGGATTGTGCAGACGACACTTCTGAGCAGAAACTGGTGGGGTTGGAGGCCAGGGGAAATACTAGTGACAGTGGAGCCAGAGGCCAAAGTGGAGCACGGTTACAATCAGTAGTAGTCTACAACCTATATAAAACTTGCTGCAAGTAGTCCTCAGCCTGCTGCATGATTGATCCTGGGCTTCAACACAGCCAGTTGTTGCTTGGAAGTGCCGTCTGCACAGAGAGAAACACATGTTCCAGTGTTAGTGGGGTTCAGTAATGCCAGATGCTCCCCTGCTGTGTGGACAGCAATATCACCTGCTGCCTCCACATTCAAACTACATCACCTATAAAACTTGCTGCAATTAGGCCTCAGCCTGCTCCATGACTGATCCTGGGCTTCAACACAGCCAGTTGTTGCTTGGAAGTGCCGTCTGCACAGAGAGAAACACATGCTCCAGTGTTAGTGGGGTTCAGTAATGCCAGCTGCTCCCCTGCTGTGTGGACGGCAATATCTCCTGCTGCCTCCACATTCACACTACTACTGATTTTAAGCATGCTCCAACTAAGCCTCTGGCTCCACTCTGTCTCTAGTATTTCCCCTGGCCTCCAACCCCGCCAGTTGCTGCTCAGAAGTGACGTATGCACAATCAACACTTGTTCCTGTGTTACTGGGGTTCAGTAACGTCAGCTGTTCCCCTGATGTGTGTCCGGCAATGTCTCCTGCTCTGTCCACATTCCCACTACCTGTAGGACTGTGGGTTTTGGTAACTGCGGCCTGCTCGCGGCCTTGCAACTTTGTTTATCATGGGTACCTTCTGCTACCCATCCGGGTTCCAGCACCGTCAGCTGGTTCTCGGTAGTGCCTTTGGCCGAGGTGCCTCCTTCTCGGTGTCCGAGTTCCAGCAACGTCTGCTGGTCCTTGGTAGTGCTTTGTAGCACAGGTACCTCCTGCTTAGAAACCGTGTTCCAGCACCGTCAGCTGGTCCACGGTTGTGCCATTGGCTCTTATTCCTACTGCTGCCACTCTGGGTTCCAGCACGTTAGCTGGTTCTCGGTAGTTCCATTGACTCTTCTAGCTTCTGCTACATATCCGGGTTCCAGCACCGTCAGCTGGTTCTCAGCAGTGTCTTTGGCACGGGTACTCCCTCCTGCCCAGCCTGGCTCCAGCACGCCTGCTGTTTCTGGGTAGTGTCAACATCACTTTGCCACCAACTCGTTGCCTGGCCGTGCTGCGGTCGGGTTAGCTGAGTCTATGGTGCCTGCAGTTTAGGTGCTTCCTATGTGGGCTGCGGGTTCTGGTAATAAAGTCTGGTTCCGTAGTGCCAATAGGACAAGCACCCCCTGTAGGACTGTGGGTTTCGGTAACTGCGGCGTGCTCGCGGCCTTGCAACTTTGTTTATCATGGGTACCTTCTGCTACCCATCCGGGTTCCAGCACCATCAGCTGGATCTCGGCAGTGCCTTTGGCCGAGGTGCCTCCTTCTCGGTATCCGAGTTCCAGCAACGTCTGCTGGTCCTTGGTAGTGCTTTGTAGCACAGGTACCTCCTGCTTAGTAACCGTGTTCCAGCACCGTCAGCTGGTCCACAGTTGTGCCATTGGCTCTTGTTCCTTCTGCTGCCTCTCCGGGTTCCAGCATTGTCAGCTGGTCCTCGCTAGTTAAATTGGCTCTTGCAGCTTCTGCTACCCATCCGGGTTCCAGCACCGTCAGCTGGTTCTCGGCAGTGCCTTTGGCCTAGGTGCCTCCTTCTCGGTATCCAAGTTCCAGCAACGTCTGCTGCTCCTTGGTAGTGCTTTGTAGCGCAGGTACCTCCTGCTTAGTAACCATGTTCCAGCACCGTCAGCTGGTCCATGGTTTTGCCATTTGCTCTTGTTCCTTCTGCTGCCACTCTGTGTTCCAGCACCATCAGCTGGTTCTCGGCAGTGCCTTTGGCCTAGGTGCCTCCTTCTCGGTATCCAAGTTCCAGCAGCGTCTGCTGCTCCTTGGTAGTGCTTTGTAGCACAGGTACCTCCTGCTTAGTAATAATGTTCCAGCACCGTCAGCTGGTCCAAGGTTGTGCCATTGGCTCTTATTCCTTCTGCTGCCACTCTGGGTTCCAGCACCGTCAGCTGGTTCTCAGCAGTGCCTTTGGCCTAGGTGCCTCCTTCTCGGTATCCGGGTTCCAGCAACATCTGCTGGTCCTTCGTAGTGCTTTCTAGCACAGGTACCCCCTGCTTAGTAACCGTGTTCCAGCACCGTCAGCTGGTCCACAGTTGTGCCATTGGCTCTTGTTCCTTATCCTGCCCCTCCGGGTTCCAGCACCGTCAGCTGGTCCTTGCTAGTTCCATTTGCTCTTGTTCCTTCTGCTAACCATCCGGGTTCCAGTACCATCAGCTGGTTCTCAGCAGTTCCTCAGCCTTCTTGTACCTTCTGCTACTTTTCCAAGTTAGAGCTTGTGGAAATGGTTTTTGGTTCTCACTCTGGATCTCCCTGATGACGACCCTGAAGACGACGACCCTGAAGACCACACCGAAGAAGACCAAA
Source organism: Dendrobates tinctorius (assembly GCF_039654945.1). Taxonomy (NCBI): domain Eukaryota; kingdom Metazoa; phylum Chordata; class Amphibia; order Anura; family Dendrobatidae; genus Dendrobates; species Dendrobates tinctorius. The sequence goes on from NW_027361773.1 coordinate 6,519,087, forward strand.
AAGATTACCCTGAAGAAGATGACCAAGAGGACAAAGAACATGAAGACAACCACCAAGATGCAGAACAACAAGAGACAGAAGACCAAGAAGCAGAAAAACCAAAAGCAGAAGAACATTAAGCATAAGACTAAAAATCTGAGCAAATGATATTATCTAAATTATAAGCAGAAGAAGACTAAGCAGTGTATGGGGGTGAGTCCGTTCCTCCTCGTGGTGCACCTGGAAAATGCCTGCTGATGCAGGCCAAACTGAACGCGGACAAATCCTGTTGTAAATCTTTTGTGACAGGGAGAACAGAAGGTGTAATCTTCAAAGTTTTATAGATAACAACTACAGGAATGCCTGTCACAAATAAGAATATGATAAAGAAGAAGAATATGAAGAAGATGAAGAAGTAGAATATGAAGAAGAATAATAGTTGAATAAGAAGAATATGAAGAATGTAAAAAAAAGAATAATAGGAAGAAGGTGAAGAAGAAGAAGATGAATAAGGTGAAGAAGAAGTTGATGAAAAAGATGCTGCTGCTGAGGATGATGAAGGAGAAAGTGTGGAAGAAGTAAAAGAGAAGGTGAAGAGCATGGAAGTAGTGAAACATACATATCTGACAAAATATAAAAGAGGTTAACATAGTCAATATCTTTGCAACTCCGAACATCTTTAAAAAAAAAATAATTCCTGCTATTCCATTTGATTAGGCTAAACCTCTATGGCTTTAATGTCTCCTACACCTCCCACAATATATTCTACATTATTATTAGTTGTTTATCTTCATGTAGAATTAACCTACAAGGAAAGAAAGGGTTTTTTTTAATTCCGATATTTCTGTCCCATTGACTTGAATTGGACTTCCGTGATCGGAACCGGCGATACCCGATACTTTTTTGATATCGGCCGATCCAATCCGATCCGATATTTTTCAATATCGGGTGGTATCGCTCAACACTAGACAGTAGTAGTCCCATCATCCGGCTAATGTGTTGAATGTAAAAAAAATAAATAAATAACATATATACTACATACATACTACATATACTACATTCATACAACATGCATACATGCTACATACTGCATACATACTTCATATATACCACATTCATACAACATACAGTACATACATACTACATACATACTACATATATACTACATTCATACAACATACATACATACATGCTACATACTACATACTACATACATACTATATATATATACTACATTCATACAACATACATACATACATACTACATACATACTGCATATATACTACATTCATACAACATACATACATACATACATACTACATACATACTACATATATACTACATTCATACAACATACATAGTACATACTACATACACACTACATACATACAACATACAAAAAACATGCTACAGCCATGCAACATACATACTACATACAAACTAACTACATACTATATAAAATACATTCATACAATACATACATATAGACATACAGTACATATAACATAGTGTACATACTCACCATCACTTGTCACTTTGATCCCCGAAGCCAGTGTCATCTGTAAAAATATTAAAATAACAAACAACCAATATACTCCCTGATCCACAGAAATCCACGAGTGTCCCATGATGATCTCCCGTGGAGAACAGCAGCATCAGCTGATGCGACCGCTCTCTAGGGGCTCCAGGAATACAATGACGGGAGGTAGGTATCCTTCCGCACTGTATTTCTCCGCCACTGTAAAAAAAGTCCCTAGTCTCACTTTTGGCATTGCTGTGTGAGAAAGTTCCCACGCAGCTTTTGCTATAAAGTGAGACCTGTGAACTATAATAACCTCTCAGTGATGCACTGCAGGAGATCGTCGTGGGAAACTCGTGGATTTCTGCGGATCAGGGAGTATATTGGTTGTTTGCTATTTTAATATTTTTTACAGTGAGATGACACTGGTTTCGGGGATCAAAGTGACAAGTGATGGTGAGTATGTACTCTATGTTATATGTACTGTATGTCTATATGTATGTATTGTATGAATGTATGAATGTATTGTATGTAGTATGTATGTAGTATGCATGTTGTATGTATGTTGTATGTATGCAGTATGTTGTATGTATGTTGTATGTATGTAGTATGTATGCATGTTGTATGAATGTAGTATATATGTAGTATGTATGTATGTATGTTGTATGAATGTAGTATATACACTCACTGGCCACTTTATTAGGTACACCATGCTAGTAAGGGGTTGGACCCCCTTTTGCCTTCAGAACTGCCTCAATTCTTCGTGGCAGAGATTCAACAAGGTGCTGGAAGCATTCCTCAGAGATTTTGGGCCATATTGACATGATGGCATCACACAGTTGGCGCAGATTTGTCGGCTGCACATCCCTGATGCGAATCTCCCGTTCCACCACATCCCAAAGATGCTCTATTGGATTGAGATCTGGTGACTGAGGAGGCCATTTGAGTACAGTAAACTCATTGTCATGTTCAAGAAACCAATATGAGATGATTCGAGCTTTATGACATGGCGCATTATCCTGCTGAAAGTAGCCATCAGATGTTGGGTACATTGTGGTCATAAAGGGATGGACATGGTCAGCAACAATACTCAGGTAGGCTGTGGCGTTGCAACGATGCTCAATTGGTACCAAGGGGCCCAAAGAGTGCCCAGAAAAAATTCCCCACACCATGACACCACCACCACCAGCCTGAACCGTTGATACAAGGCAGGATGGATCCATGCTTTCATGTTGTTTACGCCAAATTCTGACCCTACCATCCGAATGTCGCAGCAGAAATCGAGACTCATCAGACCAGGCAACGTTTTTCCAATCTTCTACTGTCCAATTTCGATGAGCTTGTGCAAATTGTAGCCTCAGTTTCCTGTTCTTAGCTGAGAGGAGTGGTACCCAGTGTGGTCTTCTGCTGCTGTAGCCCATCTGCCTCAAAGTTCGACGCACTGTGCGTTCAGAGATGCTCTTCTGCCTACCTTGGTTGTAACGGGTGGCAATTTGAGTCACTGTTGCCTTTCTATCAGCTCGAACCAGTCTGCCCATTCTCCTCTGACCTCTGGCATCAACATGGCATTTCCGGCCACAGAACTGCCGCTCACTGGATTTTTTTTCTTTTTCGGACCATTCTCTGTAAACCCTAGAGATGGTTGTGCGTGAAAATCCCAGTAGATCAGCAGTTTCTGAAATTCTCAGACCAGCCCTTCTGGCACCAACAATCATGCCACGTTCAAAGGCACTCAAATCACCTTTCTTCCCCATACTGATGCTCGGTTTGAACTGCAGGAGATTGTCTTGACCATGTCTACATGCCTAAATGCACTGAGTTGCCGCCATGTGATTGGCTGATTAGAAATTAAGTCTTAACACACAGTTGGACAGGTGTACCTAATAAAGTGGCCAGTGAGTGTATGTAGTATGTATGTATTATGTAGTATGTTTGTATGTTGTATGAATGTAGCATGTATGTAGTATGTAGTATGTATGTATGTATGTATGTTGTATGAATGTAGTATATATGTGGTAGGTATTTAGTATGCATGTATGTTGTATGAATGTAGTATATATGTAGTATGTATGTATTACGTAGTATGTATGTATGCTGTATGAATGTAGTATATATGTAGTATGTATGTAGTATGTATGTTGTATGAATATAGTATAAATGAAGTATGTATGTAGTATGTAGTATGTATGCATGTTGTATGAATGTTGTATGTATGTAGTATGTATGTAGTATGCATGTTTTTTTTTTACATTCAACACATTAGCTGGATGACGGGACTACTACTGTCCCATCATTGGCTAATGTGTCAATCACTGTCATTGTAGCAGGCATAGCCCGATGGGACTTGTAGTCCCATCGGACGATGCCTGCACACACACACAACCCCCGGCAGGCCCGCACAGACCCCCGGCAGCCCACACAGACCCCCGGCAAGTCCATACAGACCCCCGGCAGGCCCACACAGACCCCCGGCAGCCCGCACAGACCCCCGGCAGGCCCACACAGACCCCCGGCAGCCCGCACAGACCCCCAGCAGGCCCGTACAGACCCCCGGCAGCCTGCACAAACCCCCGGCAGGCCCGCACAGACCCCCGGCAGGCCCACACAGACCCCCGGCAGCCTGCACAGTCCCCCAGCAGGCCCGTACAGACCCCTGGCAGCCCGCACAGATCCCCGGCAGACCCACACAGACCCCCGGCAGGCCCGTACAGACCGCGCATCATGATGACATAATTTCAGCAGCCAATCACAGCCGGCATTGCCATTAGTTAACATGGCTAACACAACTGGTTTATTGCATTATGGGAACTTCCAATTCCGATATTCGATATTGTAAAAATATTGGAACTCGGTATCGGAACTCCGATACAGCGAATATCGGCCGATAACTAATATTTGCAGTATCAGAATGCTCAACACTACCCATCACACATCCTCCTTCCAATAGTCAACCATTATGACAACATAATGAGCGGTGGGACTTGCAACCTATGATGACATCAGCGTCGCCATGGCAACCATTATGACATCATAATGAGGGGCGGGGCTTGATGCACACACACTTTTCCCCCATTATGTAGATAGGGGCAAAATTGTTTGGTGAATTGGAACGCACGGGGTTAAAATTTCACCACACAACATAGCCTAGGACACTCTCGGTGTCCAGACTTGTGACTGTGCCAAATTTTGTGGCTGTAGCTGCGACGGTGTGGATGCCAATCCCGGACATGCATACATACATACATACACACACTTGAGCTTTATATATTATATATATATATATATATATATACAGTATATACAGTATATGTGTGTGTATATGTTTTGAAGAATATTTAGTTTTAAAACGATGTGTCAATGACAGGGAACTGCTGCATGTAAAAGCTCATGTTAAAATCGCATTGCATACGGATTGCATATGGATGTCATAAGGATAATAGATGCGAGGAAATCGCATCATCGCATTGCAAGCGGATTACATATGGATCACCATGCGGAGAACACTCTTGCGATTCTCGGCCGAAAAAATCGGACCAATTTTTCATACTGCAAGTGTGACGCCGGCCTAAAGGAGGTTTAACACATAGCAATATCGCTAGCAATATTGCTAAAGCGTCACCGATTTTGTGACGCAGCAGCGATATTGCTAGCGATATCGCTATGTGTGATACTTACCTCCGACCGGCTCCCCCACTGTCTGTCGCTGATCGCGTGAGATCGACCGGGTCCATTCTAGTCGGGCGCCTCCTGCTGGCGCCGATGAGCGACATGTGGACGCGGGCGGGAGGACGTCAGCATCGCTGCATGTGAAAGGTAAGTAACGACTGCTGCTGCGTCGCTACATTGCTCTGCCTGTTTGGCAGCTCACTAGCGACCATTTAGAAATGCACCAGCGATGCTGACCGGGTCGTATTGTGGTCGGATTGCAGGTGCATCGCTAAATGTAAAGGGGCCTTTAGAGTCCCAGAAAAAGTGCAGAGCTGGGAATCAAGAACAGACAAATATACTGGCACTGAATACCAACAAGATTAGCTGAAGCGGCCTGAGCTTGCGTGTCCTATGCAGGCAGGCTGAAGCAGATGCAAGAAACACAGACTCACAGCTTGAAGCAGGAGCACCACTGAGAGCTGGGAAGGTTTGCTGGAAGGGCTGAACCAGATTCTCAGGAGAGGATCAGTCTCTTGCAAATCAAAGCCAGGAATTCAAGAAGAATACACAAGCATGGACTGGGAGGGTAACCAGGGTTATAAAGACAGGGACAGGGAAGGCAGATCACAGGAGCAGAAACAAGGCATGAAAAAGGGCAATAAAACACAACAGATGAAACAGGGAATCCAGAGTCCTGACACTATCTATAACTATACTGTAATCTCTTATATAGTCTGCAGGCCTGATATATACCACTATATGGTAACTATATGGCAGTAATATCAGTGTTGGTATTTGTATAAATATTTTTTAAGTAACAGTAGGGTCATCTGCTGAGGTTCTCCAACAGTATATCCACTGTTAGGATGTGCCACCATAGTTGTAATCAGGGTTACCTGGTTAGATGCCCACTCAGAAGTTTCGGCCCCCTTGAACCAAAACCCTAGTTGCTCCTTAGAGAGAATGCCTTAAGTAATTAGCTGTTAAAATGAAGTGAAGCTGTGCACAGCCACCCATTCTATGTGCGGCACCACAGCAAGGAATTGCATTATTACACAGTATGTCACATATTCAAATATACAGTATGTGTGATCATGAAATACATGATTGTGCCAAGTTCTTGAAACTATGAGCTGGTTTTTTCTGGTACCCGATAACTAGCAAATAATCCTAAGTGACAAATTACACATTTTCCTATGTTTATATGTCTTCATAGGGTGCATAGAATGAGATTTTCCTGGTGGGAAAACTTCTTTGTACATCTGTTCCTTTAAATTTGATGCATACAATACAGCCTGTCCACATACCAAGTTATAAAGGAAAGCACATATGATATACTGAGGTCCCCCATTGCAAATTTTGACCTTTAAGTTGTATATATGACCCAAAAGAGCTTCACTTTAAAACATTCATGTTCGACACATCAATATAAAGCATAATAAACTTATTAATGTATATTCTTTACAACTATCTGGTAATTTTTTAAGAGGCTGCGGTGCAAGTAATTAAAGTAAAGAAAACATACATTTTTTAGTTGAACTTTCAAGTTTACACTTGCACAGAATGCAAGATTTCAAAATATAATTGTAAAACAGAAACAAGTGAAGGATAAAAAAGGTCATGCAGAGGAATGTAAGAACTGGAAAGACAACTGCTGATGCAGCGTTACCAAAACAGGCCATGTTTGAACTGTTTAGCTGTAGAAGTACATTCTGTTGAGCGCATGTCATTATGTCAGTAGATGTGAATTCTAAATGTGAAGAAGGAAACCAGAATTACTACTCTTTTTTCCAGGTAACTCAATAGTTACTCTTTAAATCATTTCTGAATAGCAGTGGTTACACAAGAAAGAGGAGTGTTCACTACAGGAAGGAAAGCTACAGTATATATTGTAAATCATACCATTAAGAGACATTAAGAGACATGAATTCTTATCTTTCCTTTCCGTGTAAAACTCGAACAGACCCAGTCACTTTTTCAATCTTTAAGTGACATTTTTAAGTGACAATCACAGTTAAAAATGTAGACGACATAATCACAAACAACAGATTTGTTGCAGAAATATCTAGTGTTTCCATTTGTCTTAATGGGGCCTCCAGGAATTTTTAATAATTATGCATGTTGAAAATATTCCATACTTGTAACATTTTAAGATCTGTACAAGACTTGTCCAGTCATAAGCAAATATAATTGATTTACTCATTGACCAGTTATGGTGCATTTGTCCAAATTGTAAATTGGTGAAAGAGCATTTCCAAGAAAGCACTTTTCCCCTTTTTGGCTCACCTAAGCATGTTGGCGACCACTTAATGAACAAGAAAAGTGCAGGTTCGTTGGATGATTTGGATGATTGAATCATTTATGCCAACATAAAACTTATAAATATATACACTATAGTGACTCACTCATAAAAACATGGGATGAACTGTTGATAACATGATGCTGTATAGGGACAGATTATCATCAGTCCTCCATGGCATTGTACATAGTAAATTGGCTCTCATCAAAGGGTCAAGTTCTAGAGTATGAACACACCTTTGTTCAGCTGTTTTATAGTTTCTAGGGATCTTTGCTTGGCATGAGTGGAAATCTCCTTGTTTGCATTTGTAGGAAGGAAGCACGTAACAACCTTGTCATACATCACACAGACATAGGTTCTGCCAATGAGTCAGTGTAGACCATCTTACGTTAAATAAGCTTTGCAGCACAAATCTCTCAATAACTTCAGTACTGGATGGAGAACAAAAATATATTACAGTTGTTGAGGAATTGGAACATAACAAAAAAGTATGCAAAAGTCAAAACGTTATGCAGTGATCAGAGCAGTACATAGAAATGATGAGGTCCAATGACAAAAGTCCTAATGGAACCCCCCATCCAAAATAAAACATACTGGGTGGAGTAAATTTGGTCACAGTGCATAGGCAGAGACACAGAAGGGCATACCTCCCATGTATTGTGGCACTTATAAAGTAATTTTGCCCATATTGAAGCCCCTTAGTGTCCTGAGGTTGATCCATGGGCTCCATAGTGGCCTCGTGGCCTGCCATTATAAGTATAAGCTACTATTTCATAGAGTTATTTTGCTGGCTCTGATATGCTCCTATTCATACTGGTGATGTCTAGCAGTTAAAGGAGAACCTGTCAGGAAGTTCACATTGTCTAACCAATGGGCAGCATGAACCATATCATAGTTAAATGATTGTAGCCATTCACATCATTCTCTGAATCACTGCATTGTTTCAGAGAAATTAAAATCAGGAGATCCGGCTTGAACCCAGTTGTCTTCCCCAATGCTACAGCAGGTGATTGACAGATCTCTCACAGAGGAAATTTTTAAAGTACACTATTCTCCTAAACACCACAAGGTTTCAGAGAATAACATAGCATACTGGATATTGAATCCCCATACATCTCATATCACTGTGAGCTGAACGATGGTCTGGTTGATATATATAGGAATAAGAAGAGCTGCTGTGTTGATGAAAGGCAGGAGTGGTCCATAAAAAAAAAGTGTTCATCTCATCCTTTATACTTTGTGGTGTAGTGACCACTGTGTCCACTAGGGGGGCGCTGTGTGGGTGTCCCAGGATGGGTGTACAGGAACATCCAGTGTGGTAACAGGAGCAAGGTCCTAAATGACCGTTGTGTATCCCTAGGTGGGTGGCCTTGGGATGAAGGCTTGATAATGTGCTGATCAGCAGAACTACTGCTGATGTTTTGTTCCTATGTGTTAGGGAAAAGCCTTGAGGTGATTGGTGAGACGGGTGGGATCAATCACCTACAAATCCACCCAGGGTGGGTGTTTAAAATGCCCATAGTAAAGCGTATGTGTATGAATGGATGTAGGACCTGTGATGAGGTCATAGCAATGTGATCCGGTGGGCGTGGCTACGGACCATATAAGGTGACCAGGGTAGGTCACATGAGTGAATGCTTAGACCCGGTTGGTCCGTATGGAAGGTCTCGTCTGGCTGACATGCTGAGGAAGATGTGTCTGCCTTCCTGAGTGCACGTGGGATGCTATGTATCATGGCTGCATGTGTCTGAGAGTTCCCAGGAGAGGGAATGAACGTCAGGACTGAGAAGCAGCTGTATGGTAACCCGGACAGGGGAAATAACTGTGAGGCTACAGAGCCTGCATACCGGACAGAGCAAAGCCTGTGTGACCACAGGGTTAACAGAGCGGAGCTCTGTCATGGACACTATGCTGTTGTGATATGAACTTTCTGTTGCTGTTGATCGTTTATGCTGCATAATAAACCGAATGGACTGAGTTATGTTGAGAAACCTGTGCCGGACCTGATTTATCGGCTGCCTAGCGAGTATCCCCTACCTTAATGACAAGCGCTACCTTACAACTTCCATGTTGCTTTCAAGCACGGGCCACAGCTCTGTCAGGCAGTAGACAAAATACGGAAAGGACGGTCCAGCTCAAAAGGGTAAAATCCAAAACATTTTATTTAGATATCCATAAAATAGGATTGCAGAATACAAAAATGCATGAACCTGACCGGAAAACCGGAGGGAAGGTTGAGGAGACACTGTGCGCGTTTCAAACAAAAAGTTCTTAAACTCAGTAGAGGAGTAAGAAGAGCTGGGCAAGAATTTCAGTCTTTCGATGTACAAAGCTTATAAAGACATACCCCAAGCAACTTGCAGCTGTAATCGCAGCAAAAGGTGGCGCAACAAAGTATTAAGTTAAAGGGGCCGAATAATATTGCATGCCCCACTTTTCAGCTTTTGAATTTCCACAAAAATTTAAAATAACCAATACATTTTGTTCAACTTCACAATTGTGCTCCGCTTGTAGATTCTTCACCAAAAATTTACATTTGGTATCTTTATGTTTGAAGTATGATATGTGGGAAAAGGCTGAAAAGTTCCAGGGAGCCGAATACTTTCGAAGGCACTATAAGTAATTTCTTGATTGAGAACAGGTGAGGCAGTAATCAGGCCTGGGTGTGTCTAGGGAATTTGAACTCAGCTTCCCAAAGATGTGATATACCACAGTTAATTAATGTTATAAGGGGCGATGGGCAATCACTTTTTGGAGGAATGAGTCAAAATCCCTTCTGCAGTGTGTGCAAACTTGATCAAGAGCTACAGGAAATGTCTGTACTGAAGTGTACCTACAATGAAAATTGCATACCTCGCCATTCTTTGTAGGTGGGAAAACTTGCAAAAATCGACAGTGCATCACATTTTCCCCACTGTTTGTGCTGTGTGTATGTGTGCATGTGTTCTGTGCATACATATATGTCTGTATGTATACACATGTGTAAGCATTTGTGTGCTCTGTGTATACATGCATGTTTGTGCTCTGTATACATATAAATTATATCTGTACGTACAGATGCGTCTCACAAAATTAGAATATCATCAAAAAGTTAATATATTTCAGTTTTTCAATACAAAAGTGAAACTCATATTGTATAGAGTCACTACAAACAGAGTGATCTATTTCAAGTGTTTATTTTTGTTTATGCTGATGATTATGGCTTAGAGCTAATGAAAACCCAAAAGTCATTATCTCAGTAAATTAGAACAATTAACAAAAACACCTGCAAAGGCTTCCTAAGCATTTAAAAAGGTCCCTTTGTCTGTTTCAGTAGGCTCCTCAATCATGGGGAAGACTGCTGACTTGACAGATGTCCAGAAGGCAGTCATTGACACACTCCACAAGGAAAGGGTTGGAGGAAGGGTGGAGAGGCATACAATCCAAGCTGCTTGAGGGAGGTCTAGTATGAAGTTTCCACAATCAGCACAATCATTGATAGTTTGGGGAGTCATGTCATCTGCTGATGTAAGATCATTGTGTTTTATCAAGACCAAAGTCAGCGCAGCCGTCTACCAGAATTTTAGAACACTTCATGCTTCCCTCTGCTGACAAGCTTTTTGGAGATGGAAATTTCATTCTTTAGTAGCCATTCAAACCCATTTGCGTCAACTTCTGTGCATTTTATCTGGCCAAAATCACCAGGGTATGAAAACTTTCGATCAGGATCATTTGGATGTTTTGGGTTGTCATTATGATTTAAAAAGAGAAAACACAGTAGTTTTCCAATTAATGGCTTCACCCACCACTAACCATAAGTGGCACACCCTGCAAACACGTTTCCTGCTGCGGTGCTCCAGGTGCACCGAACGTCTGTGGAGAAAATCCAATCTACACGAAGATTTCATCCATTATAAGTTTATGCTTAGAACATACAACACTGCCCTTCACCTCTCAAAACAAACCAATTTTAATACCCTCATCACGTCACTGTCCAATAACCCAAAACTTCTCTTTGACACTTTTCATTCTCTACTCAACCCAAGAGTACAGGCCCCAACCACGGAGCTTCGAGCTGACGATCTGGCCAATTACTTCAAAGAAAAAATTGACCGGATCCAACAGGAAATTATCTCCCAATCACCTCATACCATGCACTGTCCTCCCTCCCCCACAGCATCTAGCTCACTCTCTGATTTTGAACCAGTCACAGAAAAAGAAGTAAGCAGGCTCCTTGCATCTTCTCGCCCAACCATTTGTTGCACCAGTGACCCATTTCCGTCACATCTCCTCCAGTCCCTTTCCCCTGCTGTCACCCCTCACATAACTAAAATATTTAACCTCTCTCTCTCTTCTGGTATCTTTCCCTCCTCATTTAAGCATGCAATCATACATCCACTACTTAAAAAACCATCCCTCGACCAAAACTGTGCCGCTAACTATAGACCTGTCTCTAATCTTCCCTTCATCTCTAAACTCCTGGAACGCCTGGTCCACTCCCGTCTTATCCGTTGTCTCTTTGATAACTCTCTTCTCGACCCTCTCCAATCTGGTTTCCGCTCTTTCCACTCTACTGAAACTGCCCTCACTAAAGTCTCTAATGATCTACTAACAGCTAAATCAAATGGTCATTACTCCATGCAAATTCTCTTGGATCTCTCTGCAGCATTCGACACTGTGGATCATCAGCTCCTCCTCACTATGCTCCATTCCATTGGCCTTAATTCTCTCCTGGTACTCCTCCTATCTCTCTGACCGCTCCTTTACTGTATCTTTTGCTGGCTCTTCCTCCTCTCATCTTCCCCTTACTGTTGGGGTTCGTCAAGGATCAGTCCTAGGCCCCCTCCTCTTCTCTTTGTACACTGCCCCTATTGGTCAAACAATCAATAGATTTGGTTTCCAGTACCATCTCTATGCTGATGACACCCAATTATACGCTTCTTCTCCTGACATCACACCAGCCTTTCTAGAAAACACCAGCGATTGTCTAAACGCTGTGTCTAACATCATGTCCTCACTATATCTGAAACTGAACCTGTCAAAGACTGAACTCCTTGTGTTTCCTCCCGCTACTAATGTACCTATACCCGACATTGCCATTCCCGGGAGTGGTTCCACTATTACTCCCCAGCACAGCAACATGCCCACTGTCTTGGGGTCATACTTGACTCTGAGCTTTCCTTTGCCTCCCACATCCGATTACTGGCTCGCTCTAGTTATCTGCACCTCAAAAACATCTCTAGAATTCGACCTTTTCTTACTTTTTTCTCTGCAAAAACTCTTACTGTTTCTCTTATTCATTCTCGTCTCGACTATTGTAACTCTCTTCTAATCGGTCTCCCTCTTACCAAACTCTCTCCTCTCCAATCTGTCTTGAATGCTGCAGCCAGGATCATATTCATCACCAATCATTACACCGATGCCCCTACCTTGTGCCAGTCATTACACTGGCTACCCATCCACTCCAGAATTCAGTGTAAACTTATTACCCTCACCCACAAAGCCCTCCATGGCTCAGCACCACCCTACATCTCCTCCCTTGTTTCAGTATACCACCCTACCCGCGCCCTCCATTCTGCTGATGACCTGAGGTTAGCATCCTCAATAATCAGAACCTTCCACTCCCGTCTCAAAGACTTTACACGTGCTGCGCCAATTCTTTGAAATGCACTTCCCAGGTCAATATGATTAGTCCCCAATCCCCACAATTTTAAGCGTGCCCTGAAAATGCATTTATTCAGACTGGCCTACCACCTCAACACATTAACCTAATCTATCCCTGTGTGGCACAACCATAAGTTTTACCATAACCAGGTTCCCCGCATCATGTTCCCACATGCTTTATGCATCCATTAGCCCTCTGTGTTTGTACTGTTACACACTTAACATTATGGCTGGTCCATACAATCAGGGCAATTGTTACCACCCACCTTTCATGTCTACCTTTTTCTTCCTACATTGAAAGCTTGCGAGCAGGGCATTCATTCCTCTTGGTATCTGTTATGATCTATGTGATTATTGTTATGCTGTAATGTCTATCGTCTGTACATGTCCCCTCTGAAATGTAAAGTGCTGCAGAATATGTCGGCGCTATAGAAATAAAATGTATTATTATTATTATTATTAAGTTTTGGTGTTATAATTCATATTCTATGAAAAAAGGCCAAGGAAGCAAAAATTCTGCCGAGGTATGTAAACTTTTGAGCACAACTGTACATATTTCTCTGTATGTATGTGTTATGTGTTTACATATATGTATGTGTTTGACCTCTGTGTATGCACGAACACGAGGCTATGCGATCTTATATTAAGGAGTCGTTGGAGAAGGGTCATATTAGACCATCCTCTTCGCCCTTAGGTGCTGGGGTTTTTTTCGTGGCCAAGAAAGATGGTTCATTAAGGCCTTGTATTGACTATCATTCCCTCAACAAAATTACGGTTAAATGTCAGTATCCGTTAACCCTGATTTCTGATTTATTCTCCAGAGTTAAAGGTGCTTGCTGGTTTACTAAGCTTGATCTCAGGGGGGTGTATAATCTTATTCGCATCAAGCATGGGGATGAATGGAAGACGGCGTTTAATACTCCGGAGGGACAATTTGAGTACCTGGTGATGCCTTTTGGGCTCACTAATGCCCCTTCTGTCTTCCAATCCTTCATGAATGATATTTTCCGGGACTTTGCGGATACGTTTTTGATCATCTATCTGGATGATATTTTGATCTTTTCCAGGGATTGGGATTCTCATGTGGATCATGTTCGGACTGTGTTCCGGATTTTGAGAGTGAATTCGTTGTATGTTAAGGGATCGAAGTGCCTTTTTGGTGTACAGAGGATTTTATTTTTGGGATTTATTTTGTCTCCGTCAACTATTGAAATGGACCCAGCCAAGGTACAGGCCATTTATGATTGGGTTCAACCCACTTCTATGAAGGCTCTCCAGAAGTTTTTGGGTTTGGCTAATTTTTATCGTAAATTTATAGCTAATTTTTCTGGTATTGCTAAACCACTGACTGATTTAACTAAGAAGGGTGCTGATGTGCTGAATTGGTCTTCAGAAACTGTTTTGGCCTTTCAGGAGCTGAAGCGGAGGTTCACTTCTGCTCCGGTTTTGCGGCAACCTGATGTCTCACTTCCTTTTCAGGTGGAGGTAGACGCTTCAGAGATTGGTGCAGGAGCTGTTTTGTCCCCAAAAGATCCGGTGACATCAAAAATGAATCCCTGTGCCTTCTTTTCCCAAAAGTTCTCCCCATCTGAACGCAACTATGATGTGGGGAATCGGGAATTGTTAGCCATGAAATGGGCATTTGAGGAGTGGAGACATTGGTTGGAGGGAGCTAGACATCAAGTTGTGGTCCTCACTGACCACAAGAATTTGATTTACCTTGAGTCGGCCAAACGCTTGAATCCTAGACAGGCCAGGTGGGCCTTGTTTTTTACGCGTTTTGATATTGTGGTCTCCTTTCTTCCAGGCACTAAGAATGTTAAGGCAGACGCCCTTTCTAGGAGTTTCTTTGCTGATTCTCCTGTTGTGACCAAGCCTACTACCATCCTAAGTGAGGGGGTAGTTCTTTCTGCCATCTCGCCCGATTTGAGACGTGCTCTGGAAGAATTCCAGGAGGACAAACCTGAGCGTTGTCCTATGGGAAAATTGTATGTTCCTGACCAGTGGAGGAGGAGAGTGATGTCTGAAGTTCATTGCTCTGCATTGGCTGGTCATCCAGGTATTTTTGGTACCAGAGATTTGGTGAGTCGGTCTTTTTGGTGGCCTGCCTTATCTCGTGATGTCAGGAATTTTGTGCAGTCCTGTGGGACTTGTTCCCGGGCTAAACCCTGTTCTCTCTCTAGTGGGTTGTTGATGCCCTTGCCGGTGCCTAAGAGGCCATGGACCCATATTTCAATGGATTTTATTTCTGATCTTCCTGTCTCTCAGAGAATGACTGTTATCTGAGTGATTTGTGATAGATTCGCTAAGATGGTCCATCTTGTAACACTCCCAAAGTTGCCATCTTCCTCAGAGTTGGTACCCTTGTTTTTACAACAGGTGGTTCGGTTGCATGGGATTCCTGAGAACATTGTATCGGACAGAGGAGTTCAGTTTGTTTCCAGATTCTGGAAAGCCTTTTGTTCCAAGCTGGGAATTCAGTTGTCCTTCTCCTCTGCGTTTCACCCTCAGACCAATGGGCAGACGGAGAGAACAAACCAGACTTTGGAGTCCTATATGAGATGCTTTATATCTGCTGATCAGGATGATTGGGTTTCATTTTTGCCCTTGGCCGAATTCACTTTAAATAATAGAGCTAGTTCTGCCACCTTGATGTCCCCCTTTTTCTGTAACTTTGGGTTTCATCCTCGATTTTCTTCAGGCCAGGTGGAATCTTCAGCCTGCCCAGGTGTTGACACTGTGGTAGAGAGAATGCAGCAGATTTGGGACCAAGTAGTGGATAAGTTGTCTCTCTCCCAAGAAAAGGCCCAGCGGTTTTCTAACCGGCATAGGACCATTGGTCCCCGGTTTAAAGTGAGTGATATGGTTTGGTTGTCATCAAAGAATATCTCTATGAAGGTGGCTTCCCCAAAGTTCAAGCCAAGATTTATTGGACCTTACAAGATTTTGGAGATTCTTAATCCGGTTTCTTTTCGATTGGCTCGTCCTGTTACGTTTAAGATCCATAACATGTTTCATAAGTCGCTGTTGAAGAGATATGTTGAGCCAGTAGTTCCTATGGCGGCACCTCCTGACCCTGTATTGGTTAAAGGTAATGTGGAATATGGTGTAGAGAAAATACTGGATTCTCAACTGGCTAGACAGAAACTCCAGTATTTGGTTAAGTGGAAGGGTTATGGCCAGGAGGACAATTCTTGGGTCTCTGCCTCTGATATTCATGCCGATAGATTGGTTCGTGCCTTTCATCGGGCCCATCCTGATCGGCCCAGTGGCATGGATGAGGGTTCGGTGACAACTCCTCGAGGGGGGGTACTCTTGTGAGCTCATTTTTGGATTTGCCTCTGGCTTCTGGTGAGGGTTATGGAGCTGGCTGTGCTGACAGAGGAGTAGTGAGTTCTCTATCTGGACTCCCTCTGTTGGTGATGGAAGGTAATGAAGCTGATCTAAATGGCAGAGACCGGCCACCTGAGGAAGAGGACTGTGATTGGACATCAGGAATTTCTGATTGGATTTAAGGCAGACGACTCCCTAGTTTCTTGCTGGTGATTTCTCCTGACTGTGGCTTCTGGTTTCTAGTTTGATTCCTGCCTTCTTAAAGCTAAGTTTTCTCTGCTATTGTTCATATGAGTTTTCGTCTGGTTTACTTAGTTTTTGTGTTCAGCCAGCCCTGGCTGGGACTGGGCTGAATCTCCATTTTGTCTCTGATCAGTTGATCTATTTTGCTCTGTCTTCAGAATATACCTGAGTGCTGATATAGGGAATTGAAGTCTAGTGACTTCAGGGCCTTTTTCTATCAGACGTGTTGGACATTTTTTGGCAGGGTTTTTTGCGTGATTGCAGACAGCAGCTTTTCTTTCCTGTCCTTTCTAGTTAGTGAGGGCCCCATCGTTTGCTCAGCCTATCTTTCTATCTGTGTTTGTTTTCATCTTGTTTCACCGACAATACATGTTGGGGGCTGTCTATTGCTTTGGGGTCTGCTCTGGGGCAGTTTAGATTTTCCCCTTCTTTCTTTAGGCTTATTTAGTTCTCCGGCCATGACGAGGCGTCTAGGACCACCGTAGGCACGCTCCACGGCTACTGCTAGTTGTGTGTATAGGATCAGGGGTCTGCAATCCGCTAGTTACCAACCTCTCCGGTTTTCTGGGCTTAGCTTGCTTTTTGTTTTTTCCTCCTAGGTGACTCATTCATAACAGGCCCCTCAAAGTGACTTCAAATGTGATTTGGTCCTTTAAAAAAATGGTGTTGTAAAAATGAGAAATCGCTGTTTAACTTTTAAGCCTTATAACTTCATAACAAAAAAAAAAATTGGAGTTCCAAAATTGTGTTGGTGTAAAGCAAACATGTGGGAAATGTTAGTTGTTAAGTATTTTATGTGACATATCTCTGCAATTTAAGGGCATGAAAATTCAAATTTGGAAAATGCAAAATTTTTGACATTTTTGCCAAATTTCCGCTTTTTTCACAAATAAATCCAAGTCCTATCAAAGAAATTTTACCACTATCATGAAGTACAGAAAACATTGTCAGAATCACCAGGATCCATGGAAGCACTCCAGAGATATTACCTCATAAAGGGACAGTGGTCAGAATTGTAAAAATTGGCCTGGTCATTAACATGCAAACCACCCTTTGGGGTAAAGGGGTTAAGACTATCATTCTCTAAAGGTAAATCCCTGTACCTATGTCTATATTAACTGGTTCATCTGTTTTCAGTGGACAAGTATTAATTGATTCTAAAGCAGGAGATAATTTCACAGACTTCTCTGTGGCCATAAGGTTAAAAATTCCTTTCATTTCTTTGTGGACATACCTGAATCTAATCTCTTCAAATGGCTTCATAAATATTGGTGATTGTTTTCAACTTTGAACAGAGAATGTGACTCTTCAGATATGTTCATTACATGATGAGGATATTTAATTTTTAATTTAGTCACTTTTTGATGTACCGATGATTTGGAAATTTCCATGGCTCCTGCTTCATGCTTAGTCTTTTAATTGCTCAGTGGCCATCTAATTTTTGTAACTGCCACAAAACTCTACCTCAACCACTTTCTCTGAAACTTTGCTCTGCATCCATTGCCTCCAAATTTGTCTGCTCCTTATAAGGACATCTAAGGTGTGTACTCTAAGCACAGAGCCAAAATATTCTACCTTCTGACTGACCCTTTGATTGTACCATTCCCCTTTATCCAGGTACAGAACCACCCAAAGGGAGAGTTTATCATCCTTGCACAAACTCAAAAAGGCATAAATTCATGGAACTGATTGGATTTGGCTATTCAAGTCTTCCTTAAATGTCACTTTTCTACTGCTCATGTTAAACACCATCCTGATGTTGACAGACCATTTTTCTTTGAAGTGGATGCTTCTGCAATTGTTATAGAAGCAATAGTCTCAAAAAATCCTTCTAGTGCCAAATATCATTCCTGTGGATATTTCTCCAAGAAATGACGGCCATCAGAATGGATATATTTTAATGATGACTGCGTTTTTAGACACAAAATTACCCCTTAAGGAATTTTGACATGTACTTGAAGGAGCTGACCTTGACTATTTATACTGTGACCATTTATACCATTTTAGTTGAGCATTTATACTGACCACAAAAATCTGGAATATCTTTAGGCAGCATATAAACTGAATCCTGCTAAGCCCAATGGTCACTCTTCTCACATTTTGATTTCATCCTCACAATTCCTGCTGAAAACCTGATGCCTTATTCAGATTCTTTGACCCAGGTGATGCTTCTGAAGATGTATTTAAATCTAAACATGCCCTTACCACCATCTCTTTGCCGACCACTTATTTACCTAAAGTTCATTGTCTAGTCTCAAAAGCACTTTACTGAAAAGTCTGTGCTCGTGTAAGAGAAAGGACAAGATTGGGCATATCTCCCTCGCATCGGTTCCGGAACTACTGTGACTATCACCAATGTTGCAGGGGGGAAGACTTTCAGACAGGGACCGACCCTTTCATGTGGCTGCAGTAGGTGGAGTTGTGCTGAAAAGCACTGTGCACAGGAAAAGGGTCAGAGTCCAGGTGGGAAAGGTGAGCGGACAGTGAGGCGCAGTATCAGCTGTGAGAGTAGAGCATCCATTGGGTGCAGGCCGACTTGACAGATCGCCAGTGTACCGGTCTACTGTGGGTGGACAACGGACTGCCAGCTTCCCGCTTACCTCCATGTCTGGGGGTGACTCACATCCACAACCAGAGACTGTAACATGTGCACGGCGCAGTGAGAAGCAGATGACTAGGCCAGAGCCCCTTAGCCAGTGTAATGGGGTCTTCCTATCTCAGGTACCTCTTTCAGTACCACCCCGTGTTTCTGGAGGTCCACTCTGCTTTGGCTGGAGTCTGAATGAAGGACACTGACTGGAATTCCTTGGTTACATGGGCGCATATAAAAGATCACTGCTTCTCCACGTATTTCCAGTCTGACAACACTTTACTCACAGGACAGAGAATATATCACACAGATACAGAGGGCAGGCCAATAGAAAAGCGGCAGGCCAGACATACATTACAATAGCCACAGGTGGCCGGAGCCTGCCGATATTTACCGTGGGAATTACAAAGCTGGGGGGCGGACAAAAGGGGAATATCATGTCCCCTTTGCCCAGGGGTGCAGCCTGTGGGCTGATGCATTAGGGACATTATTGTTATGCTCCAGGAAGACATCCAGGCCTCTCTTGAACCCTTCAACTGAGTTCGCCATCAACACCTCCTCAGGCAGGGAATTCCAGATTCTCACAGCCCTAACTGTAAAGAATTCTCTTCTATGTTGGTGGAAAAACCTTTTCTCCTCCAGACGCAGAAAATGCCCCCTTGTGACCGTCACCTTCCTTGGTATAAACAGATCCTCGGAGAGATATTTATATTGTCCCCTTATATACTTATACATGGTTATTAGACCGCCCCTCAGTCGTCTTTTTTCTAGACTAAATAATCCTAATTTTGCTAATCTCTCTGGGTATTGTAGTTCCCCCATCCCCTTTATTAATTTTGTTGCCCTCCTTTGTACCCGCTCTAGTTCCATTATATCCTTCCTGAGCACCGGTGCCCAAAACTGTACACAGTACTCCATGTGCGGTCTAACCAGAGACTTGTACAGAGGCAGTATAATACTCTTATCATGTGTATCCAGACCTCTTTTAATGCACCCCATGATCCTGTTTGCCTGGGCAGCCACTGCCTGGCACTGGCTGCTCCAGGTAAGTTTATCATTAACTAGGATCCCCAAGTCCTTCTCCATGTCAGATTTACCCAGTGGTTTACCGTTCAGTGTGTAATGGTGATATTGATTCCTTCTTCTCATGTGTATAACCTAACATTTACCATTGTTAAACTGCATCTGCCACCTTTCGGCCCAAGTTCCCAACTTATCCAGATCCATCTGTAGCAGAATACTATCTTCTCGTGTATTGACTACTTTACATAGTTTTGTATCATCTGCCAATATTGATATTTTACTGTGCAAACCTTCTACCAGATCGTTAATAAATATGTTGAAGAGAATAGGTCCCAACACCGACCCGTGCGGTACCCCACTGGTCACAGCGACCCAGTTAGAGATCATACCATTTTTAACCACCCTCTGCTTTCTATCACTAAGCCAGTTACTTACCCATTTACACACATTTTCCCCCAGACCCAGCATTCTCATTTTGTTTACCAACCTCTTTTGTGGCACGGTATCAAACGCTTTGGAAAAATCAAGATATACCACATCCAATGACTCACCTTGGTCCAGTCTATAGCTTACCTCTTCATAAAAACTGATTAGATTGGTTTGACAGGAGTGATTCCTCATAAACCCATGCTGATATGGCGTTAAACAGTAATTCTCATTGAGATAATCCAGTATAACATCCCTCAGAAACCCTTCAAATATTTTACCAACAATAGAGGTTAGACTTATTGGCCTATAATTTCCAGGTTCACTTTTAGAGCCCTTTTTGAATATTGATACCACATTTTCTATGCGCCAGTCCTGTGGAACAGACCCCGTCGCTATAGAGTCTCTAAATATAAAAAATAATGGTTTGTCTATTACATTACTTAGTTCTCTTAGTACTTGTGGGTGTATGCCATCCGGACCCAGATATTTATCTACTTTAAACTTATTTAGCCGGTTTCACACCTCTTCTTTGGTTAGATTGGTAACTCTTAATATAAGGTTTTCTTTGTCTCTCAGCATTTCACCTAGCATTTCATTTTCCACCGTGAATACCGTGGAGAAGAAGGTGTTTAATATATTAGCTTTTTTATCATCATCTACAACCATACTTTCCTCACAATTTTTTAATGGGCCTACACTTTCACTTTTGATTTTTTTACTATTGATATAGTTGAAGAACAGCTTGGGATTAGTTTTACTCTCCTTAGCAATGTGCTTCTCTGTTTCCTTTTTGGCAGCTTTAATTATTTTTTTACATAAAGAATTTTTCTCCTTATAGTTTTTTAGAGCTTCAACAGTGCCATCCTGCTTTAGTAGTTTAAATGCTTTCTTTTTACTGTAAATTGCCCCTCTTACTTCTTTGTTTAGCCACATTGGGTTTTTCCTATTTATTGTCCTTTTATTCCCACAAGGTGTAAACCGCTTACAGTGCCTATTAAGGATGTTCCAAAACATTTCCCATTTATTTTCTGTATTCTTATTTCTGAGGACATTGTCCCAGTCAACCAGATTAAGGGCATCTCTAAGCTGGTCAAACTTTGCCTTCCTAAAGTTCAGTGTTTTTGTGACTCCCTGACATGTCCCCCTAGCGAAAGACAAGTGAAACTGTACAATATTGTGGTCGCTATTTCCTAGATGCCCAACAACCTTCAGATTTGTTATTCTGTCAGGTCTGTTAGATAGTATTACGTCTAAAAGTGCTGCTCCTCTGGTTGGATTCTGCACCAATTGTGAAAGATAATTATTCTTGGTTATTAGCAGAATCCTGTTGCCTTTATGATTTTCGCAGGTCTCTGCTTCCCAGTTAATATCCGTACAAAAAGGGTGGGGGAACAAGAGGCGCAATAGTGCCCTATCACTAGTGACACTACAATGTGAGTGGTATAATGCAGTTCCACTCACCTATTCCAGTTGTGTGACCCACAACTGGCTTGAAGACATAACACAGTATCAGCTGCTGCAGGACTTCCACCGACCACTGCAACGTGGAAAAACTGCCAGAAAATATGGGAAGCAAGGTGTGCCACAATCCGCGCTGCTGAGTCCACAAAATCACCTGGGATGCAAGATGTTGTAACAAAGTACTTCTTTATTCCTTCCTACGCGTTTCGGCGCCCTTCCTGGCACCTTCCTCAGGGATAAGGAAGGTGCCAGGAAGGGCGCCGAAACGCGTAGGAAGGAATAAAGAAGTACTTTGTTACAACATCTTGCATCCCAGGTGATTTTGTGGACTCAGCAGCACGGACTGTGGCACACCTTGCTTCCCATATTTTCTGGCAGTTAATATCCGGGTAGTTAAAGTCCCCCATAATAAGGACCTCATTATGGGTTGCAGCTTCATCTATCTGCCTTAGTAGTAAACTTTCCATGATTTCTGTTATATTTGGGGGTTTGTAACAGACCCCAAAGAGAATTTTGTTACTATTTTTCCCTCCATGTATTTCGACCCATATGGACTCGACATCCTCATTCCCTTCGCTAATATCTTCCCTTAAAGTGGACTTTAGACAAGAATTTACATAAAGACAAACCCCTCCTCCTCTCCGATTTTTACGATCCTTTCTAAACAGACTGTAACCCTGTAAGTTAACTGCCCAGTCATAGCTTTCATTTAACCATGTCTCGGTTATTCCCACTATGTCATAGTTACATGTAGATATTTCTGCTTCTAGTTCTTACATCTTGTTTGTCAGGCTTCTGGCGTTTGCGAGCATGCATTTTAGAGAATTTTGCTTTGTTCCAATCTCCTCCCTGTTGATTGTTTTAGAAATTTTCTTACCTCCCTTCTGAGTATGTTGTCTTGGATCTTCTTTGCCACACCTCATATCATTAATCAGTATAATATCTGGTTTCATGTTCGTGTCTAACGTTTTTCTTCCCATCCCCTCTTCTTCTAGTTTAACGTTCTCCTGATGAGTGTAGCAAGTCTTCTGGCAAATGTGTGTTTCCCAGGTTTGTTGAGGTGTAGTCCATCTCTGGCGATGAGTCCATCGTACAGGTAATTCACACCGTGGTCCAGGAATCCGAATCCTTGTTGTCTGCACCATCGTCTTAGCCAGTTGTTCGCATCAAGGATCCTGTTCCATCTCCTGGTGCCTTGCCTGTCTACTGGAAGGATAGAAGAAAAAACTACCTGTCTATCCAGTTCCTTTACTTTCTTCCCCAACTCTTCAAAGACCTTGCAGATTGTCGGTAGGTCCTTCCTTGCCGTGTCATTGGTGCCAACATGTATCAGAAGAAATGAGTGGACGTCCTTGGAACTGATGAGCTTTGGTATCATGGTATCTTTGGTCACATCCTTGATCTTCGCACCTGGGAGGTAGCTTACTTCTCTTGCGGTTATATCCGGTCTGAAGATAGCTGCTTCTGTGCCTCTCAGTAGTGAGTCTCCCACCCACTCTTCTTCGCTTCTTGGCTGTACTTTTTGTTGTCACTTTCTGGGTGTTGCTGTGTGCCCTTTTCTTCTTTGCTTGCTGGTAGTGCCTCATCCTTAGGTGTACCATCGTCATCCTCCGCAAGGCCTTGGTATCGGTTTGTCAGTTGTGTGGTTGGTGATGTCTCTATGGTCTTCTTGCTTCTTTTGGTCACATGCTTCCACTCGTCTGCTTTTGGAGGTTCTCTGACACTTTCTTCACCTTCTGTGACCAGTAGAGATGCTTCTGTTCTGTCTAGGAAGTCTTCGTTTTCTTTGATGAGTTTCAAAGTTGCAATTCTTTTTTCCAGACCACGCACCTTTTCTTCTAAAAGGGCCACTAATCTACACTTCTGGCAGCTGAAGTTGGATTCTTCTTCTGGTCGATCTGTGAACATGTAGCACATGTTGCAGCTCACCATGTAGGTTGTCACATCTGCCATGTTGCTCCTAGATCCTGCTAACTTGCTGCGTGTCTTCCTTCTTGTGTAATCTACTCAATCAGGCAAGCTTTCTTGCAATAATGTCCTAGAGGCAAAAATTTGCGCGCGGTTCGGCGATGCTTTCCAAGCAGCTGGTCCCGGCTGTATCCAACGATCCTCTTGCTTAGGGAGACTCTTCACTTTTCCCAGAAGGCACCTGGAATATGCAAATTATCTTCCTCAAGCTTCAATCCCTGGTTCGGCGATGCTTTCCAAGCAGCTGGTCCCGGCTGTATCCAATGATCCTCTTGCTTAGGGAGACTCTTCACTTTTCCCAGAAGGCACCTGGAATATGCAAATTATCTTCCTCAAGCTTCAATCCCTGGACCAGCGATCAGCGACGCTGGATGCTGGTTTTTAATGTAAACATCGGGTATCCAGGAGCCGCCCAGCTCTTAGATACCCGATGTTTACCTTAGAAACCAGCGTGTACTGAAACGATCTACTGGCTTAGATCGTTTCTGTACCATACCCAGATGGTCTCCAGGGTAGGGTGCACCTTGCTATGCTTCAGCTTGGGTTTTGCAAGTTGCACGATGTGTCTATGTGCTGTCTGTCATCTTCATAGGCATTTTAAGGCCCCGATAGAGAAAAATCTGTGTCTTAGTATTGAGACTCTATAGCTCAGATGCTATTTGGAGTGCTCCACCATCTGTACAAGTGCATTCATCTTACAAAGCTTCTGTGATTCTGCATTATCTCAGTCTTTCTGGATAGCCCTCTGCTGACATCTTCTGTATTAACCAATCTATTGCAGAAAGTTAAAAGACAGTTATTAAACTGTTGTGAGTTCATTTTCCCCTTCACCATTGAGGTCTGATGAACGCCCTCTTCTGGTGAAGGAAGGTAGTGAGGCTGATTACCAAGCATCTGGGCAGAATGATGATGACTGGGTGACGGGAATTACTGACTGGATATAAGGCAGCCGACGCCCTTCTGCCTTGCTGGTGATCTCTCTGAGGGATTCTAGGAGACCAGTCTGATTCCTGCTCCTCAAAAGCTAAGTTTTCTGCTCTGCCTTTTGCATTTGTGTTTTGGTTTTGTTTTTCCTTGTTTTTCTGGATGTCTGCCACCCCCCGCTGGCGTGTGCTGAATTCCTTTTTGCTCTGTCTTCAGAAGATACCTGAGTGCTGATATAGTCTTTGTGAAGCCTAGCGTCTTCAGGGCTTTTTTCCCTATCAGCTGTTGGCTCTTGTTTTTGATAGGGTTTTGGTGGATTACAGACAGCAGCTTTTCTATCCTGTCCTATATAGTTAGCTTGGGCCCCATCTTTTGCTCAGCCTATCTTTCTATCTGTGTGAGTGTTTTTTCATCTTGCTTCACCATCATTATATGTTGGGGGCTGCCTATTGCTTTGGGGTCTGCTCTGGGGCAGTTTAGATTTCCCTTTCTGTCTTTAGGCCTATGTAGTTCTCCGGCTGTGATCGAGGGGTCTAGGGCACCGTAGGAACCCCCCACTGCTACTGCTAGTTGTTTTTGATAGGTTCAGGGGTCTGTAATCCGATAGCTGCCAACTTCTCTGGTTTTCTGGACTTAGCTAGTATTTCTGTTTTTGCCTCCTACGGTGACTCATTCATAACATTAAACTCTGTTCGTATTGTGAATTATTCCTTGCATCTGTACATGTGGTCCTACTGCCTTCCTCTTTGTGCAGCCTCGGACGTGCCCTTCTTCTGCCCTTCTGGTCTTGTAGTTCTATTGTGTCTAAGTCTTTGCTTATCTATGGGCCATACAGCTGTCTGCTCTGAAGCCCTGGGTTCATGTGTAAATCCTGCGCTGTGGCTTTGTGAATCTACCTCAACACATACAGTAAGCCTAACAACAGTACACAAAGCAAGGTCTTTGATGGGTGAGTTTGATGTAAAAGAACTTTACTGGTCCACACAGAGCCATGACCCCAACCTCTTTGAACACCTCTGAGAAAAACTAGAAGTGACATTGCAAGCCAGACCTTTTCATCCGAAATCTGTGTCTGACCTCAAAAATGCTCTTCTGGGAAAAAATTCCCACAAGCACACTCTTATTTATTTATTTTGCTTACTTATATAACATCATTATATCCACTTTTAAAGAGAAAAAGGAGATAGACTTTCTAGTAGATTGAGCTGCTGTGAATGAGGAGTAGCTTCACAAGTGGTAGTACTTCAAGTAGCTTTTATTAACGCGTTTCAGGTTTGTACCGAACCCTTTCTCAAAACTGAACTGCATATCATATCTGCCTTTCTCACTCTAAAATCTTGTAGAGCCTTTTCCCTAAAGAGTGGAAGCTGCTAAATTCATCCTACTGTACTGTTAAAATACATTTTCCTAGGGTGATTTTCAAATCCAAGAAAACTGTATTACCTAGTCAGATGAACTAACTTAAGAAATATAATACAGCAATATGTAATGAACTTATGTAATGGAGTCTGCCATCTATGTTATTCTCATTCTTTTGCCTTGAGATAACAAAATAAAAAGAACAGATTCTTGCTATCAAAAAGTCTATGGTAATTCCTACTGTATAAACAGGTAGCATATAATGTTACACAATACAATGCCAACCTACTTACTGTAACAATGTATTTTCCTTTGCATCATTTATGATAACTCATTTTATAAGAGCAGGTACATCACTAATAGCCAGTGTTTTAAGCAGACAGTAGTTCCCTTTCATTAAGGGGATATCACACTAGTGGAAATGTTTTGCTGATATTGAATGTATTTTAATGGGATTTTCTCTGGGGATACATGGCTAAATGAAACATATTTCAGAACAAGCCAGACAGTTATAAAATCTTGTCCAGCCAATAAAAACAACATTTCTTTATGTAGATTGATGAGTGCAACCTGCCAGACAATATGCTACGAATAAAATAAGACTTATTTAATTATTTTCCCATTACTTTGTCTGTGAAGCATAGGCTCATCTGCAGTTGTATGAATGATATTGGGCAATTTATGAGATGAATTAACTCTTTTGAAGAGCTTAGCAAGTAATTGAACATTACATTTTGTGGAAAATGATTTCTGACATACAAGTTGATCAAATAGGAAATATTGACCTATAAGAATGTGAATATTATATATTAAGCAAAAACATTTAAATACAGTAGATCTCTGTGGTGTGATTTCTAAGATAGCAGCAGCCAAAGGCCCCAACACTTTACCATATACTTCTCAAGGTGTCAAAGCAAGCCCTTCACTTAAAAATGTAATGTCAGCTTGAAAACCTTTCCAAACCCCAGCATTGATCACAGCAACCCCCTAACACTTCACCAGTACTATCAGTACCTTCCCATTAACTCCACCCATGATAGTAAATCCGCCATCATACATCCGTGTGTCGCAGTCCATGAGTCACAGATTGACCACTGGTTTCCTGACCCGACCTCAGCAGATGTGTGAATCTCCAAGTAGTTACAGAAAATCAACTCTGATTCACAAAATTCCTTCAAACGGGCTGAAAATTGCAGAATTGCAAATAAGTGAAAATTGCATCAGTAGGAAAATTAGCTTATTTCTATTATATGCAGATCAAACAAAGTATAGATTAAGAAGATGGCAGGTTAAGCTGGAAGGCAAACATCATTAAAGTAGCACGTCAGGTCAAACACAGAAATCAGGAACAGAGCATCACTGGAGAAGTATGCTGAATAATAAGGAATAACTAGTGATTCTTCCCTTGAGTTTGCTGTATATTAGGATTCATTTACTTTTAAATGCGTTCTACAAAAAAAAGAAGCAAACAATTAAGCTTGCAACTTCTGACACAACATGGAGCATATGTAATGGTTCTTGAAAGTTTGTGAACACTTCAGAATTTTTCAAATTCCTTCACAAATTTGACGTAAACCTACTGTACATAAGATTTTCACAAATTTTGAATATTACACTTTGTCATTTGCATAAGTGAAAAAATCATTCTATGTCACATGTAAATGGTAGTGTTGAGCGATACCTTCCGATATCGGGAAATATCGGATCGGATTGGATCAGACCGATACCCCCAAAATATCGGATATCGCCGATTCCGATACCGGAAACCAATGCAAGTCAATGGGACACAAATATCGCAATGAAAATAAACCCTTACTTTCCTTGTAGGTTAATTCTACATGAAGGAAAACAACTAAGAATAATGTAGAATGTATTAGGGGAGGTGGAGGAGGCATTAAAGGCATAGAGGTTTAGGCCAATCAAATGGAATAGCAGAAATTAATTTTTTTTAAGACGTTCGGAGTTACAAAGATATTGACTATGTTAAGCTTTTTTATATTTTGTCAGATATTTTTGTTTCACTACTTCCATGCTCTTCACCTTCTTTTTTTTACCTCTCCCACACTTTCTCCTTCATCATCCTCTTCAGGGTCATCTTCTTGGTCTTCTTTGGGTTGGTCTTCAGGGTCGTCGTCTCCAGAGTCGTCGTTTTCGGGGTCGTCGTGTTCTTCGGGGTGGTCTTCAGGGTCGTCGTCTCCAGGGTCGTCATTTTCGGGGTCGCCGTCTTCTTCGGGGTGGTCTTCAGGGTCGTCGTCTTTAGGGTCGTCGTCAGGGAGATCCAGAGTGATTACCAAAAACCATTTCAAAAAGCTTGAACTTGGAAATGTAGCAGAAGGTACAAGAAGGCTGAGGAACTGCTGAGAACCAGCTGACGGTACTGGAACCTGGATGGGTAGCCAAAGTTACAAGAGCCAATGGAACTACCGAGGACCAGCTGATGGTACTGGAACCTGGTTACTAAGCAGGAGGTACATGTGCCAGAAAGCACTACCAAGGCCCAGCAGACATTGGTGGAACTCGGATACCGAGAAGGAGGCACCTAAGCCAAAGGCTCTGCCTGGAACCAGCTGACGCTACTGGAACATAGGGGGACATATTCAAGATTGACTTCCAAAGAACCAGCTAATGGTACTGGAACTCAGATAGGCAGCAGAAGGTACACATGAAAAAAATGTTGCAAGGCCGCGAGCCGGCCGGAGTTACCGAAACCCACAGTCCTACAGGGGGAGCTTGTCCTATTGGCACTACGGAACCAGCCTTCATTGCCAGATCCCGCAGCCCACATAGGAAGCACCTAAACTGCAGGCACGATAGAGTCGGCTAAAACAACCGCAACACGACAGGACAACGTATTGGAGCCAAAGTGACGTTGACACTACCTAGAAACAGCTGGAGTGCTGGAACCAGACTGGGCAGGAGGGAGTACCCGTGCCAAAGACACTTCTGAGCAGCAACTGGCGGTGTTGGAGCCCAGGGATTACAGTAGAAACAGAGTGCAGCAAGAGATCTAATTGGAGCAAGTTTAATATCTGTAGTAGTGTGAATGTGGACAGAGCAGGCAAAATTGCTGGACACACAGCAGGGGATCAGCTGATGTTACTGAACCCCAATAACACTGGAGCATGTGTTAACTGTGCAGACGGCACTTCTGAGCAGCAACTGGCGGTGTTGGAGCCAAGGGATTACAGTTCAGGTGGTAGAAACATGAACACAACAGGAGACCTGGATACCGTTGCCAACCAATTATTTAATCTGGAAGAGGACTGGCAAATTGCTGCGAGATCCAGACCTTGTTCATTTTCAGAAAAGTAAGCCGGTCAACGTTATCGGAGGATAGTCGCATGCGACGGTCTGTTAGTACACCACCTGCGGCACTAAAGACGCGTTCTGATAATACACTAGCAGTAGGGCAAGCCAGCACCTCCAATGCATACTGGCTAAGCTCTGGCCATGTATCCAGCTTAGAGACCCAAAACTTGAAGGGGGAAGAGCCGTGTGGGAGAACACTGAGAGGGCAAGACATGTAGTCTGTCACCATCTGACGGAAACGTTGCCTCCTGCTGACTGGAGACGTCTGTGATGGTGTAGACATTTGTGGCGGGGACACAAAACTTTGCCACATTTGGGCCATACTGGTCTTGCCTTGTGCTGAGGCGCTGCTTCTGCTCCATCTTTGTGCAGAGCTTCCTCCACTGCCTCGACGCACTGAGCTGCTTTGTAAAGCACTATCCCACTGCTGCCAATATTATAAGAATTTAAAAACGTTTGTAAAGCACTAGCAGCACTGCTCTCGGGTGGAATGGAGAACATGATGGAATGCACCAGTGTGCCTTGGTACTCCCACATTTTACGCTCCCGGTTCAACGGTGTTATGAGGCTTTGTAAGTTGTCCCAGAAGCGAGGATCTAGGAGGGTGTACACCCAATAATCAGCCGTGTTGAGAATGTGGGCGATGCGGCGGTCGTTTCTCAGGCACTGCAGCATGAAGTCAACCATGTGCTGCAGACTCCCAACTGGCCAAGAAACGCTGTCCCCTGCTTGAGGCGTCATCTCTGCCTGCTCTGCATCACCCCACCCTCGCTCTACATACTGGCTACTAGAGCATTGTGTACCTCCCTCCTCTGGACAGATGTCTTCCTCCTCCATTGACTCCTCATCCTCCTCACAAAGTGTCCCCTGCCTAGGCCTTTGTGAGGAACCACGTTGCGCAGACTGTCCAGAAGCAGATGGCATTTGTGACTCCTCATCCTCCACCTCTTCCACAACCTCCTCCCTTAGTGCTTGCAGTGTTTTTTCAAGCAGCAAGCAGGCAAATAAGGGGGATAGTCATGCTGACTAGTGCATCATCTGCACTCGCCATCCACGTGGAATCATTGAAGGCACGCAAAACGTTGTAGATGTCCTTCATAGAGGAGCACTCAGTGGTGGTGAAGTGTGAACGGTGTGCAGTGCGACTTGTTTGCGCATGATGCAGCTGGTACTCCATTACTGATGCCTGCTGCTCACACAACCTCTCCAACATATGTAACGTCGAATTCCACCTGGTGGGTAGGTCACATATGATGTGATGTTCCGAAAGGCGGAATCGGCGCTGCAGAGCTACAATGCGCGATCTTGCCATGCTGGAACGCCGCAAGTGAGCGCACTCTATGCGGACCTTGTGCAGCAGTGCATCAAGATCCGGGTAGTCCCTCAAAAAACTCTGCATGACCAAGTTGAGCACATGTGCCAGACATGGGATGTGAGTGAGGTTGCCTAGGCCCAGAGCTGCCACCAGATTTCGGCCATTGTCACACACTACCATGCCTGGCTGGAGATTCGCTGGCACAAACCACACGTCGCTCTCCTGCTTGATGGCATTCCAGAGCTCCTGCACTGTGTGGCTTCGATTCCCCAAAGAAATTAATTTCAATACGGCCTGTTGACGTTTGGCCACAGCTGTGCTCATGTCGTTCGTAACAGGTAAGAGTTCACGGGTCCATGTGGAGGTAGACTGTGACAGCTCCTGCAGAGCTGATTCAGAGGAACTGGAGTATGAGGAGGAGTCAATGTGTACAGACTGGATTCCTGCAATCCTTGGATTTGGCAGAACACGTACAGCGCCACTCTCAAGATCTGTACCCGGCTCTACAACATTTACCCAATGGGCAGTGAGGGAAAGATATCGTCTCTGTCCATGGTTACTGGTCCACGTATCGGTGGTCAGGTGGACCTTGCTACTGACGGCGTTAAGTAGCGCATGTTTAATTTTTCCCTCCATATGCTTTTGCAGGGCAGGGACGGCTTGCCTGATGAAATAAAAGCGTCTGGGCACGTTGTATTGTGGGACTGCCAATGCCATGAAGTTACGGAAGGTGTCAGTCTCCACCAGCCTGAATGAGAGCATTTCAAGGGACAGTAGGTTTGCAATGCCAGCATTCAGAGCCTGTGCTCGGGGTGGTTTGCCGAGTATGGGCGCCTTTTCTCCCATGCCTGTGCTACCATTGGCTTTAGACTGGCCTGGGAGTGTAAGGATGACAGGGAACGTGGTGCTGTGGGTGGAATGACACTGTGTCTCTGTACAACAGTGCCAGAGGTTCTTCCATGGCGATCCTGTGAGGAAGCCGAACCAGATGTGTGTGAGCTGGAGGAAGAGGCTACAACACGAGCTGAAGAGGTGGTAGGTGGCGCTGTAGGTTGGCCTAGGTCTTCAGTGTGTCTTTGTAACTCCACCACATGCTTGGTCCGCACATGTTTCCACATATTTGTGGTATTGAGGTTGCTGACACTTTTCCCTCTTTTCACAAAGCAAATGTCATATGCAATTGTCAAAAAAGGACCAGGCACTGCAAGTCTTGGGAGCGCCCATTTTGGGTTTTGGAAGAGGCATGCTCCTAATCAGTGCCGAAGTGGAGGCTACAGGCAACCGAGTCTGCCCCCTCCCTCTCCCTCCTTTTTTGGCCGTTTGGGGAATCTCTTCCTCAGAGCTGCTCCCACCACCTTCCTGTACCTCATGCCATGATGGGTCAAGGACCTCATAATCTACACTACCCTCTTCAAACGACTGCTTCGCCTAGGTATTCTTGACAGCACAGTACGCACCAGAAAGTGGCACCTGAGTCTCATCATCAGATGCGTACTGAGGTGTGCTGACCATAGGCACTGCCCCACCCGCCTCTTCAGATTCAGAGAGACAAAGCTGTTGCGCATCACTGCATACTACCTCTTCTTCAAATTCTCGAATGCTGCTTGGCTGGCCCCCTGTTTCCAAGCCAAGAGATTCAGAGAACAGAAGTAGAGATGGCTCCTATCCAGGGCTCTCTGACTGCCTGGGCAATTTGGCAGGTGGTGAAGAGACAGATGGGTGCTCTTCAGTGCTCTGGACCTGAGAGGATCTGGAGCTAATTGAAGTCGATGCGTTAGCTGGCATCCATCCGACAACGGCTTCAATTTGTTCGTCCCGCAGCAGTGAGGTACGGCGAGCTCCTACAAAGCTGCGCATAAAGGACTGTTCCCTGGGAAAACTGAGGGATGCTGAGTCACTGGTTCCCGCAGCAGGCACAGAATCCCCACGTCCTCTCCCTGCAGAAACTCGATGCCCACGACCACGTGCCTTACTCCCTGCCTTCTTCATCTTGGTAGACTGATAAAGATAGGCAGAAAAGTACAAAGGGCTTAGTGTGCTTATTCCTGAACAGCTGCTAACAGGTATAAGAAACACTAATTTTATAAAGTGTGGACTAGACTTTAATATGAGCTAATGTGGCCTACGCAACTGTAAAGTGGAGTGTTTGGTGAACTTTATTAACTTTTTTTTTCACAAAAAGACACTGGATGTGCCCAAAGATGTAAAACCGATAGTATCACAAACTTTTTGTAGCTATTACAATGCAGGAAGGTAACCTACAATGCAATAGATGAGGCTCCAAAATCTGGCTGGGGCTGCAGGGCACAAGCCAGCAGAAAGGCTCCTCTATCTACTCCTATATAGTGTTTGCAAATAGTCTAGTTGGATACGGATGGAACCACACTAATAGGAGAAATCTGGAAAAATGAGCAGCACTAATGCAAAAAAGGACAATGTATGAGGCAGTGACACATGCTGAGCAGACTACAACTGGAGGTGGCTGCAGAACACACTACAGCGTGAGCTGCACTCACACACAGAGACCTCGCAGACAGCCGTGAACAGCGCTGGAAGGCTGCAGAAAAGCTCCTCTATCTACTCCTATATAGTGT
This sequence comes from Dendrobates tinctorius, assembly GCF_039654945.1. Taxonomy (NCBI): domain Eukaryota; kingdom Metazoa; phylum Chordata; class Amphibia; order Anura; family Dendrobatidae; genus Dendrobates; species Dendrobates tinctorius. Next base: position 6,552,723 of record NW_027361773.1, read on the forward strand.
TTTCAAGCAATCTAGCTGGAAACAGATGGAACCACACTAATAGGAGAAATCAGGAAAAATGAGCTGCGCTAATGCAAAAAAGGACAATGTATGAGGCAGTGATGCACGCTGAGCGGACTACAACCAGAGGTGGCTGGCTGCGTAACACACTACAGCATGAGCTGCACTCACACACAGAGACCTCGCAGACAGCCGTGAACAGTGCAGAGAACTGTGCACTAGCGCTGCACGGCTGCAGAAAGGCTCCTCTATCTACTCCTATATAGTGTTTGCAAGCAATCTAGCTGGATACAGATGGAACCACACTAATAGGAGAAATCAGGAAAACTGAGCAGCACTAATGCAAAAAAGGACAATATATGAGGCAGTGACGCACGCTGAGTGGACTACAACCAGAGGTTGCTGTCTGCAGAACACACTACAGCGTGACCTGCACTCACACACAGAGACCTCGCAGACAGCTGTGAACAGTGCTGCAAGGCAAAAGAAAGCTACAGCGGTTGATAAAGTAGCCTGGGTAAAGCACAATATAGCAAATCGCTAGGTCACACTGTCCCTCAGAACAGCAGCATCCTATCCCTAACTGAATTCACAGCAGAGTGAACCCAAAATGGCAGAGGCGGCTTTTATAGTGCATCATGACATCATTTCAGCAGCCAATCACAGCCATGCCATTAGTTAACATGCCTACATGCCTAACAGGATGTGCCCACACTTCTTAGGATTCCTCATTGGCTGAATAAAATTAAACTGGCTCATTGCATTATGGGAACTTCGGATTCCGGTATTTGATATATTAACCCCTTCACGACCTTTGACGCCACGTAGGCGTCATGAAAAGTCGTGCCAGAACGACCCATGACGCCTATGTGGCGTCATGACTTTAAAGCCCCCCTGCGGGTCGGGTGACCTAGGTCACTGAAAGGTCACCCGACCCGCAGATACAGGGGGCTTTGTTCTTCGCCACAGGGGGCGTGGCTTCGCCCCCCACGTGGCTACGTTCGCTCTGATTGGCTGTTAAAAGTGAAACAGCCAATCAGAGCGATAGTAATATTTCATCAATGAAAAATGATGAAATATTACAATCCAGCCATGGCCGATGCTGCTGTAGCATCGGACATGGCTGGAGACACCGATTCCACCCCCCCACTGGTGATCGCCCCCCCGCAACTGAATGACAGCAGCGATCTGCCGCCGCTGTCATCATCTGCCCCCCTCCCATTCCCTCTGCTCCCCGCCAGATTCCGATAACCCCCTCACCCCCTCTCACCTCCCCCGGCACCTTCTAAGTCCCCCTGTCGCTCCCGGTGTCTGGCGGGTCCGGTTCATGGGCGCCACCATCTTAGAAAATGGCGGGCGCATGCGCAGTGTGCCTGCCCGAATCTGCCGGCTGCAGATTCCATTCTTTCATTTTGATCACTCTCACAGTGATCAAAATGAAAGAAAAAGTAAATAAACCCCCCCGATTATCACCCCCATAGGTAGGCACAACTAATAAAATAAAGAAAATATTTTTATTTTTCCATTAGGGTTAGGGCTAGGGTTGAAAAGAGGGTTAGGGTTGAAAAGAGGGTTAGGGTTAGGGTTGAGAAGAGGGTTAGGGTTAGGGTTGGAAAGAGGGTTAGGGTTGGAAAGAGGGTTAGGGTTAGGGTTGGAAAGAGGGTTAGGGTTGGAAAGAGGGTTAGGGTTGGAAAGAGGGTTAGGGTTAGGGTTGGAAAGAGGGTTAGGGTTGGAAAGAGGGTTAGGGTTAGGATTGGAAAGAGGGTTAGGGTTGGAAAGAGGGTTAGGGTTGGAAAGAGGGTTAGGGTTGAATTAGGGTTAGGGTTGGAATTAGGGTTAGGGTTGGAATTAGGGTTAGGGTTGGAATTAGGGTTAGAATTAGGGTTAGGGTTGGAATTAGGGTTAGCGTTGGAATTAGGGTTAGGCTTGTGGTTAGGGATGTGTTAGGGTTAGGGTTGTGGTTAGGGGTGTGTTGGGGTTAGGGTTGGAGTTAGAATTGAGGGGTTTCCACTGTTTAGGCACATCAGGGGGTCGCCAAACGCGACATGGTGCAACCATTGATTCCAGCCAATTTTGCGTTCAAAAAGTCAAACGGTGCTCCCTCCCTTCCAAGCCCTGACGTGTGCCCAAACAGTGGTTTACCCCAACATATGAGGTATCAGCGTACTCAGGAAAAATTGCACAACAACTTTTGGGGACTAATTTCTCGTGTTACCCTTGGGAAAATAAAAAATTGGGGGCTAAAAAATTATTTTTGTGGAAAAAAATGATTTTTTCATTTTCACGTCTCTGCATAATAAACTTCTGTGAAGCACTTGGGGGTTCAAAGTGCTCACAACACATCTTACATACGTTCCTTGGAAGGTCTAGTTTCCAAAATGGGGTCACTTGTGGGGGGTTTCCACTGTTTAGGCACATCAGGGGCTCTGCAAACGTAATGACGACCGCAGACTATTCCATCAAAGTCTGCATTTCAAAACGTCACTACTTCCATTCCAAGCCTTGACGTGTGCCCAAAAAATGGTTCCCCCCCACATATGGGGTACCAGCGTACTCAGGACAAACTGGACAACTTTTGGGGTCCAATTTATCCTGTTACCCTTGTGAAAATAAAAAATTGCGGGCTAAAAAATCATTTTTTGAGGAAAAAAAAGATTTTTTATTTTCACGGTTCTGCGTTATAAACTTCTGTGAAGCACTTGGGGGTTCAAGGTGCTCACCACACATCTAGATAAGTTCCTTGGGGGGTCTAGTTTCCAAAATGGGGTCACTTGTGGGGGGTTTCCACTGTTTAGGCATATCAGAGGCTCTGCAAACGTAACATGATGCCCGCAGACCATTCGATCAAGTCGGTATTTCAAAACATCACTACTTCCCTTCCGAGCCCCGACGTGTGCCCAAACAATGGTCCCTCCCCACATATGGGGTATCAGCGTACTCAGGACAAACTGGACAACAACTTTTGGGGTCCAATTTCTCCTGTTACCCTTGTGAAAATAAAAAATTGCGAGCTAAAAATTCATTTTTTGAGGAAAAAAAAGATTTTTTATTTTCATGGCTCTGCGTTACAATCTTCTGTGAAGCACTTCGGGGTTCAAGGTGCTCACCACACATCTAGATAAGTTCCTTGGGGGGTCTAGTTTCCAAAATGGGGTCACTTGTGGGGGGTTTCCACAGTTTAGGTACATCAAGGGCTCTGCAAATGTAACATGATGCCCGCAGACCATTCCATCAAAGTCTGCATACCAAAACGTCACTACTTCCCTTCCGAGCCCTGAAGTGTGTGCCCATACAGTGGTCATCCCCCACATATGGGGTATCAGCGTACTCAGGACAAACTGGACAACAACTTTTGGGGTCCAATTTCTCCTGTTACCCTTGTTAAAAAAAAAATTGCGTGCTAAAATTCTTTTTTTTTGAGGGAAAAAAAATGATTTTTTATTTTCACGGCTCTGCATTATAAACTTCTGTGAAGCACTTGGGGGTTCAAGGTGCTCACCACACATCTAGATAAGTTCTTTGGGGGGTCTAGTTTCCAAAATGGGGTCACTTGTTGGGGGTTTCTACTGTTTAGGCACACAGGGGCTCAGCAAATGTAACATGACGCCCGCAGACCATTCCATCAAAGTCAGCATTTCAAAATGTCACTACTTCCCTGCTGAGCCCCAACGTGTGCCCAAACAGTGGTTCCCCCCACATATGGGGTACCAGCGTACTCAGGACAAACTGGACAACAACTTTTGGGGTCCAATTTATCCTGGTACCCTTGTGAAAATAAAAAATTGCCAACTAAAAAAAATTTTTTTAGGAAAAAAAAAGATTTTTTATTTTCACTGCTCTGCATTATAAACTTCTGTGAATCACCTGCAAAGTGCTCACTATGCATCTAGATAAGTTCCTTAGGGGGTCTAGTTTCCAAAATGGGGTCATTTGTGGGGGAGCTCCAAAGTTTAGGCACACAGGGGCTCTCCAAACACGACATGGTGTCCGCTAACGATTGGAGCTAATTTTCATTTCAAAAAGTCAAATGGCGCTCATTCCCTTCTGCGCCCTGCCGTGCACCCAAACAGTGCCCCCCCCACATATGGGGTACCAGCAACTTTTTTGGTCCAATTTCTCCTGTTACCCTTGTGAAAATAAAAAATAGCGTGCTAAAAAATCATTTTTGAGGAAAAAAAATGATTTTTTATTTTCACTGCTCTGTTATAAACTTTTGTGAAGCACTTGGGGGTTCAAAGTGCTCACTGCACATCTAGATAAGTTCCTTAAGGGGTCTAGTTTCCAAAATGGTGTCACTTGTGGGGGAGCTCCAATGTTTAGGCACACAGGGGCTCTCCAAACGCGACATGGTGTCCGATAACGATTGGAGCTAATTTTCCTTTCAAAAAGTCAAATGGCGCTCCTTCCCTTCCGTCCCCTGCCGTGCACCCAAACAGTGGTTTATGACCACATATGAGGTATCAGTGTACTCAGAAGAAATTGCCCAACAAATTTTAGGATCCATTTTATCCTGTTGCCCATATGAAAATGAAAAAACTGAGGCTAAAAGATAATTTTTGTGAAAAAAAAGTACTTTTTTTTTTTTTACGGATCAATTTGAGAAGCACCTGGGGGTTCAAAGTGATCCCTATGCATCTAGATAAGTTCCTTGGGGGGTCTAGTTTCCAAAATGGGGTCACTTGTGGGGGAGCTCCAGTGTTTAGGCACACAGCGACTCTCCAAACGCGACATGGCAAGCGCTAAATATTCCAGCATATTTTCCATTCAAAAAGTCAAATGACGCTCCTTCCCTTCTGAGCCCTGCCGTGCGCCCAAACAGTGGTTTATGACCACATATGAGGTATCGGTGTACTCAGGGGAAATTGCCCAACAAATTTTAGGATCCATTTTATCCTGTTGCCCATGTGAAAATGAAAAAATTGATGCTGAAAGAAAATTTTTGTTGGAAAAATTAAAATGTCCTTTTTTTCCTTCCCTGTTGCTTTAGTTCCTGTGAAACACCTAAAGGGTTAATAATCTTCTTGAATGTAGTTTTGAGTAGCTTGAGGGGTGCAGTTTTTAGAATGGTGTCACTTTTGGGTATTTTCTGCCATATAGACCCCTCAAAGTGACTTCAAATGTGAGGTGGTCCCTAAAAAAATGGTTTTGTAAATTTTGTTGTAAAAATGAGAAATCACTGGTCAACTTTTAACCCTTATAACTTCCTAACAAAAAAATATTTTGCTTCCAAAATTGTGCTGATGTAAAGTAGACATGTGGGAAATGTCATTTAGTAACTATTTTGTGTCACATAACTCTCTAGTTTAACAGAATAAAAATTCAAAATTTGAAAATTGCGAAATTTTCAAAATTTTCGCCAAATTTCTGATTTTTTCACAAATAAACGCAAAAATTATCGATCTAAATTTACCACTAACATAAAGCCCAATATGTCACGAAAAAACAAACTCAGAATCGCTAGGATCTGTTGAAGCGTTCCTGAGTTATTACCTCATAAAGGGACACTGGTCAGAATTGCAAAAAATGGCCAGGTCATTAAGGTCAAAATAGACTGGGTCATGAAGGGGTTAAAAGTATCGGAACTCAGTATCGGAATTCCGATACCGCAAATATCGGCCAATACCCGATATTGCAGTATTGGAATGCTCAACACTAGTAAATGGCAAAAATGCAGGGCCCTTTGCTTCCACTATCTGGTGTAAACATTCATCATAATTGAATATTCATCCAGCATATGAGCTTAGATGAATTTTAGCCAATCCCTACTTTCAAAATAGCTTAAAATAGCTTTAACTCTGTCATAATGGTGGATTTTTTCCCATGAACTGCTTCAGGTACTTCCACAACATTTCTAGAAGATTAAGGCTAGGAATTTCCAAAACTGCAGGTAATAGCATTCTGATACTGTGCAGTGCTGACTCTGTGAGCCTCGCTGCTGGGAGGAAATTAACTTTATTCCCCAGAGTGTCGTTAAGCTTCCAGTCATAGGTAGTAGTCATAGGGGGAGTGCCAGTATCATTTTGGTCATTACTCTGTGCATAATCAGCGGTGACTGTAACTGTGTCCCTGGCACTGACTCTAATGCTGATCCTGCTGTCAGTCAGTGCCAGGCGTGCAATTACAGTCGCCGCTCTATACACAGCATCACCCAGTGACTGGAAACCAAAAGATGCTGGGGTGGAATTAAGTTAAAGGGCTTTTCCCACGAACAAAGTTAGTTTAAATCAACATTTTAATTAACAGATCTTTGAATAATAATAATTTTCCCAATCGGATATGTTCAAAAAATGTTCCTTTGCTGAAAGGAGGAAGCAAAAATGAGTATACAGACATTACAGCAGGGGATCGCAGCTGATTCATTTTGTGAGGCAAAACATTTCTCTGCCTGTTTCTAAATAATGGCTTACCTCAAAGTAAGAATCATTTGCGATCCCGTGCTGTAATATCTGTATACTCTTTTCCTTCTTCCCCTGCCCAGGAGCTGTGGTATGATCAGACTACATTCCTGCACAGTCAGACACAGACAATACACAGTACACAGCAGAGGCACATTTATAAGATTACTAGCTGAAGAGCCCAGCGCTGCCCGGGCATAGTAACTAACTGTGAATAGTTATAACAAATTATAATTATCCTCCATCCCATAGTCCCGTGCCCATATACCCAACATACCTATCTTCCATCCCATAGTCGAGTGCCCATATACCTATCACACATCCTCCATCCCATAGTCCCATGCCCATATACCCATCATACATATTCCCCATCTCATAGTCCCATGCCCATATACCCATCATACATATTCGCCATCCCATAGTCGAGTGCCCATATACCCATCACACATGCTTCATCTCATAGTCCCATGCCCATATACCCATCATACATATCCTCCATCCCATAGTCCCGTGCCCATATACCCATCATACATATCCACCATCCCATAGGCCCGTGCCCATATACCCATCATACATATCCTCCATCCCATAGTCGAGTGCCCAAATACCCATCACACATCCTCCATCCCATAGTCCCATGCCCATATACCCATCATACATATTCGCCATCCCATAGTCGAGTGCCCATATACCCATCACACATCCTTCATCTCATAGTCCCATGCCCATATACCCATCATACATATCCTCCATCCCATAGTCCCGTGCCCATATACCCATCACACATCCTCCATCCCATAGTCAACCATTATGACATCATAATGAGCGGCGGGGCTTGCAACCTATGATGACATCAGCGTCACCATGGCAACCATTATGACATCATAATGAGGGGCGGGGCTTGATTCACACACACTTTTTTCCCCATTATGTAGATAGGGGCAAAATTGTTTGGTGAATTGGAACGCGCGGGGTTAAAATTTTGCCTCACAACATAGCCTAGGACGCTCTCGGGGTCCAGACATGTGACTGTGCAAAATTTTATGGCTGTAGCTGCGACAGTGCGGATGCCAATCCCGGACATACATACATACATACATACACACACTTGAGCTTTATATATTAGATCTCAGCACAAGAACATTTTATTTATGCACATCCAATTGTGGACATTTTTATTATTCAAAATCTATTGATTAAAATGAACTTTGTTTGTGGGGCAACCCCTTTAATTTCCTCCCGGCAGCAGGTCCTATCCCTATATCTGAAAGTTAATTATTTTACATGACAGGTTCCCTTTAACCCTTTCCCGACATGTGCCGTACATGTACTGCACTGTGGGAACTGCGTTCCCTCAAACCGCAGTATATGTATGGTGCCGCGATAGTGATGCGATCACGTTGTGCTGACAGTCTCCATGGTTATCCCCGACCACAAGATGGCCACGAGGTCATTCAGGAATGGTGGCTTGTCAGTGCCTGCTAAGACCAGGGGCTGACTGTCCTCTTCCCCTACCTGTCAGGCACTGCTCAAATACTCTGCAGTGTAGAAGCATTGCATGGTATCAGGTCCCCAAAAAAGAACAAAAAATATAAATCCAATAAATACATTTATGTAAACAAAAAAACGTACATATATTTGGTATTGCCACGTCCCGAGCGACCTGCTCTACAAAACGGTCCCTCTAGTTAACCTCTTAGTGAAAACCATAAAAAAATAAAACACCAGGTAAAAACAATTCTTTATCATCATACAAAACGTGCAATAAAATGCGATCAAAAAGACAAATGTAAATAAAAATGGTACAGCTGAAAATGTCATCTTGTCCCACAAAATAGAAGCTGCCATAAAACTCAGTCAGCGAAAAAATAAAAAAGCTATAGCTCTCAGAGTAAAGCGATGCAAAAATAATTATTCTAAACAATAGCTTTTATTGTGTAAAAGCGCCAAAACATAAAAAAAGGTATAAATGGGGTATCGCTGTAATCGTACTGACTCGAAGAATAAAGCTGCTTTATCAATTTTACCATATGTGGAACAGCATAAAAAACTAAACAATTCCTCAATTCCTGGTGTTTGTATATTCTTACTCTCAAAAATTGGAATAGAAAATGATCAAAAAATGTTATGAGCACAAAAACAATACGAATAAAAATATCAACTCATCCTGCAAAAAGACAAGCCCTCACATGACTCTGTCGGCAGAAATATGTAAAAATTATAGCTGTCTAAATATGGCAATACAAAAACTAGTTTTTACAGTAAAAAGCATCTTTTACTGTGGACTACAGGCAAACATAAAAACCCAATATAAATTTCGTATCTCTGCAATCTTAATGACCCAAAGAATAAAGTCGTCTAATGACTTTTACCGCACAAGGATAGGTGTAAAAATATAAAAAATAATTCTTCACGTGCTGTTGATTTTTCCATTCTGCCTCCCACAGATCGCAGTAAGTTTCCGCTCACATATATCCTGAGCTCTGCGCTGAATGCTTACAACAGGGTTTCCGAATAAATCTTTGAAATAAGTGATTCATACGGAACCCCCAGCGGACGATTACCTATAATGAGGCAGATAGAGACACTGTGGATGTTATAGAACCTGTGATTCGGGGTGTCCGTATTTTTAGGGGAGTATAAAAGCACAATCGACCACAGTTTTGACCACAGTTTTGTGCACTTCTGAAAAGAAGGAAAATGCTGAGCATAGGCCAGAGTCCACAGTATCTCTGCTGCCTGATTACGGTGAATGGATCCCTAAAGGGTTTCATCTGAATCACGTTACTCAACATTTAGATAGAAACCCCGAAGCGCGCTGGATAAATGTGATTCTAAATGTTATGTAAAATGTTCCTAACAAAAGCTTCAACTCAATCCACAAAAAAAACAAGTCCCCACTCAGGTCTGTCATCTGTTAACAGAAATATAGGAGGCTTCCACATAACTGGTAGCACAAAGGCTCTGAAAAAGCTAAATGAATTCTCGCCCCCCAAAAAGAAATTCAACAAATCCTTCGATGCCAAATCCAAATGCCCCACATTTTTTGTGGGAAAAACAAGACTTTTTATATTTTCACAACTCAACGTTAAAACTTATGTGAAGCACCTGGGGGTTTAAGATGCACAATCCCTAACAAGATAAGTTCCCTGATGGGTCTTGTTTTCAAAATGGTGTCACTTGTGGGGGGCTTCTACTGTTTAGACACTCTCCAGACGTGAAATGGCATCCGCTAATTTTTCCAGCAAATTTTACATTAAAAAGTCAATTGGTGCTCATTCCCTTCTGTGCAGTGCCATGCGCCCAAAAAGTGTTTTTCCTCCACCGATCTTACATTGCAACGCAAATTGTATGGTGCAATTTGTCCTGTTACCCTTATAAAAATGGAAAATTTGGAGTTAAAAAATATTTGAGGGAAAAATGTTTTTTTTATTATCATTGCTCAACGTTATAAAACTTCTTTGAAGCACCTGGGGTTTCGAGGTGCTCGATTACATCTAGATAAGTTCCTTGAGAGTAGTGATGGGCGAATCCAAACAGTAACGTTTGGCATCCGTACCGAACACCTACTAATTGGGCACGGTCACTGAACATGGACTTCCCCAGGAAGTAAGTGTTACTGTTTGGGTTCAGCCCCCCAAGCGCTGGGTGTTTGTTGCACTGTCATGTGCATGACAGAGGCTAACACTGCTTCTAATCAGGGGAAAAATCATTACCATTTGTCAGATGGCCGCGGTTCCCATGCTGTAAAATGACAGCGTGAGCTTGCAGCTGTGATCGGAGGTATACAGTTTACTTCTAGTCATTGGTATCAGCTGATGTGACTACTGTTCCCATCAGCTTACTTCTGCTGCCACTAAAAACATGCCACTAATAAGAGCAAGAGTAGGAGCGGCTGACGAGAGTATTCATCAGCCGATGCCTGAGTGGGTTCCCCTGTATTTTTTATAACCAGCTAGGCAAAACTGCAACCCTCAGCTGTCAGTGTTAGCAAGGCTAGTTATTAAGAATGGCGGGGATGGGAACCATGCTGTTTTTTAATTATTTACATTTAAAAATTGCGTGAGGTCCCCAAAATTTTTGACAACAATCCTGACTAAAGCAGACAGCTGGGGGCTAGTATTCTCAGGCTGGTAAGGGGCCATGGATATTGTCCTCAATTATAAAAATAGAAGCCAACAGCCCGATAAAAGGCAGATCTATCAGCTGTACCAATCCTGGTGCTTTGTCTGGCTCTTCCCACTTGCTCTGTAGCAGTGGCAAGTGGGGTTCATATTTGTGGGGTTGATGTCACCTTTGTATTGTCTGGTGCCATCAAACTCACATATTAGTAATGGAGAGTCAACTATAAGACGCCTATACATTATTAATTCTAGTTTTATCTAATATATAAAGCTCAAGTGTGTGTATGTATGTATGTGTGTATGTGTGTCTGTATGTCCGGGATTGGCATCCGCACTGTCGCAGCTACAGCCACAAAATTTGTCAGATGTCTGGACCCTGAGAGTGTCCTAAGCTATGTGGTGAGGTGAAATTTTAACCCTGCGCGTTCCAATTCACCAAACAATTTTGCCCCTATCTACATAATGGGGAAAAGTGTGTGTGTATCAAGCCCCGCCCCTCATTATGATGTCATAATGGTTGCCATGACGACACTGATGTCATCATAGGTTGCAAGCCCCACCGCCCATTATGATGTCATAATGGTTGACCATGGGATGGAGGATGTTTGATGGGTATATGGGCACTGGACTATGGGATGGAGGATATGTATGATGGGTATATGGGCACGGGACTATGGGTGTGATGGAGGATGTATGATGGGTATATGGGCACTGGACTATGGGATGGAGGATATGTATGACGGGTATATGTGCATGGGACTATGGGATGGCGGATATGTATGATGGGTATATGGGCACGGGACTATAGGATGGAGGATATGTATGATGGGTATATGGGCATGGGACTATGAAATGAAGGATGTGTGATGGGTATATGGGCACTGGACTATGGGATGGCGATTATGTATGATGTGTATATGGGCATGGGACTATGGGATGGAGGATGTGTGATGGGACTATGGGATAGGGGATGTGTGATGGGTATATGGGCACTCGACTATGGGATGGAGGATATGTATGATGGGTATATGGGCATGGGCTTATGGGATCGTGGATATGTATGATGGGTATATGGGCACGGGACTATGGGATGGAGGATAATTATAATTTGCTATAACTAACCACAGTTAGTTACTATGCCCGGGCAGCACCGGGCTCTTCAGCTAGTTGTAAATAAACACACAGCCAGATTAAAGTCCTTTATTTGAAATAAAAGCAAAACACAATTTTTTTTATTTAAACATAACAAACACAGTTATACTCACCTAATGCTCATTCCATTGAATCCATCGTCTCCTGTAATAAAACAAAAATAAAAAAAGCAATATCCCTCATCTGTCCAACGTTCTGTCCCCCATTGTAATCCATGTCTGGGGATAAATAGTTTTCAACCTGGACGGTGCCAAGGTGTGACCATCCAGGCTGAGAACCACTAAGGAATGAGCTGCTGTGAGCACAGCATCTGTGACTAGCAGTGACATCATTGAGGTTACTGCTGGTCACTGAGGCTGTGTTCCCAGCCAGGCCCCTGAACTGCGGTATATATATATTTCAAAGGTGCTATTGACATGATATTTTCACCAGATGTCAGTCAAAATACTCAAAACCCATCCAATCCACACAGGCAAAGAAATCAAACCATAAATGCCCAAAAGTTGTTATGTGTAATAATCAGAAATTACACAGGGAAAAAGTGTTGAACATAGTTACTGAGACTTAATTATTACTTTGTACAAAAGCATTTGGTGATTCACAGCTTTTTTCTTCTATGGAGAAACTAGTAGCATGCATTGCTCAGGTATAATTTTGACCCATTCTTCCGCACACTTTTCAAATCCTGAAAATTGTGTGAAGAAATGCAGCTACAGTTTTACACATAGCAATATTGCTAGCGATATCACTATAATGTCACCGATTTTGTGACGTTATAGCGATATCGCTATGTGTGATACTTACCTCCGACCGGCTTCCCCACTGTCCATCGCTGATCGCGCGAGAATGTCCGGCTCCATTTCTCGTCGTAAGCTTCCTGCTGTGATGACGAGCGACGCCTGGAGGCGGGCGGGAGGACGTCAGGATCGCTGTGTGTGAAAGGTGAGTATCGTGCGCTGCATCGCTGCTGCATCGCTGTGAGATCTGCCTGTGTGACAGCTCACTAGTGATCATTTAGCGATGCACCAGCGATCCTGACCGGGTTGGATCGCTGGTCGGATCACTGGTGCATCGCTAAATGTAAAGTTGGACTACTTTGCTGGCCCTCATCTTTTATAGTCCCTAATGTAACCCACATGAGTGGCTGAGCTATACCATGTGATTTGATAGCTGCAAGGCATTATAGGGAAACCTACTTGGCCACACCTGACATCAGATGGCGTTCTGAGGCTACAGCAATCTGTCAAATGGCGCCAGGCATTTTTTTATTTTTACCAATCCTCGCAAAAAGAATCAAAGATTGTTCAAATTTGCAAGGACCTGCAATATTCAGATAATTTGACTCAAAGTCGATCATCCTAGATTATCTAATGTTTAACAAACATATTCTGGTTTATTTCACACTTGTCTCTTTATTCCTTGTTTTCATATATTTTCTTTGGTAGTTTTGCTGATTTCAGTCTTAGGCCACATGCACACATCCAGTATTTGGTGATTTTTTTACAGCAGTATTTGTAAGCCAAAACCAGAAGTGGGTGAAAAATGCAGAAGTGATGATATGTTTCTATTATGTTTTTCCTCTGACCGTTCCACTCCTGGTTTTGGCTTACAAATACTGGGGTAAAAAACTCACCAAATACTGAATGTGTGCATGTGGCCTAACTCTACATTCCATTAGTAGCATAGAAAAGCATGGCGTGAACAGGTGTGTCCAATCGTTAGTCGGTAAAATACATCTAGGCATGCATTCAGAATTTGCAGCATGTTGATTTAAATAGCCCAATCTGTTTACTATCTTTAGTTAAGTTTATCAACATGAGTGTGTTAGTGCACTAAGGGTACGGTTACACCTAGCGACTCACCAGCGATCCCGACCAGCGATATGACGTGGTCAGGATCGCTGGTGAATCGCTAGGTGGTCTGTTATGATTGAGTCACCGTAGGAGGCAAAAACAGAAATGCTAGCTAAGTCCAGAAAACCAGAGAAGTTGGCAGCTATCAGATTGCAGACCCCTGAGCCTATCAACACAACTAGCAGTAGCTGTGGGGGGTTCCTACGATGCCCTAGACCCCTCGATCACAGCCGGAGAATTAAATAGGCCTAAAGAAAGAAAGGGGAAATCTAAACTGCCCCAGAGCAGACCCCAAAGCAATAGGCAGCCCCCAACATATAATGACGGTGAAGCAAGATGAAAATACTAACACAGACAGAAAGATAGACTGAGCAAAGACGGGGCCCAAGCTAACTAGATAGAAAAGGACAGGAAGGGTGCTGTCTGCAATCCGTGAAAAACCCTGTGAAAATAAGAGCCAACAGACTGACAGTAAAAAAGGCCCTGAAGACGCTAGGCTTCAAAAAGCTATGTCAGTACTCAGGAATATTCTGAAGACAGAGCTACAGGCAAAAGGAGATTCAGCTCACCCCAGCAGGGAATGGCAGAATACAGAAAAGCAAGGAAAACAAAAAGCAAAACAAAAATGCTAACAGGCAAAACAGAAAACTTAGCTTTAGAGGAGCAGGAATCAGACTGGTGTCCTAGAAGTCCACAGAGAAATCACCCGCAGGGCAGAAGGGTGTTGGCAGCCTTATATCCAGTCCGTGACTCCACTCAGCCAGTCATCCTCATTAGGCTCAGGTGCCTGATAATCAGGCTCATTACCTTCCTTTACCAGAATAGGGAGTTCACCAGACCTCAGTGACGAAGGGGAAAATGAACTCACAACAGTGGTCGCTAGTGAGCTGCCACACAGGCAGATCTCACTAGCGACATCGCTGGGGACGGGGATCACTACTTACCTGTCAGACGCGGCGATCCTGCGTCCTCCTGCCCGGCTCCACGCGTCGCTCATCGTCACAGCAGGAAGCGCCGCAGGAAGCTGACGACGAGGAATGGTCCAGCAGCTTCTCGCGCGATCAGCAATAACCAGCGGGGGAGCCGGTCGGAGGTAAGTATCACATGCAGCGATATCGCTAGCAATATCGCTGCAACGTCACAAAATCGGTGACTTTACAACGATATTGCTAGCGATATCGCAGTGTGTAACGGGGGCTTAAATAACCTTCCTGTTCAGCTGCTTTTCACTGATAGTGGAGCATTCATCTTACCTTTCTGCCTCTGTAGAGCCTTAGAAATTCCTAAATAAGCTATAATAATATATTATTGGAAAATGATTCAGTTTCTGACTGAAGCTTTCCTTTGCACTATCCCAGATCAAGTGGGACAGTCACAATTTGGTGAAGCTGTCCTGGGAGGTCAGACCTAGGTCCCAACTCACTCCATACAATGGCTCGTGTCTTGCTGTGCAGGCTTACCCAACTTAATTGTTCAGAAGATCCTCTTCCTCATCTCAGTTTGTTTGTTTTTTAAAGTCAAAGAAAATTTACAGTGGTGAACATATTGTTCCCATCATTTAAATCCCACATTCAGACAGCTTAACTTTTTAACGCTACATTAACTTTCCATAAAGGATATATCTGTTGTGTAATAAGATGGCTAATGCTTCTGTACCCAGTTCCCACACGACAGAGAAGTTTCAAGAGATGAATAGGTACATTTGCACGATGAGTGTTTGGTGATTTTTTGACGCTGCACCATTTTTGCACCCATTTTTAAAATTAGCTTGCTTGTGTTTTTTCATTGCATTTTTAGTGCTTTTTTTAATATTCATTATTATGGCATTTTGGATGCGTCATGCTTTAAAGCTGTTTTGTTTTTGATGCTTCATAGTATTTGGCTTCGACAAAATTTTATTAATATACATAGGTGTGGATTACATGTGTTTTTAATGAGTTTCCACCATGGAAAATGCATGTGTGTTTTTTATTTTTATTTTCCCACATCTAATGCAAGTTTATGAAGAAAATCCTCCCTATTTTCTTTTTTATTGTTGGTACATGTCCTCCTTAAATGTACAGTACTGAGGAATATGTTGTTGCTATATAAATAAAAGGAGCTATGGTAATCCGTTGTCGTCATGATGACATCCGGGTCACCAGAGCTAAGAAACTTCCTGTCATGCGCAGTACATGATCAGGAAGTTTCTCAGTGTCAGTGCACTAAGTGTAGCGCTGACAGCTTCTATAGCATGCAGATGCTGCTTCATTTGCATGCTATAGAAGAAATCAGCCTGCAAAAAATGATTGTCCCATAGTGGGACAAAGTAAAAAAAAATCAGAAAAAAGTTAATTTTTTTTTTAATTGGAAAAATATTAAAAAAAAAATAATAATAATAATAAAATCAATAGATTCTATCACTAAATATTTCAGTGAAAAAAATCTAAACAATATAAGTACACATATTTAGTATCACCGCATCTACAAGGACCTGACCTATAAAATTGTACCACTAGTTAACCCCTTTAGTGAACACCATAAAAAAAACCTAGGCAAAAAACAATGCTTTATCATCATACCACCGAACAAAAAGTGTAATAATACGTGATCAAAAAGACGGATATATACATGATACTGATGAAAACGTCATCTTGTCCTGCAAATAACAACCCCCCCATACAGCTCTATCAACGTAAAAGTGAAAAAGTTATAGCTCTCAGATTAAAGCGATACAAAAATAATTATTTTTTATATAAAATAGCTTTTATTGTATAAAAGCACCAAAACATAAAAAAGATATAAATGAGGTATTGCTGTAATCAAACTAACCCGAAGAATAAAACTGCCTTATCAATTTTACCACACACGAAACAGTATAAACGCCCCCCAAAAGAAATTCATGAATTGCTGGTTTTTGTTCATTCTGCCTCCCAAAATTTGGAATAGAAAGCGATCAAAAATGTCATGTGTCTTAAAATGGTACCAATAAAAATGTCAACTCGTCCCGCAAGAAATAAGACCTCACATGACTCTGTGGGCCAAAATATGGAAAAATTATAGCTCTCAAAATATGGTGTGGCGAAACTATTTTTTGCAATAAAAAACATATTTTAGTGTATGACAGCAGCCAAACATAAAAACCCGCTATAATGCCTCTTTCACACGTCCTGATATCTCTGATACTGGAGATGTCAATGTCGGTGTGTGTAATACTTGTGGCACATGTGTGGCATGCGTGTGCCGCATCAGTATCACAAGGACGGGCGCCAGGGAAGAAGCATTACAATAAGTGCTGTTCCCCTACTCTGCCGGCGATCGTTGCGAGCAAGGGCGAATGATGAGAGTTACATTTAATTAATAAAAGAGGCAGCAGGTGATGTCTGATGGGACTATTACTCCCATCAGCCTATCCCTGCAGGCTGGTAAGGGGTCATGGATATTGACTGCCCCAGCCTAAAAATAACAGCCCGCAGCTGCCCAGAAACAGCACATCTATTAGATGCACCAATTCTGGAGCATTGCCTGGCTCTTCCCACTTGCCCTGTAGTGGCAAGTGGGGTTCATATTTGTCGGATTGATGTCACCTTTGTATTGTCTGGTGACATCAAGCCCACTACCAGCTTACCAGCCTGAGAATACCAGACTCCAGCTATGAGTTTTGTCTGGCTGGTTATCAAAAATAGGAAGGGAACCCAAGCCATTTTTTTTCAATTACTGTATTTATTTACAGTGCAGGAGCAGCAGATGAATACTCCCATCTGCAGCTCCTGCTGTCACTGTTATTAGCAGCAGCAGGGGTAGGCAGATAGGAGTAATAGTCTAATCAGCCATCTCCTGCTGTCTCTTTTATCACTTAAATGTAACTTTCATCATTCTCCCCAGCTTGCGCCGATCGTCAGTAGAGCAGGGGAGACTGATGAGAGCCGTGTTCTGCACCCGGAACTGGGTAACAGCGCTTACTGTAACGCTTCTTCCCTGGTGTTGATGCATGTCACATGGATGACATCCATTGGTGTTATGTGTATGCACTAGTGATGAGCAAGTATACTCTTTGCTCGGGTTTTCCAGAGCATGCTCAGGGTATCTTCTGAGTATTTTAGCGTGCTCAGAAATTTAGTTTGTGTTGATGTAGCTGCATGATTTGCTGCTGCTGCTGGACAGCCTAAATAATGTGGGGGTTGCCTGTTTGTTAGGGAATTTCCACATGTATTCAGGCTGTCTAGCTGCTGGATATCATGCAGCTGCATCGACAAAAACTAAATCTCCGAGCACGCCAAAATACTCAGAGAGCACCTGAGCATGCTCAGGAAAACCCAAGCAATAAGTATACTCGCTCATCATGAGTATGCAGGCGTGCTAGATGTTTTGTGGCCCATGCTGACATTAAAAAAGGACATATCAGTGTGTTTTGCCCACAGACACACGGTCTGTGGAAACACACTGACATGTGCACAGACCCATTCACTTGAATAGGCAAATAACACTCCGTTCCTCCCAAGTCTCTCCGCATGGCTAAGTAGCACTGTACAGCCACTTTCAATAGAAATTGTGGGACAAATTTTGTTGCCAATTTTTACCCACTTCTTGTATGAAAATGTAAAATCTTTTACAAAAACAAAATTTTGGTGGTAAATATGTAGTTGTTTTGTCCTCACTGCCAAATGGTATTAAATTCTGTCACACACCCATGGTGTCAATATGCTCACAGCACCCCTAGATGAATTCATTGTGAGGTGTAGTTCATAAAATGGGGTCACTTACGGTGGGTTCTGCTGTTTTGGCACCTCATGGGCTCTCCCAGTGGGTCATGGCACCTGCAAACCATAGCAGTAAAATCTGGTGTTCCTTGCCTTCTGAGCTCTGACATGTGCCCAAACAGTGGTTTACCCCCACATATGGGGAATCAGAATACTCAGGACTAATTGCACAATAACTTTTGGGGTCCAATGTCTTTTGTTACTTTTGGGTAAATACAAAATTGGGGCCAAAAAATCATTTTCGTGGAAAAAATATGATTTTTTATTTATACAGCTCTATGTTATAAACTTCTGTGAAGCACTTGGGTGTCAAAGTGCTCTCCACACATCTAGATAAGTTCCCTAGGGGGTCTAGTTTCCAAAACGGTGTCACTTGTGGGGGGTTTCCACTGTTTAGGCACATCAGGGGCTCTCCAAACGTGACATGGTGTCCGATCTTAATTCTAGCCAATTTTGTGTTGAAAAAATAAAAGGGCACTCCTTCCCTTCCAAGCTCTGCCATGTGTCCAAACAGTGGTTTACCCCTACATATGGGTTATAAGCATACTCAGGACAAATTGCACAACAACTTTTGGGGTCCAATTTTTCCTGTTACCTTTAGGAAAATAAAAAATTGAGGGCAAAAAATCATTTTTGTGAAAAAAATATGATTTTTTATTTTTACGGCTCTACGTTATAAACTTCTTTGAATCACTTGGGTGTTCAAAGTGCTCACCACACATCTAGATAAGTTCCTTAGGGGGTCTAGTTTCCAAAATGGTGTCAATTGTTGGGGGGTTTCCACTATTTAGGCACATCAGGGGCTCTCCAAATGCGACATGGTTTCCGATCTTAGTTCCAGTCAATTTTACGTTGAAAAAGTCAAACAGTACTCCTTCCCTTCCGAGCTCTGCCGTGCGCTCAAACAGTGGTTAACTCCCACACATGGGGTATCAGCGTACTCAGGACAATTTGCACAACAACGTTTGTGGTCCAACTTGTCCTGTTACCCATGGGAAAATAAAAAACTGGGGCAAAAAATTCATTTTTATGAAAAAAATATGATTTTTTATTTTTTTGGCTCTACGTTATAAACCTCTGTGAAGCACTTGGGGGTTCAAAGTGCTCGCCACACATCTAGATACGTTCCTTAGGGGGTCTAGTTTCCAAAATAGTGTCACTTGTGGGGGCCGTTTCACCATTTAGGCACATCAGGGGCTCTCCAAACACAACATGGCAAATTTTGCGCTGAAAACGTTAAACTTGCTCCTTCCCTTCCGAGCTCTGCTGTGCACCAAAACACAAAACACAAAACACAGCCTTACATATGGGAATCAGCGTACTCAGGACAAATTGCATTACAACTTTTCAGGTCCAATTTTTCCTGTTACCCTTGATAAAATAAAAAAATTGGATCTGAAGCAATTGTTTTGTGAAAAAAAGTTAAATGTTCATTTTTTTTTAAACATTCCAAAAATTCCTATGAAACACCTGAAGGGTTAATAAACATATTGAATGTGGTTTTGAGCACCTTGAGAGGTGCAGTTTCTAGAATGGTGTCACTTTTGAGTATTTTGTATCATTTAGACCCCTCAAAGTGACTTCAAATGTGATGTGGTCCCTAAAAAAATGGTGTTGTAAAAATGAGAAATCGCTGTTTAACTTTTAACCCTTATAATTTCCTAACAAAAAAAAATTTTGGTTCCCAAATTGTGCTGATGTAAAGTAAACACGTGAGAAATGTTACTTATTACGTATTTTATGTGACATATCTCTGTGATTTAAGGGCATGAAAATTCAAATTTGAAAAATTGTGAAATTTTCAAAATTATCACCAAATTTCCATTTTTTAACTAATAAACACAAGTCCTATCAAAGAAATTTTATGACTATCATGAAGTACAATATGTCACGAGAAAACAGTGTCAGACTCACCGGGATCCATGGAAGCATTCCAGAGCTATTACCTCATAAATGGACAGTGGTCCGAATTGTAAAAATTGGCCTTGTCATTAACATGCAAACTACCCTTGGAGGTAAAGGGGTTAAAAAATAAATATAAATTAGGTGTCGGCGTAATCATACTAACCTATAGCATAAAGTTAACATACCAAATCCCTCATGGCAAACACTATTAAGAAAAAAAAATTAAATGATATGTACATAACATACATTATATGTATTACAAATTAACAACTTTAAAAAATACTACTTTTCCATCCCAAACAAGCCATCTTATGGATACTTTTGCTAAAAAATTAAACACTTATGGATCATGGAGCACCATTTTTAAAAAAAAGTCTCCTAAAGGCCCAAAATAGCTGCTTACATATTCTGCAAGCCAGTTAAGGAATTAATAAGCCATAAAAGGTCATTACACACATTCTATTAGTTAGGGGTGTAATATCCCGATGACAGGTCTTAGATCTCTACAAACAAGATCTTCTTAGCTTTCAACATATATATATATATATATATATATGACTTAAAATCTAATAAAAAATTTTATACAATAGAAAAACATGCAATTAGTATTGTACAGTAGAATAAACATCAGAATTATAAGACATGCATAATGGATATGACATAGTATATCAGTGTGGTCAAGAAAATAGAGTATTTCACTCAGTAGTGCTGGAATAGTTGGGCTTTTCCTCCTTATATGACATAACCTTACACTTCAATACACAACCTCTTGTGTATCGACTGTTCTAATAATATTATCCTCTTTTTCACTATTTGAAGAGCTTTATAGTGAAATATTTACAAGCTCTCTAATCTCATACACAATAGAGGTTTACAAGCCCATGCAAAGTGCTAAAATCAGCAGTATTTCAGCATGTTTTGAAGAAACTTCACATCATTACTAAGACACAACCTATCCTCAAAACCACAACGTATTAGTTCCAGCAGCTTTTCAGTGTCTAGGCCCTGCCACAGTTTCCTGCTTATATTCTAAGCCAACTACCTGCAATTAGCTGGAGTCGTGCAAGAAACATTACTTTTCGTTTAAATAAAATCTACCATCCTGTAGCGATTTTCTTTTCATTGAAAAGGCAAGTTATATTTTCTTGCAGAGCATACAGTGCTGTGAAAAAAGTTTTAGGCAGGTGTGGGAAAAATGCCGGAAAGTAAGAATGCTTTCAAAAATAGAAGATTGAAATGTCATTAACAGCCTTTCTAACAATAGGTGTAAACAAAGTGTGGGTTGCATTTTTTGTCTTTTTACATGTTACTAATAACAATATATTATGCAGTCTAATGGACCAATGTAGAAATTGCTCCACTATCACTATAGGACCAGAGTTACACTACCGTAGAATACGGACGAGTGACATTCGAGAAAACATCGCATAGCGACCAGTGTTAATCTATGGGGCAGCTCACATCATCGTTTTTTTTCTGAGGCGTATTCTACGTGCATGAAAAATCGCAGCATGTTGCGATTGTACGCGTATATCGTCTGAGACTCGCCAATGCAAGCCTATGGGTGCGAGAAAAATTCAGAAGACACATGGACCTTCCGTATAGCTTGCAAAAAATATGCACACATTTTCCAGATAACAGAAATTGCATCAGCCAAGAACAGGAAGCTTATCATGCAAAATTTTCCT
This sequence comes from Dendrobates tinctorius, assembly GCF_039654945.1. Lineage (NCBI taxonomy): Eukaryota > Metazoa > Chordata > Amphibia > Anura > Dendrobatidae > Dendrobates > Dendrobates tinctorius. The sequence goes on from NW_027361773.1 coordinate 6,574,579, forward strand.
GGCAACCTACAAAAAAGTCAGGAACACGCCTCGACGGATACCAGCAACATGGCCAGACATATTAATGTGGAAATGCTGATTGTTCTGGTGCAGGAGAGGCCTGAAATATGGGACCAACGTGACGCCCATTATGCAGACAACAATAGAAAGGATGCAGCTTGGAGACGCATATGCTGCCAGATGTTCCCCAATTATGAGTAAAATACACGTTTAGGTCCAGCAGAAAATTAGTAAGTAAAGTAAAAATTTCACAATATTAGTTAAGTAAAAAGGCCCCAACAAAATAAGATAACATTATCCTATGTGATGTTCTTTGGCCTGTTTTTCCCTTTACACTTGGCAAGTTAAATGCAACTTTACAATGTAACCTTTCTTTCTAAACGCAAACATAATGAATAATGAATAATGTATTGTGTTACTTTGCAATGTCTGATGTCACAAGACGGTGGCACAGCTGCCATGATCAGTCCTGCCGTGAGCAACAGCAGAGGGCCAGGAGTAGTGCAGCAGCCACTAAAAAGCAGAAATATATATATTATGACTGACTGAATTTCCTTGCTCCCATTCTGGATCTACGTTCGCAAGTGCATGCTTGACAGAAAATTTGATACATGGCCTTAAGGTACATCCATTAATTTATATTTTTAATTTTAATTTTGACAAATAACAGAACTGGCTCCAACATTACTGAACGAGAAACAGCATCTGATTCCGAGGTCAACTTGGAGACCTTCTTCTGCACCATCGACAACACACCAACCACCACGACCTTCTGCAGGACAGGAGTGCAATCTAGAAGAGCTTGAATGTGGATATAGAAGTAGTCCTATCCCTATGCTACCCCTGGATACCTCACCACAGGCTGTGGGCATCCCAAGCCAGAGCCGGTGCAGGAGGAAGCTTCTCACCACTGGTAGCAGGTGCCAAGTAGACCTTGGTGTTTTGGACTATCTATCATGCACTGTTAATGATGATGGTGAGGAGGCATATGGTTGGAGTTTTGAACGGTATATGAACAAAAAATTCCCTGTGAGATGAGGCTGCGTGCCAGAGGTGCCCTACAAATTGTGATTGATTCATGCACCGAACCTAATCAAGTTTGGTGTTCAACTTTATTGAAAGATGGCAGATGTCCACCAACAACCACCTACACATACCTGGAAGCCAGGATGTGCAGACAATAGCACTCCCAGAAGCACCTCCACCACAGATCCCATCATTTCTGCCACAGTCTTTTTTACTTTACTTCCTGTGACATTTCATTTGAAATGAGTCTCAAATGAAGTATCATAGGAAAATTGGGGCTGCACTCACTTCTCCGCAATACCCATCTCCCCTCCTTGAAGAGGACATCATCATGGGGCAGCATTAGTACCATAATGGTGATAGAAGCTGTGGGGGAGGTGAGTGCAGTATCAGAACCCTGCTTTTCTGACCACCACTTCACTTTCTAACTGTGAAACAATTGGCTGTCAGGGGGCAGAGATAGAAGCTGCGAGTAACAGCAGTGCTCAATCACAGCTTCTTTCACATCCTCAAAGCCAACTCCCAGCACCAACACTGATCAGCTGCTAGAAAATAGGAGCTTTTCTGCATTAATTGGCAGTGGCAACTATACATTTAACGAAGCAGTGAAGTACAGCTCCATTCAGAGTGCATACTACCACCAGCAGAGAAAATACCAATTGATTAGTGGGGCTGTTGGGTATCGTAAATCCAACCGATCTGATATATTTTACTTAGCCTATAGGTCCTCTTCATAGGTCACCATTGTCATATGCCCAAAGAACCTCTATAATTTCATTTTCATGTTTTGATTTCTTTACTGCAGTATATCATTTTTTACAAAACAAACAAAGCTTAGTGTACTTTATGGAATATAGGTTATTAAAGATCTAAATCCCCTGAATTGGCTCCATCTGCTTCTCTTTACTGTATTACAAGTGGTATAAAATGTTGCTATTTCCTTCCTGAAATATTTGTTTCTCTTTTCTTCACATGAGAATGGGGGTCTCTGAGGTTACAGCTAAGTCATCATTTTTTCATGTATTCATTTTACTTTTGTCAGTTAAAACTACAAAGCAAACCCACCAAAAAGAGGTCTCATCTTATATACCTGTTCCCAACTGAAGATAGAGATATGTGACAGTTTCCTTCACCACATTACTATATATAGAAGCATGTAGCTGTGGCTTACTGCTTTTTATGTAAAATCAACACACCTTAGACTCTAATTCCTCTTACCACCCACATCAACGGTCACATGTTACAAAGGCAACACATTTTCCACAAGAGAAATATGCCATTTTTTAAGTGTGTTATTTATTGCTGAGTTTTCCTTTATGATGTTTTTTTTTTTTTGCAAACCCCATACATTAAGTTCACACATATACTATATAACACAAATAAACTGACTAGCATGAAAAACCTTTGGAATAGCAATTAACTGTTTATAAACCTAAAAACGCTCAGGACTCTCCTGCATTTGACAAATAGTATAAAATAAAAATTATATAAAGACTAAAAGGGTTGTCCAGGCTAATGATATTGACGGTGGCTCAGTGGTTAGCACTGCAACCTTGCAGCGCTGGAGAGGAGTCCTGGGTTTATATCCCGCCAAGGACAACATCTGTTAGGAGTTTGTATGTTCTCCCTGTGTTTGTGTGGGTTTCCTCTGGGTACTTTGGTTTCTTCCCACATTCCAAAGACATACTGATAGGGAATTTAGATTGTGAGCGCCATCGGGCACAGCGATTGTAATGCGTGCAAACTGTAAAGCGCTGCGGAATATGTTAGCGCTATATAAAAATAAAGATTATTATTATTATGAGTTATCCAAAGGACAGGTTATCAATATGAAATCAATGAGGTCTGACACACCTCAACCAAAGTAATCAGCTGATATTAACTCCAGTGGTGGTGGGTTAGGCCTGTTTCACACATCAGTTTTTCCTGTCAGTCTAAATCCGCCAAAATAGCGGAAAACAGATCCGCAGGAGGACTGACAGAAACAGGGGACAGCGGATCGGCGGATGTACGGATCCGCCGATGGTAAAAATTTAAAGGAACCGCGCCTGGGGAAAAAAAAAATCAAAAATTAATACCGGCGGATGTAGTGGTATCCGGAAGAGAGCGGGCATCTGCAGTGAACGATCATATTGCGGGATGCGGGTGAGTAGCGATCGCGCGATGCGATGAGGGAGGAGATCGCGCGATGCGATGAGGGAGGAGATCGCGCAAAGTGATGAGGGAGGAGATCGCGCGATGCCATGAGAGAGAGATAGAGAATTTTCATCCAGCAGCGACACTTGATTCAGGGTTAAAAGGGGAAAATGCAGATCCGGACAGCAAAAAAATGTTGCATGGTCTTTTCGGTGATCTCAGCGGACGCCACAATTTTGGCGGATCCGCACAAATACGGACACAACAGACGATCATCAGTCAAAATCCGCTGATAATGGAAGTCAATGGGGAAAGAAACGGATCCGCAAATAAAAATGGCGGATTCGTTTTTTTGGCAAATCGGCGGATCTTGACTGATTGTGAAAAACTGAAGTGTGAAACAGGCCTTATGAACCGTGAACTAAGCAAAGCACCACAGCTTCAAAAGCTGAGTAGTGGCTTCTGCCAAGAACTGCAACTCAGCTCCTATTCAATTGAATGGAGAATCAATATCATTAGCTTCCCAATAAAGATCTGATTTCTAGGCAAGCAGACTGATCTTATGGTATTAATCTAAACTGACTGTTTACACACATAGATACCTTGTTAGGGTATGTGCACACGTTGCGGATTTGCCTGTGGAATTTTCTGCTCGGAATCTTCCTCTCTTGGCAGAAAATACAGTTGAAAATCCGCACGTTTTTGATGCGGATTTTCATGCGGATTTGTATGTGTTTTTCTAAGCTAAATAAAGATATATTATTTAACAACAAAAAAGAATTGTGATGTCATTTCCTTGGCCAACCTCTTCTTTTACATAATCCATTGAAGAATAATGTTTACACACATAGATAGATAGATAGATAGATAGATAGATAGATCGATCTATGGATAGATAGATAGATAGATAGATAGATAGATAGATAGATATATCTATACAGTAGATAGATAGATAGATAGATAGATAGATAGATAGATAGATAGATAGATAGATAGATAGATAGATAGATAGTAATAAAGAATGAAGGCAGCACTCCATTTCTTTGTAGTGAAAAGAGTAGAAGGTTTATTCAAACCACCATGTCTGAGCGACGTTTTGGCTCACAATGAGCCTTCCTCAGCTGCATAGAAATACATGCAGCTGCACACTCTGGTCCCGAGTGCCAGTGGCAATGCCGGGTATTGAGGTGCGAGATTCGTCCGAGTTTCTCACAAGTGTGAATTCAGCCTTAAACTCAATATCTGTTTAATTTAAAAAAATGGAAAAAAATGGCGTGGGCTACCGCATAATTTTTGAAACCAGAGAGGGAAAGCCAGTGACTGGGGGCAGATGGTTATAGCCTGGGAAGGGGGTAATACCCATGGATCTTGCCATGCTATTAAGATCAATGAAAAGGTCACCGGAGTTCGAGCTCTCACTTTACGGCTCCGCTGCGTGAAAATTTTCTCGCACAGCATTGCTGGTGACAGCATGAACTCAGGTGACCTCTCTTCCATCGGTGGAGGGATACACTGCGGAGGATTAACTCCTGTCAGTACATCACCGGAGGCCCTGATATCACTGTTCTACACGGGAGATCATTGTGGGACACTTGTTATTAAATGGAATACAGCGGTAAAGTAAGTATATATTGGTTTATTATTTTATTTTTGTTACAGAAGAACAAAGGCGTCAGGGACTAGGTGTTTGGTGAGTATGTATTGTATGTTGTATGATTTTTTTTAACAATTGAACACAGGCATTGTCTGATGGGACTACTGTCCCATCATCGGCTAATGCTGGCACTGTTAGGCCGGAGTCACACTAGCGATTAAATTGGACGAATCCAATGTGATAAAAAATTGCATTGCATTCGTCCCAATGTTATTCTATGTTTCTGCTCCCATCATGCGTTTTTTTATCGGATCCGTTCCTCTGACCGAGACAATCGCAGCATGCTGAGATTGTCACCGATTTTCGGATCGGATTCGACAATGCAAGTCTATGGATGCGATTAAAAAACGCATTGAAAACGCACCACACGTGTGACTTGCGATTAAATCGCAAGACTTCTCCAGGTCAACAGGAAAGAGCATCAGGCATTGGCATTGGATGTCAATTTGATGCTTAGATGCGAATAAAATTGGTTCATCGCTGGAAAATGGGATGACAGACAGATCCCTGGACAAGAATTCTTTGTGCGATTTCGTACCATTAAAATGGGACCGATTTTTTATTCGTTGTGTGTCACTCCAGCCTTATATGTGACAGCAGACATAGCCGGAAGGGAGCAGTAGTCCCATCAGACGATGCCTGCCTACACAGACCTGTACAAACCCGCACACACAAAGAGACACACACAGACACACAAGCCGCGCAGATACACACAGACCCCCGCAGACACACACAGATACACACAGACACCCGCAGACAGACACACATCTTCTCCACAAACACATAATCTCCACCCACACACATATTCTCCGCCCACACACTCTTCCTCCTGCCTTTCTGCAGCGTTTTTGTCATGCAACGCTGCAGCAAAACCACAGACCTTTTTACACCTGTGGTTTTGCTGTGGATGTTCCTGAATCAATGGTAGTCAATGGGTGCAGAAACGCTGCAGATCCACAAAAAGAATTGATATGCTGCGGAAAATAAAACGCTGCGAATCCATGCAGATTTTTCCGCAGCAAGTGCACACCAATTCTGTAATTCCCATTGATTAATATTAGTTGTGCACTACATTGTGGATTTGGTTCAATTCCGCACATCCTAAAACATTGCGGACCCGCATAAAAATCCGCAATGTGTGCACATAGCAAAAAAAGAAGAAAAAATATTCAACCTACCGTACATCAGTGTCCATATAGTCCATAAGCGGTCTGATGCCAGGAGATGTCCAGTGCGGTTCAACTGGCGCTATAAGTCCAAATCCAAAGGAAAAAAGAGGGGGTCTCCAGCACCAAAATTAGTGAAAAAAGGTTAAACTCACATTTATTAGGAAGGTTTTAAAATCATATTAATAAGCCACCATGACAGGCAAGGCTACCTTACGCGTTTCAGAACAGATATTACATGTCATTAGTCATAGGTACAGTGGGGCAAAAAAGTATTTAGTCAGTCAGCAATAGTGCAAGTTCCACCACTTAAAAAGATGAGAGGCGTCTGTAATTTACATCATAGGTAGACCTCAACTATGGGAGACAAACTGAGAAAAAAAAATCCAGAAAATCACATTGTCTGTTTTTTTTTCATTTTATTTGCATATTATGGTGGAAAATAAGTATTTGGTCAGAAACAAGCAATCAAGATTTCAGGACTTTTTTGCCCCACTGTATATCTTATCAAAACTAGGAAGCTTAAATAAATGAATACATGAGGAGACTGCAGAGTGAACACCTAGTTTCAGGTAATTAATTAGCTCCACCTTAGTCAGACCTAAGCAATTAATGCTGCTAAACAAAGCTAACATATAAATAAGAAATATATGTTTGCAGACATATATGAATACAAGCAAAAACAGCAATAAACCATAAATCACGATAGACATAAATAGATAAGTATTGCAAAAAAAAACAAAAAACATATTACATTATACATTGCAAATCTGATTTAAAATTTAAACCTTTCTGTGCACGAGCATCAAGAAGCAGGATCCATTTAGCCTCAGCTGATAATAGTGCAGCAAACCAATCACCACCTCACTCCGCTCTGTTAATTCTCTCTATGCCCCTCACGGACAATGTGGATAGATCACCGCCATGCACTTCTGAGCAGTGTTTTGATAAACCAGAGCTAGGTCTTTTATTGCTATAGCGATCAGTAGTCTCCACAGGGGCAGAAGCAGAAATATGTTCAGCTAATCGTTTCTTTAACTTACGTGATGTACAACCAACATAATATTTGCTGCATGCTTCACAGCTAGCTAAATACACTACATAAGTTGTTGAACAGTTTATAAATGTTTTTAGCTTATAAATTTTACCATTATTATCCGAAAACTCTTTACAATTAGCCATATATCTGCACAGATTACATCTGGAGGTACCACACCTAAATGAACCCATTGTGCTGAGCCACATATTACTGCTTCTAGGGGTGATACACAAACTTGGTGATAGCAAATTGCCCAAATTTGTGGATTTTCTAGCTACAACGTTCACACTATTTGACAGAATTTCCTTCAGAATTGGATCCTGTTCCAACATTGGTATATATTTAAGAAAAGCCTTTTTTATGTTAATAAAATCCAGACTATATGGGGTAGAAAATGTAAGTTGATTTTTATCATCTAATCCTGGTTCATTATCCCTCAACAAATCTGATCTTGATTTTTTAGTAGCAATAAATAAAGCCCTCTTAAGAGATTTATTAGAGTACCCTCTCTGTTTCAATTTATCAAATATAACTCCACATTCTGAATGGAAGGAAATTTCAGTCGAACACAATCTACGTACCCTCACAAATTCTCCAATAGGTAAATTACGGATGGTATTAGCCGTGTGTGAACTGGTAGCATGTAATGTAGAATTACTGCTTGTAGATTTTCTATATAAAGCAGTGGTGATCAAACCTGTCTTATCATCTCCATGTAGAAAAACATCCAAAAAGGGAGCAGAATTTTTATGAATATGCACCTTGAATTTCAAATTTAGGGGGTTATCATTCAGATATCTTTGAAAATCCACACAAGACATATGTACATCGTGTTGTGAGTTAGTACGCCAGATAATCACCAAATCGTCTAAGTATCTAAGTATCTGGTGTACCAACAAATTTTGTCACAGAAAGGGTTAAATGATGAATGAATATAAGTCTCTTCCCACCATGACATATATAAATTTGCCAAAGATGGTAAAAAAGATGATCCCATGGGGCAACCACACACCTGAATATAAAACTACTTATTAAAACTAAAAAAAATTATGTTTAAGCATAAAATCTGCAACCTGTAGAATATACTCAGTGTGGGAAGCCTCAAAATCCCCATATTGTTCCAAATGGAAATTGAGAGCTCTGATAGCTAAATGGTGAGGGATATGAGAATATAGGGCTTCAACATCACAGGTAACCCGAATCGAATCTTTGGACCAAGACATATTTGACAGTGCTTGCAATAAGTGTTTCGTGTCTTTGACATAACCCACTGGTCTCTTAACAAATGGCTGCAAAATCTTATCCAGCCAACCAGCCACAATAGGACGAAAGGCAGGAGGAAATACCTCTTTATGCACCTTAGGCAGACCATGAAAAATAGCACACACAGGGTTTTCAGACACAAGATAATCAATCATTTTTCTGTCAAAAATGCCCAAAGCTTCCCCTTCACCTAATAAACATCTTAATTTCCTATTAATTTCTGATGTAGGATCAGCGTCCAATTTTCTGTAAGTATTCCAATCTGATAACATACTCTGAATTTCTCTCTCACAAAAGGTATTATCCAAGATAACCAGAGAGCCCCCTTTATCCGCAGGGCGGATCACAACATTAGGATTACATGATAAATCATTTAAAGCCTTTTTTTCTGCTTTTGTTAGATTGTTTACAGCTCCTATGTCAGTAGTTAGAACATCTCTTATTTCCTTCTCCAACATATCCTGAAAGCTGTCCATGATGGGAACTCTTGCTGAAACAGGATAAAAATCTGGATTTGGAGTTTGTATCGGTTTTAATTCCATAGATTTTACAATCTTTCGATTAGTATCAAGGTCCTTCAAGGTTTTAGATGCTATCTGTTCAGTCAAAGTCATAGATAATGGAATAGCAGGAAATTCAGACGCTGTATCAGCAATAGATGTTGACATAGTAGCAGACTCCGCCACAGATTGATGAAAGTGTTTTTTCACTGCTAACAAGCGAACAAACTTATTGACATCTTTAATGGTTTGTAACATATTGGCACGAACACTAAGTGCAAACTTTATTCCTTTCTCCAACACTTTAATCTGAGTATGAGTACATATATTTGCTGATAGATTAATAACGGAGTAATTAGACACCTCAGACAAAGCTTTGTCTAATATCTGTGGCGATGTAACTGTCTCTTGGGGTATCTTTTTTCTCCCCCTGTGCCTCTTCCCTGCCCTATGCCATCAATATATTACAATCTATTAAAGATGTCAATAAGTTTGTTCGCTTGTAAACTTATAATCCCTTCAGGGACTAAGGCTCCTGGAATCTGAAACTTCCAGTACAGCCACTTAACTCACTGTGTTTTCTCCCCTGGCAACTTGCAGCTTGGATCCTGTGTGAAGCACAAGTTTCTTCTTGCACAGTCCTTCACTGATCCTCGGTTGCTGTAGTCTTCCTGGGAGAAGACACTCTGCTGTTGATTGTATGAACCTCACAGTCTCTCAGCTTTCCATCCTGCTCTAAAAGCATAGATGGCCTAGGGGCTGAAGCCCTGATTCTCCTCTGCCTTGTTTCTGGGGAGAGCGCATGTCACTGCTCCCTGAACAATTTCCATCTTGTGACACTGTCTTCTTCACAGAACAACAACTCGACTCCTCCCCCTCCCAGTTAGGGTATGTCTCCAAAGCTCTAAGCTTCAGGGAACTAAGGGAGTGAGGTAAAATTGTGCGTGTATAGTGGTCTCTAGCAGAGAAAGCATAACTCCCATTACTTACAAAACACATACAAAACAGTACATATTTAACCATTTTGTGGTGGCAAAGACACAGGGTGCCACATATGCACTGCCCGCAAAGGATATTCAAATGTCAACTGTCTGCCTCTGATTAGCTATCTACATGCTGGTGCTCTCTGCACTGCAATAAATTTCATCTGCTTTCAAGGACACATATTCTGAAAATATTTTTAGCGTCAGCAAGCACCTCTCCTGCAAGGGCCAAATTGCTGTGGCACCTTCTGTAATCACAATTCTTACACCCTAGTGGGCACGTGTGATCACCACTTCTTTAGAAAGTGAATGGAGTGGTGGATGCACATGTTCACTATCACTCATACAGATCACACAGACCCCTTTTATGGTGAGTAGTGGGGGCCTTAGTGGTCAGGACCCTGTGATCATACATTTATCTTTTATCTGGTGAACAGTTGATATATGTTGTTTATTGGACATTCTTTTTAAGGCCACAATGAGACTTTCTGAAGTAGTGTTCATTGAGGTTGAGATTTTGAATTTCAATCACAGTCCACAATTTCTCCATGAGTTCCTTTAGACTGTATCATGTATCACTTAAAATATTAGTTAAAAATCAGCCAGTTGTACAAAATGTCACACTACAGCCTTAGCATAAGCCCCCCACCCATACACTTTAGAAAGATATTGGCCTATCGTTCTGCCAAAAGCTATCTCACCCAACTTTCCCTTGCACATTAGCACAAACTCTGCCATGCACACCTGGATACCGTATACAAGAATCACTGGATAAGGATATGCTGCACACATTTCCCCCTTGAAGAAAAAAAGTTTGTTTTTATTGAAGTGTGTGTAATGTGAAATGTCATGTAACATATATAATAAGTGTTAATGACATGTACAGTGAACGGTGTTGTGTTTTTTGAATTGTGATGTTTGTCTAGTGTAGTGTATGGTATATAATCTAATATACAGTATAAAGCTCAATGTGGGTGTGTATTGTATGTATGTATGTATGTATGTTTGGCATCCGCACCGTCGCAGCTACAGCCACAAAATTTGGCACAGTCTCACGTCTGGACCCCGAGAGCGTCATAGGCTATGTTGTGAGGCAAAATTTTAACCCTGCGTGTTCCAATTCACCAAACAATTTTGCTCCTATCTACATAAAGGGGAAAAAGTGTATGTATGTATTGGCACCTGCACCGTCGTAGCTAAAGCCACAAAAATTTTGCAGTCACACGTCTGGACCCCGAGAGCGTCATAGGCTATATTGTGAGGTGAAATTTTAACCCCGCGTGTTCCAATTCACCAAACAATTTTGCCCCTAGGTACATAATGGGGAAAAAGTTTATGTATGTATTGGTATCTGCACCGTCATAGCTACAGCCACAAAATTTTGAACAGTCACACGTCTGGACCCCGAGAGTGTCATAGGCTATGTTGTGAGGTGAAATTTTAACCCCGTACATTCCAATTTTGCCCCTATCTACATAATGGGGAAAAATGAAAGGAAAAGTGTTGGAGGCAAATTGACAGCTGCCAGATGTGAACAAGGAGGACTTAAAGAATGAGAGCGATGGCGCCAAAGAGTATAAACCGTACAGTTGCTAAGGGGGGCCCTGACATGGGATACTCACCACACACGGGGATATGAACACACACACAAAATGCGCCACACACTACCACGTGCTTCAACACATATACCACCCTCAGCACACATTTCACCACACATACACCAACCTCGCCACATAAAAGTCGAAACACAAAAGTCGCCACTCAAAACTCGCCACGCTGTCCCAGAGCTGTTTGAAAGATGAAAAATGAGCTGTGATTGGTTGCTATCAGCAACAGTTTTCTTTGTAGACAGTTGTGGTAACTGAGGCCTATTATTCTTATCATTTCTATGTTGTTATCATCCTTCTGTAAAGCTGGAAATAACACAATTTATTACCGTGCCAACACAGACCACCCTCTGACACAGACTGCAGGGGGAGCCCAGTATCACACAGGATAGGATTAGATACACGGCTCAGCACTCAGTATCACACAGGATAGGAATAGATACACAGCTCAGCAGTCAGTATCACACAGGATAGGAATAAATACACGGCTCAGCAGACAGTATCACACAGGATAGGACTAGATATGCAGCTCAGCACACAGTATCACACAGAATAGTATTAGATACACGGCTCAGGATGGTATCACACAGAATAGGACTAGATACACAGCTCAGCAGTCAGTATCACATAGGATAGGATTAGATGCACGGTTTTTATAATCATTATAATTTGTTATAACTAACCACAGTTGGTTATTATGCCCAGGCAACTCCGGGCTCTTCAGCTAGTAGTATTATAAGTTAATGTTTTGTAGGGAAGATCTGCCCAGCAACAAACAGCATGGTCAAAAGGAGTTAATAGTTGAGACTAGTCACTATTGGGAGGGGCTAGTGTTAGGGAGGTTGACTGCTTCCTATTAGAAAGGCAGATAGGGTCTTGAGTGCAGAGTGAGCAATGCTGCTGACAGGGCTTACTCTAAATGAGAGGAGACTGAAAAGAAGGGATAGCGAGATCCTGAAGATAAATGACTAGGAGAAACAGATTTGCCTTTTGGAGATGGGTCCTAGGAGAGGACAATTAGTCACAAGACCTTGGGCTTGTAACGTTGAGAGGTAATGGGCCTAAACAGGACAAGACTGAGTACTGGGGATTAGAGAAGGGTCCCAAGTGGACGTTACAGGGCCCCAGTAGTGGAAGACATTTGTCACAGAGCTACTGAACTAGTAAAGAAGTCTTGTTGATCAGGACTATAGTGTTAAAGCTGGGTTGTGCCAAAGTAGGGAGAATCAGTGGTCATAAATTGTTAGGGACGGCGGAATGCACTAAATATTAAATAACAGAAAGTGCGTTCGCCGCCCGGGGTCCACCGTGCAGAGGTGTTAAACTGCTGCTATATAATGGCAGATGCGTTATATGGCGGTATAGCACATGCGGGTTATACGTCACCCGATGTTCGCTGGTGAGCTCTGTTAACCTCACAGAGACGCCTAAAACATAAATACCGAGCCTGTTGACCTCACAGGTCTCAGTGGTGTGCACACACGGTATACGGTCACAGGACTAGGCCCAAGACTCAGGGTCAATGTCCGTCTAGACCTACCGTTCGTGCGGCGTCGCTACCGCGAAAGCCAATAAGTGCTGCTGACTGCAGCGCGGTGACCGACTCAGCTGCCACCCCAAGAGGGGGCGCACTGTCGGACGCTAGTGCTGTAGATGTGAACTGTGGCCTGTAATGCGCCACTAACTGGCGCTGACTCTATGACTAAGTGGCTTGCTGCAGAGCAGGCTGCGCTACTATTGCTGGTCTAGAGGTGGCAGCAACAACCAGACCCAGAGAACTGGTCTGAGCAGGGTGTCTGGAGCGCCGAGATTGCTGTGCAGGTCCCTGAGAGGTCGGAGGGGAATAGGCTACGCCTAACAATAAATAGCCCTGGAGTAAACTACTTAGGAAGGAAACTGTGAAAATGCTTCATCTTGCAAAGGAAACATTCATAAGATTTTGTATCTGCTCTCCCTTCTATATAACCCTTACGAAATTGCCATTTAGTTTATTTTTCAATGTTTTCCCTCATTGAACTGTGAGACATCTAGTCCTACCAAACCAGCAACATCATTTATATTTGGCCTACACAGATGTATTGCCCTCAAAACACAAGTCCAAACACTCCGCAAGGATGTCCAATTTCATGCAACGTGCCAGTGCACCTCAGGGAAGTGCCTTGCCTGCAGCTACTGCCTTGAACCTTGTCATAGTCTTCCCCCACAATCATCTGTCGTGGCATCTTTCAGCCAAATCCATCAATATTAGCAGGTTCAGCCGGCGCTGGTCAAATGTGTATGGGGACATTACCTATCTCATTTATATGTTTGTCTACATTTTGATTTTGACACATGTTGTAATAAAGTAATGTAGATATTAATTTCATTCCCCTAAAGTTTGTTTTCTGAGCCATATAGATAATATAGCAAAGTATTTTATTAATTATTTTAAGCTTGTAGAATTATTTGTTTCAATTTCACAGCAATACTATCAATATTTAGTAGTTCAGCCTGCCATTACAAAGTGCACTGTCTTAAAATAGCCAGAGACGTACATTAGAGGCATAGTCTAGACTATAATAGCCATCAATCCAAGGTTAATTTTCTTTTGTCCTAATATAGAATACATTGAAAAGAAATATGCTAAATTATAAATTTGTACTCCATTTGCATCAACCTATAGACATCTCTGGTGAGTTGGACATTTAAAATCTCAGATGCTCCTTAATAATGATGAGCGAATTTGTTCGTAAAACAATCACCAAACATAAATTCAGCACAAATATGACAAATTTGGATTCAAGATTGGAAACATGAGCAAAATTTTATCAAATCGCAAAAAATCAGTAACATTCAGTAAAAGTGCGGGAAAATATTTGCATTGCCACAAAAGTATTTTCAGCACTTTAGCAATGATTACGGTAGTGCATCATGAGCATTTGGCATGTAGTGATGAGGGGAGGGGGTTTACAGAGCTCAGAGGTGCGGCGTTCTTGTGAACAGTCATTTTTTCCCCTAACTTTATGTGTTCACATTGTGGCTAGCCAATTAGGGCGCAGGAAACATCCACAATGTCCTGACACAATGGCTTGTGTCATTGGCTCCTGAAATCACATGTTCCTCTCCATATAAATAGCAGACATCTTGTAATAGCGCCATTTTAAATCTGTGATAGTGCAGAGAGGCTGCTCCTGATGCTGGCACTGTTAGCAGCAACATTTTATCTAGTTAGCTAGGCGGTTGTATATCAGTAAGATAGTGTAGCTAGCTAGTGTCTAGTGTGGCTGTAAAATGTACCTTCCAGCACTTTTTTTGCCATTACTGAGGTGCACAGACAAAACCAGCAGGGCACATGTCCTACAAGTGTGTTGTGCACTGCTTCTATTGTGCTCCAAGCACGAGTATAGCATTCTAAATAATATTTTTTCTCTAGTTAAATGTGAAACAGCCTGCTGTATCCCACCTTGCCATTTTTTGCTGGAGTGATATGAAACTGTCTGCAGACCTAAGGCACATTAAAAAAAATTAAAATTTTTCAGTTGCAAAAAGTTAGACAACTCACCGAATCACACTTTGTCATTTTGTCATATTGTTGGGCTGAAATTAAGCTGTACAGGCCTGACCCAGAGGCCACCAAAAAATCCTTCTGTTCCTAGCGTCATACAGTAGGGGGACTTGACTTTTAAATAGTTTGTAGCATCTAGTGTGTTATAGAGACCTGAAACAGAGGCCACAAAAATCTCTTCTGCTTCTAGCATCATACAGTAGGGGACATGACTTTCAAATAGTTTGTAGCATCTAGTGTGTTATAGAGGCCTGATACAGAGGCCACAAAAAATCCTTCTGTTTCTAGTGTGATACAGTAGAGGACCTGACTTTCAAATTGTTTGTAGCATCTAGTGTGTTATAGAGGACTGATACACAGGCCTCAAAAAATTCTTCTGTTTCTAGTGTCATACAGTAGGAGACCTGACTTTCAAATAGTTTGTAGTATCTAGTGTGTTATAGAGGACTGATACAAAGGCCACAAAAAATTATTCTGTTCCTAGTGTCATACAGTTGGGGACCTGACTTTCAAATTGTTTGTAGCATAAATTCTTTGTCATACAGGCCTCATCCACACTCAAACAATTCTTTTTTCTGTGACTAACACGATACAGCATGCCATATTTCAACTTGGAATTTACTGTCGCTGAAACTCAGCTGTTTGCAGAGGTGGTGCAGAGTTTAAAATCTAATTTTGTGCTGCTAATACTGTGCTCCTACCACACTATCTGAGCAACATGATTGGGAAAAAGCGAGGCCGTGGTGGAAGGGGAATTAGGCTTGGTGTTCAAGGTGTATGTGGAGTAGGTGGTAATGTTTATGTAAACACTTGTGAAGCAATGTCACATCCTATGCAAAGACAACTGACAACTTCTGTTACAGGACGGGCTACTCCACTACCTTTCTTTGGCAGGCACACAGCAGTACGCCTTGTTGATGAGGCCCATAAAGAGCATGTGTCGAGTGGATGACAAACAAAGCTTCAAGTGGCCTCTCCTCCTCTTCCTTCACCTCAACATCACACCCAGTACAGTACACAGAGGTGTCACCCAAATTACCCTTACTACCCACCTCGTCCCAACTCTCCAACCACACATTGGACTGTACTAACCACAGATGGGTGAGTCTGAAGAGTTGTTCACACATTTCTATGCCATAGTCATTGGAGGTGTAGTCAAAAGCTTCACAGTGTCAATAGGAGGAAATCTGCACTGATGCCCAACATTATTTTTAGCTTGGATCCTATGTAGGACTAAGAAGGGTCCAAACAGCATTCTGACCTTGTCATCAGATGTTAACCCCTGGGGGGAGGTGATCCTGATGAGACTCAGATATCTGTACTGTGCTGTCAGGGCAGGAAGAGGAGGAGGGTGACTCCAATGGTGCGGAAGGTGATAACACAAAGGATGATGATGAGGGGTTAGATCCCAGTTTTCGAGAAAATAGAGGAACACAGCTGAGTAGGTCATCTGAGGAGGAAGATGAAGAGGTTACATTGCTCTGTACATTGCAGACATGTAGTGATGTAGCCACAATGAGCAATGCATCCTCAGCCAAAGCTGTGCCTGTGACGAGCAGCATCTGCGGTTCAGCAGCTTGCAGTGGTGGCAAAGGTTACCTAGCCTGGGCCTTTTTTGACACTGCAAAGGATGAGCCAACTCATGCAATCTGCCATCTTTGCAAAAAAAAACTGAGTCGAGATAAAAAAAGTGCAATAATTTGACTACTACATGTATGAACCCCTTTTGACCAACTACAAGTTTATCAATCCACCATAACATCGCCGCCTGCACCTCTTTCATGGTCCAGCAGTTTGTCAGGTTCACCATACTCCACCCTCTCTCAACACTGCAGCCAGCCCACGGTTCCACATTTGTGGTTACATAAAAGATTATTTCCTCCTACGCATGACAAAGCTAAGAAGTTGAATTCCACCATCTCCAATTTGTTGGCCACGGAAATGCTGCCTTTCCGCCTGGTAGATACAGATGGTTTCAGAAAGCTGATTGCCATTGAAGTCCCCCAGTACCAATTGCCCAGTTGCCATTACTTTTCTAAGAAAGCTTTGCCTGCGCTACACCAGCATGTCGCAGACAACATCACCCGTTTCTTGACTAAAACTCTGTATGCCAGAGTATGTCTGTATACCACAGACACTTGGACAAGTAAGCATGGCCAAGGGCATTACATCTAGCTGATATGTCACTGGGTGACTCGAGGCTGTGGGGACAGGTGCTGTTCCACAAGTCTTGGAATCCCCAAGGCTTTCAGGCTAAACATCTACATTTAACACTTCCTCCACTGTTTCTGCCTCCTCCTGTATCTCCTCTAGGGACTCTACCTGTGCTTTCAACGTCTGCCATAACGAGACACGTGTTCCAACAGTGCAGAAAGAGTACCCACCACCGATGTACTGTGCAGAAAGGGATCACCGCAATCAGGCAGTATTAAAATTGATATGCCTTGGAGATCGCAGTCGTACAGCTGAAGAGTTGTGGACAGCTCTCCAGGCTGAGCTTGATCAATAGCTGTCTCCGCTGAATCTGCATCCAGGGAAGGCCGTGTACGATAACGGTGCAAACCTTACCATGAGGCAAGCTCACACATGTGCCTTTCACGTCCTCCATCTGGTGGTACAGAATTTTCTCTGCCACTATCCTGAACTGGATGAGAGGCTCCAGAAATCACCTAAGCGGTGTGCTCATTTCTGCCATTCACACCCCTCTGGTCCTTGACTTGCATCGATACAGAGGTCTTTATCCATGCCAGTTAACAGGTTGATATGCACTGTGCCAACACAGTGAAATTCCACTCTGCACATGTTGCAGCAACTGTGTCAACAGCAACGAGCCCTGACGCAGTATGTCATAGAGCCTAGGCCAATGCAGTATGGACATTGCACATATCATGTTTACAGAGTGGGCACAGAATAAGGACCTCTGCACTCTCCTGCACAGTTTCTAAATGACTACTAAGATGTTTAGCGCTGACGACTCCATCATCTGCATCAGTATTCCGGTCATCTACATGCTGAGGCAGACTAAAAATAACCTGCGGGAGGAGATGGTGTTCCCAGAAGAAGAGGAGGACGCAGAAGAACATGCAGAAGGGATAACATTGTATCTAAGTTCAAGACTGTTGTCACACAGGTGGGTGCCAAGCAGGGGCAGGACTATCACGGTTGCAGCTGCGACGGGGCCCAGGATCCTTAGGGGCCCGATCGCGGAGCTGCAGCCGCTCATTGGCTGTGCAGCTCCGTTCTTTGATTGGCTGCCAGCCAGGCTGTAGTTGGCTGCTCTGTGCGCACAGGACCTGTGATGAGGTCACAGGAGGGGAGGAGTCAGGGGTCACATGATCAGGAGCCTCGTGTATGCAGGACTCTGCCGTGCTGGTTGTCATGGTGCACTGCTGGATGAGGTATGTTTATGTGTGGGGTCAGGAGGGGTCTGCAGGGTGGATGTAGCAGAGCTGTTTGTGTACAAGGCGTACGGAGCAGAGCCGCATGTGTACGAGGTGTGCGGAGCGGAGCCGCGTGTGTACGAGGTGTACGGAGCAGAGCCGTGTGTGTATGAGGTGTATGGAGCGCAGCCGTGTGTGTATGAGGTGAGCGGAGCCGTGTGTGTTTGAGGTGAACGGAGAGAAGCCGCGTGCGTACAAAGTGTATGGAGCGGAGCCGCGTGCGTACGAAGTGTATGGAGCGGAGCCGCGTGCGTACGAAGAGTATGGAGCGGAGCCATGTGCGTACGAAGTGAACAGAGCAGAGCCGCGTGTTTACGAAGTGTGTGGAGCCGCGTGCGTACGAAGTGTATGGAGCAGAGCCGCGTGCGTACGAAGTGTATGGAGCGGAGCCACGTGCGTGCGAAGTGTACAGAACGGAGCCGCATGTGTATAAGATGGACGGAGATGAGTCGTGTGTGTACGTAGTGGAGCAGCGTGTACGAGGTGTATGGAGCGTAGCGTGTATGAGGTGTATGGAGCGTAGCATGTACGAGGTGTACGGACTGAGATTTAGTCAAGGTACAGCTGATGTTATTTGCGACATGCTGGTGTAGCGCAGGCACAGCTTTCTTAGAAAAGTAATGGCGACTGGGTAATTGGTACTGGGGGACTGCGACGGCCATCAGCTTTCGGAAACCATCTGTATCTACCAGGTGGAAAGGTAGCATTTCTGTGGCAAACAAATTGGAGATAGTGGAGTTCAACCTCTTAGCTTTGTCATGCGTAGGAGGAAACAATCTTTTATGTGACCACAATTGAGGAACCCTGTGCTGGCTGCAGTGCTGAGAGAGGGTGGAGTACGGTGAACAGGACAAACTGCTGGACCGTGAGAGAGGTGCAGACAGATATGATACTGTGGATTGACAAACTTGTGTTGTGCTTGTTCTCTGAGATCAGCCAAAACAGCAGTCATGTCCGCTTCTGTTACAGCTGAAGGCGGCCTCTCAGTCAGCATCACTGGAGTGGGTACAGAATCTGAGGTTCTGCGGTTGAAGACCTGCGTCTCAATAGTTGGCATGGTAACAAATGAGGAGGAGGAAGCAGTGGATGCATTTTATGGGGCAGCTGGATGCAGAGGTCTGCTGGTCCGCATTTTTGGATTCCCACAATAGAGCATGTTGATTGCACATGTGAAGGTTCGTACATGTAGTAGTCAAGTTATTGCACTTTTTACCTTGACTCAGTTTTTTTTTGCAAAGATGGCAGATTACATGAGTTGGCTCATCCTTTGCAGTGTCAAAAAAAGGCCCAGGCTAGGCATCCCTTGCCACCCCTGCAAGCTGCAGACCTGCGAACGCTGCTGGTCACAGGCACAGTTGTGGCTGAGGATGCATCGCTCATTGTGGCTGTGTAACTACATGTCTGCGATGTATGGCGCAACATAATCTTGTCTTCCTCCACAGATGACCTACTCAGTTTTGTGCCTCTATGTTCACACCAGCTGGATTCGAACATCTAATAATCATCATCTTCTGTGTTATCACATTCCTCGCCATTGGAGTCATCCTCCTCCTCTTCTTGCTGAGACAACACAGTACATTCCGCGTGAGCCTCAAATATCTGAGTCTCTTCAGGATCACCTCCCCCCAGGGGTTAACATCTGATGACTAGGGTCAGGATGCTATTTGGATGGTACTTTGTCCTGCCCTGGATTCAACTTAAAAATATTTTGGGAATCGGTTTAGATTACCTCCTCTTGACTCTGCAAAGCTTTTGAGTACACTTCTGATGAACAAAGCATAGAATATGTGAACAACTGTTCAGACTCACCCATCTGTGGTTCCATACAGTCAGTTGAATGGTTGGATAGTTTAGACGTGAGGGGAAGCAAGAGGAATTTTGGTGCCACCTCTGTGGACTGTACAGAGTGTGATGTGGAGGAGTGGAGGAAGAGGAGGAGAGGCCACTTGAAGCTGCACTTGCCATCCATTCAAGTACATTCTCTTTCTGGACATAATCGACAAGGCATATCACTGTGCATCTGTCAAAGAGAGGTAGAGGAGTAGCCCATCCTGTAACAGAAGTTGTCAGTTGTCTTTGCATAGGACGTGATTTTGCTTCATTAGTGATTTCACAAACATACCACCTACCCCATGTATACTTTGAACACCAAGCCCAATTCCCCTTCCACCACAGCCTCGCTTTTTCCCAGTCATGTTGCTCAGATAATGTGGTAGGAGCACAGCATTAGCAACAAAAAATTAGATTTTAAACTCTGCACCACCTCTGCAAACAGCTGAATTTCAGCTACAGTAAATCCCAAGTTGAAATATGGCATGCTGTATCATGGTAGTCACAGAAAAAAGAATTGCTTGAGTGTGGGATGAGGCCTGTTTGACAAAGAAGTTATGCTACAAACAATTTGAAAGTTGGGTCCCCTACTCTATGACACTAGGAACAGAAGACCTTTTTTGTGGCCTATGGATCAGGCCTCTATAACATACTAGATGCTACAAACTATTTTTAAAGTCACGTCCCTTACTGTATGACGTTAATAACAGAAGAATTTTTTGTGGCCTCTGGATCAAGCCTCTACAGCTTAATTTGAACCCAGCCAAAAGGCAAAGTGTGATACAGTGGGTTGTCTGACTTTTTGCAACTGAAAAATTATAATTTTTTTTATGTGCCTTGGGTCTGCAGACAGGTTCTTATCATCGCCACAAAACGACAACTGAGATACAGCAGGCTGTTTCACTTTTAGCAACATTAAAAATTATAACATTTTTAATGTGCCTTAGGTCTGCAGACAGTTTTATATCACCACAGCACTAAATGACAAGGTGGGATACAGCAGGCTGTTTAATATTTTTTTTACTAGCTACATGTGAATTAGAATGTTATACTCATGCATAGAGCACAATAAAAGCAATGCACAACACGTGCCCTGCTGGCTTTCTTTGTGGACCCCAGTGATGTCCAAAAAAGAAAAAAATGCTGGAAGGTAAATTTAACAGCCACACTGGACAATAGCTCACTACACTATCTGACTGATATGCAACCACCTAGCTAACTAGCTAACATGTGGGATACAGCAGGCTTTTTCACATTTACCTAGTGAAAAAATATTAATTAGAATGCTATACTCGTGCACAGAGCACAATAGAAGCAGTGCACAGCACGTGCCCTGCTGGCTTTGTCTGTGGACCTCTGTAATTGCCAAAAAAAAACATTCGGGAAGGTAAATTCTACAGCCACACTGGACACTATATAGCTACACTATATGACTGATGAACAACTGCCTAATAAACTAGCTAAAATCTTGCTGTTAATAGTGCCGGCATCAAGAGCAGCCTCTCTGTGCTGTTACTGTGTCAAAATGGTGCTAAAACAAGATGTCTGCTACTTACATGGAGAGGGTCATGTGATTTTAGCAGCCAATGACACAAGCCATTGTGTCAGGACATTGTTTCCTGAGCCCTGATTGGCTTGTCATAATGTGCACACATAAAGTTAGGAGAAAAGGCTGCTTACAAGAACACCGCGTCTCTGAGCTCTGCAAACCACCTCCCCTCATCAAACACATGCCAAAACTCTTGATACACCACTATTATCGTTGCTAAAGTGCTGAAAATATTTTTGTGGGAACGCAACTATATTCCCACACTTTTACCGAATGTTACAAATTTTTACCAATTTTATAAAATTTTGCTCAGTTTCCGATCACGAATCCAAGTGTGCCGTATTCGTGTCGAATTTGTGCTTGGTGATCCTTTTCCGCATCACTATTTGTTCCACTCCTGGTTTTGAATTGCAATCAGAGGAAAAGTATAGTAGAAACACATCCAAGACGGCTGCACTTTTCACCCACTCCTGGTTTTAGATTACAAATACTGATGTAAAATTCTGACCAAATGCTGAATGTGTGAACTTGTCCTAATGGCTCATTCAGACATCAGTGATCTTTCATCAGTCTGACACGATTCCACCCCTCAGTATGTCTGGAATGCAGTTACTGATGGCTCAGCCATTCAATCTGGGGCATAGGCATGTTGAATCTGTCAGTACTTTCATTGATTGCTCAGTCACCCAGTCTGTTGCAGGGGCATGCTGAGCTGTTGTTGTTTTGATTGACAGCTCAGCCCTCCAATCTAAGACTGAAAGGTGCTAAGCTGTCTTCAGGTGTTCCCTGTCCCAGGTGGTTGTCCATACATCTGCCAGACATAGCTCCAACAAAGTGTGGTTGGTTTTCTCTGTGGCTAGTGTTTTGCTTGATGATCTTTCACTGCCTGACCTTGGACCTTATTCTTAACCTCTGCCTGTTTAACTCTTTGCTCTGATGCCGCTGTCCTCCCACAATATTTTGACCTCGTACCATTACCTGACTATGCCTTTGTCTCTTCTCTCTGTTTATGATGTACACTCCTGGCTTTCTACCTCAGACTCCTTGACTCCTGACTCATGGCTTGTCACTTACTCAGTGTCACACAGTGTTTGTATACCAAAACCAGGAGTTTCTCTAAAACACAGAACAGATGTCAATCTTTCAATTATGTTTTTTCTCTGTATGTTCCACTCCTGGTTTTGGCATTCATATCCTGATGACAAATCTGAATGAGCCCTTAGTGTAATTTTTTTTTTAGTCCCTGACATTTTTGCAAATGCAACATACTCTAGGTTTAAAGAAAAAAAGTGAAGTCAGCCAACCATTTGCTTTGTTTGGATTCCCTGATGCCAGCAGGTTGAGTAGCTGTAATAGTAGCTGTAACAGATCAGGTTGAGTAGCTGTAATAATCATGAGATCATGAGTAGGACTCATGTCGAAACGCTTTGAACTGTCCTAACAGTGTGTATTTGTTTTTCATTTTAACTTCACAATTTTTTATCCACCCCACCTACCACTGGATCGTTTTTTTCCTTTTTCTAAAGCTCTAGGTTTGGCTACACCTTTTCTGTTTTCCCATACGTTTCTCCATGAAATTTTTAAAAAAATACATTCTGTAAATTACTCGCAGATGGAGGAAATTATTAAAACGTGTAGACCAGAGTGTTAGGCACCAGGATTCTCACACTGTATGGGATAGATCCCAAGCGTTGCCTGGTGCCGTGGTCTCCCATTCAGGCTCAGCCACTGGGTGACTGTTCAGCACAGTCTTTGGTCCTAGCCCCTTGCTCAGGCTCGTGGAGTTACTGCTGGCTCTCAAGCTAAGCCATGAGCCTTGTGTATAAAAGGTCCTCAGGAGGGTATGTTGGTGAGCTAGCATCATGTGTGTTGGTGGCTACTATAGCACCCTGTGTGCACGTGTGCCACTTATAGCACTGTGAGTGTTTGTTTAAGCAGGCACTGTAGGGTAGGAACTCCCGCTTGAACTTAGCATCTGCATCGGGCATCCTCAGGCACATCGTGTTAAAGCACACCATGTGTCAGGGCAGGCTCAACCACCAGCTTAGTCTTCCCTGGGGGGTTAAGTTATGGGGACCCCAATTAGTATTTTTATATATGCCTGTGCAGTCTAACAGGGTATAGTCCTTTTTTCGTTGCTTCATAATACCGCTCTGTGGTACTATGAGCTCAAACCTTGTTACTTTGCGCTCTGTGCACACTAAGTGACATTTAACTCAGTGTGCTTAAAGTGTTTTCTAGCAGCCTTGCTCCTGCCATTGTGCTAACTGTGGTTTCTCCATCACCACACGGTGGATCCCGGGTTGCGAAAGCACCTTATTATAATCTCTTATTTGGTGCGTTCCGCCAATCCTAACACAGGGCTTACCAATCTTTTTCTACTATTTCTCTACCTGAGAGATCAGACTGATGCATGCGTCTCACTATTTAGTGGAAGTTTATGTTAGATTTTTAAATATCTCCTAAAGAGAACAATTTTTTTAGTAAATATTTTTGGCAGGACACTGATGTGCATGAAAATCTGGCTCCAAAGCTTATTATTAATAAATGGGGGCATTACCAGTGCAAGACAAGTAACTAACACAGAAGAGTAGAACTGAACTTTGTCTTCTTGCAAACCCATTTACTGCAGCTCTCACAGATCTGCTGTATTGCAACACTGGCAACCTGTGAGAGGAAGCTGAATCTAATTGGAACCTGCAGACGTGTCAGGTAAAATCACACACAGCTCTGCATTGAGATTAGAGAGATGTGTATTTATTTAAATAATGAAAAAAACCACTTGGCGAACCCATCAATTATTGATCACCAGCCATGATAAAGCTGACAGCTGAGGGTTGCAGCCCACAGCTGTCAGTTTTGCCATGTTGGTTTTCAAAAATAGAAAGACCCCATGTAATTTTTTTAAAAATGTATCTTTTTATAGTGCAGGTGCTTGTGATGAATACTCCCATCAGTCGCACCTGCTCTCGCTGTTATTAGTGGCAATAGGCATAGGCTGATGATGGGAGTAGTACTCGATCATTAGCTGATGACTGTGTGACTGCAGGTAAACGTTTTACCTTCAGTCACAGCTGCTGGCTCACACTGTCATCTGACAGAGTGGGAACCACAGCTTTCTTACTGCTGGTAATAATATTTCCACCAATCAGAGGCAGTGTTTTTCGGGCTGTCAAGCAGATGACAGCCCCTCATTAATCTGAATGGGGTTCAGGTTCGGGTAAAGTTCTAGTACCTGAACCAAACTTTTTTTTTTAATGTTCATCCGAACCCGCCAGACCGGAAAATCCTGTGGTTCGCCCATCACTAGTTAGAAATCCTCCCATTGAAATGCCTACTGAATCTCTGTTATCCAATTCTGCAGCTAGCAACACACAGTAAAATACCAAGGCTATAGAAGGAAAATAGTGCAAAAGTTTAATTGAAAATCTACAAGAACACAAGCATGTATTTTGATTGACACAACGCTGTGTTTCACAAAGTTTGCTGCCTTGGTATTCTTAGGCTGGTTTCACATTTGCGTTTTTTAGCGCTGGAAAAAAACGCATACGTGCGCATGCGTTTTTTCCCCTATATTTAACATGGGTGCGCATACCTGCGCGCTGGTAAGCGCATGTATGCGATTTTCATGCGCTGCGTTTTTTTGGGGTGTGCGTTTGTATTTTCCAGACGCAGCATGTTGCATTTTTTGGCCCTGCAAAAAAGCGCATGCGCACATATGCGCACGTTTTGCGCTAAAAATGGCCATTATAGCCTATGGATGCGCATACATGCGCACTGGCATGCTCATGTATGCGTTTTTTTGCACATG
The DNA here is from genome assembly GCF_039654945.1 of Dendrobates tinctorius. NCBI lineage: Eukaryota > Metazoa > Chordata > Amphibia > Anura > Dendrobatidae > Dendrobates > Dendrobates tinctorius. The sequence goes on from NW_027361773.1 coordinate 6,600,127, forward strand.
CGTTTTTTTTTGTTAACCATGGAATTTAGGGGTTTGGGTTAGAGTTAGGGTTAGTTAAGGGGGTTTAGGGTTAGGGTTAGGGTCAGGGTCAGGGTTAGGGTTGGGGTTAGGGTCAGGGTTAGGGTTAAGTATGGTTTGGTTAAGGGTCAGGGTCAGGGTTAGGGTTGGGGTTAGGGTCAGGGTTAGGGTTAAGTATGGTTTGGTTAAGGGTTAGGGTTAGGGTCAGGGTTAGGGTTAGGGTTAGGGTTAGGGTCAGGGTTAGGGTTAAGTATGGTTTGGTTAAGGGTTAGGGTCAGGGTTAGGGTTAGGGTTAGGGTTAGGGTCAGGGTTAGGGTTAGGGTTAGGGTTAGTTAGGGTTTGGGTTAGGGTTAAGTATGGTTTGGTTAAGGGTTAGGGTCAGGGTTAGGGTTAGGGTTAGGGTTAGGGTCAGGGTCAGGGTTAGGGTTAGGGTTAGGGTTAGGGTCAGGGTCAGGGTTAGGGTTAGGGTTAGTTAGGGTTTAGGGTTTGGGTTAGCATTAAGTATGGTTTGGTTAAGGGTTAGGGTCAGGGTTAGGGTTAGGGTCAGGGTTAGGGTTAGGGTTAGGGTCAGGGTTAGGGTTAGTAAAGTCATGGTTTGGGTTAGAGTGAGGGGCCACCTAATGTTGGAAAAAAACGCAAACGCGGTAAAAACGCACTAAAAACGCATACAAACGCATAAAAACGCTGCGTTTTTTTCATGCATGCTCATAAAAATGCTTGAAAAAAACGCAGCAGTTGTATGCTTTTGTATGCGTTTTTTCAATGCGTTTTTTTGCGGGAAAAACGCGCTGCAAAAAAAAGCAAGTGTGAAACTAGCCTTAGATCTTTCAAATGCTTTTATGGTTGCTAAAGTGCAATTATAAGCATTCCATAAGCTTTTCACTATACATCAAATTCATGCAAAACCTCTTTATCTACAGTTTTCTCAAGTTCTGCAATTCTCTTTTGGCATGTTGGATATCAGATTTTTGGCCAAATCTTGACTAATGGTAACCAATTATTGCCTAATCAGTGATTGGAGCTTGTAAGCTTTGTGCAGAGTTTTGTCTATCTTAAACCTTTTACACCGCAACCCTATTACATTTTTGCATTTTTGTTTTTTGCTCCCCTTCTTCCCAGAGCCATAACTTTTTCCATCAAAATGGCCATGTGAGGCTTTGTTTTTTGCGAGACAAATTGTCCTTTTTAATAACACCATTGGTTTTACCATATCTTGTACTTGAAAATGGGGAAAAAAATTCCCAATACTGCAGACCCCGGGTTGCTATGCCAACCCAACAGTAACACGCTGTCATGTGACATGGGAGCCAATGGGTGGGATTAGTGACGCGATTCCAGCATGATCACATTAAATGCCACTGTCAGATATTGACAGCGGCATTTAACAGGCTAACAGTTGTGGGTGGATCGTGATTCCACCCGTAGCTCTTAGAGGCACATGTCAGCTGTTCAAAACAGCTGACATGTGCCGAGCGAGATTTGGGCTCAGAGCTGGAGCCCAAAATCAAAGGGAGAGACAAGACATGCGCAGTACATGCAATGCACATATCGTGAAGGGTTTAAGGAATGACCACAAGTTCTCAATGGGATGAATATCTTTGCAGCTTTCTAACCATGGACCTAAAATGTCAATGGGTTGTTCACTAAGCCATTTAACTATCACTTTGTGAATCACGCAGTTGTTGAGGATAAGATTATAACTCTACTTCCTCCTATTCTAGTGATTACTAGCAGACCAAGATCAGCTTTACCATGAAGGCAAGAGACCTACAGGTTCAATTCCAGCCAATTTTGAGCTCCATATTCAAATTGTGATCCTTCCTTCCAAACCTTGCCGTATGCCCAGACAGTAGTTAACCACTGCATATGAGGTGTCGATAAACTCAGGAGAAATTGCACAACAAATCGTATAGTCCATTTTCTCCTGTTACTCTTGTGAAAATGCAAAACATGGAGCTAAAGCAACATTTTTGAGGGAAAAGTAACATTTTCATTGTTATCTTCCACACTGCTTTAATACCTGTGAAGCACCTGAAAGGTTAATAAACTTCTTAAATGTGGGTTTGAGAACTTCGAGAGGTACAGTTGTTAAAATATTGTCACTTTTGGGTATTTTCTGTCACATAGGCCACTCAAAGTCACTTCAAATGTGATGTGGTCACTAAAAAATGGTTTTGTAAATTTTGCTGGAAAAATGAGAAATCGCTGATAAACTTTTAACCCTTCTAACTTTCCAACAAAAAGAAATGATGTAAAAAATGATAGTGATGTAAAGTAGACATATGGTAAATATAATTTATTAACTATTTTGTGAAATATAACTATCTGATTTAAGGGCATAAAAATTAAAAGTTTGAAAATTGCAAAATTGTCAAACTTTTGCCAAAAGTCCAATATTTTCACAAATAAATGCAAAAAAATCAACTTAAAATTTACCACTATTATAAAGTACAATGTGTCATGAAAACACATTCTCAAAATCACTCGGATCTGTTATAGCATTCCAGAGTTATTATCTCATAAAATGACACAGGTCAGAATCGCAAAATTTGGCCTCGTCAGGAAGGTTAAAACAAGCTAAAGGGTGAAATAAACCCTATGCTGACACATACAGAATCTTTTTTGGCCTCTATCTGGTGAGCTGGGACGTATGAGATTGTTAAAGTATATATCGGGAGATTTCCCTAGCAAATGCATTGGTAAAGTGTAGGAACATAATTTATACACTTAGCATTGTGAAAATTATTGCAAAATATCTTTTGGTGCTTTTTATCAAATAGTGCCTTAACCCCTTAACAACCAATGACGGATTTATCCATCATTGGACACCTACCACTGTTTTGAACAGCTGACATGTGCCGCTAACAGCCGCCGGAGGAATTGCAATCCTCCCGCGGCTGTTAACCCATTAAATGCCACTCTCAAATGCTGACAGCATAATTTAACATGCATTTCCAGCAATTGTGCCGGAAATCCATCCATCGGTGACCCTCGTCACGTGATCGCAGGTAACTGATGGGTTGGCATGACAACCAGAGGTCTCCTGGAGACCTCTATAGTTGTCATTGCCAGATTGCTATGAGTGCCACCCAGTGTTCGTCACTCATAGCAAGTGAGGTATTCTGCTACATGCAGGTGATCTGATCATTGCGTGCATGTAGCAGAGTCGATCAGTTATCTCAGCTTCTAGTCTCCCATGGAGACTAGAATCGCCCAATCAATCAATAAAAAAAGCATTAACCTGATTGCTAAACGGCATGGTAAGAAAAAAGTCTAAACGCCAGAATTACGCTTTTTTGGTCACCGCGACATTGCATTTAAATGCAATAACAGGCGATCAAAAGATCGTATTTGCACCAAAATGGTATCATTAAAAATGTCAGCTCAGCGCAAAACAAAACCTGTGGGATTGCACTTTTTTGCAATTTCACCACACTTTGTGTATTTTTCTCGTTTTTCAGGACAGGATATGTTAAAACAAATGGTGTCGTTCAAAAATACAACTTATCCTGCAAAAAAGCAAGCCCTCACATGGCCATATTGATGGAAAACTAAAAAAGTTATGGCTCTGGAAAGAAGGGTAGCAGAAAACGAAAACGCAAAATGAAAACATTTCCATATAGCAAATATACAGTATTTGAATAAAACTGTTGAAAATGTTATTCCACTCCAGTACTTTTAAGGGAATGTGTCTGTAGAGAATTATCTATTGCTTGAAGCAGGTTTTTGTGCTAAAGGGAATCTGTTTTTGCTATGTAATCTGAGGACTACATGAGGTAGGGGTTAAAACACAGAATTCAATGATGTGTCATATGTCAAGCTGCCTGTTGTTGTTTATTTACACTGAAGGTTTTATCACCTGGTGATTAACCCCTTAACGACCGCCGATACGCCTCTTAACGGCGGTAATTAAGGGTACTAAAACCACAGCGCCGTTAATTCACGGCACTGTGGAGAAAGTACATAGCGCCCCCCAGTGTCGGATTTTCTCCGGGGTCTCAGCTTCCAGAGGTAGCCAAGACCCCAGAGAACATGAATCGGTCAGTTTTTACCGACCCCGTTTTTGCGATCGCCGTTATTAACCCTATAACGGCGACCGAAAAAAAAATAGCCGCGATTATGCATTTATGCATTAAATTTCTCTTTCTTCTGATGTGATCGCACATCAGAGGAGAGAGAAATAGGGTCCCCGATCCCCCCGGTACCTCTCCGTGGTCCTCACTTCCCTCCCGGTGGTCCCGCGTCCCGCCGGCGTCCTCTGATGGGTGCCGCCATCTTGAAAATGGCGGGCGCAGATTCCATTCATTATTTTGATCACAATGATAAATGATCATAGTGATCAAAATAAAAAAAATAGTACATAACCCCCCCCGGTTATCACCCCTTATATACTGTAGGAAAACATAATGAAATAAAGAAAATATTTTTTTTTCTGTTTTCCATTAGGGTTAGGGTTAGGGCTAGGGCTAGGGTTAGGGTTAGGGTTGGGCTAGGGTTAGGGTTGGGCTAGGGTTAGAGTTGGGCTAGGGTTAGGGCTAGGGCTAGGGTTAGGGTTAGGGTTGGGCTAAGGTTAGGGTTAGGGTTGGGCTAGGGTTAGGGTTAGGGTTGGGCTAGGGTTAGGGCTAGGGTTAGGGCTAGGGTTAGGGCTCTGGTTAGGGCAGGGTTAGAACTAGGGTTAGTGTGAACTAGGATTAGAGTTAGAATTAGGATTAGGTATTAGGGATGGGATTAGGGTTGGCATTAGGGTTAGGGGTGTGTTGAGGTTAGGGTTGGAGCAAGAATTGAGGGGTTTCCACTAATTACCAACTATGGGGGTCTAGAAATTGGGGTCTAAAAAATCACTTTTGTGGAAATAAAAAAGACTTTATTTTCACGGCTCTGCGTTTATAAACTTCTGTAAAGCACTTGGGGGTTCAAAGTGCTCACCACACATCTAGATAAGTTCCTTAGGAGGTCTAATTTCCAAAATGGGGTCACTTGTGGGGGGTTTCCACTGTTTAGGCCCATCAGGGGCTCTGCAAATGCAACATGATGCCCGCAGACCATTCCATCAAAGTCTGCATTCCAAAATGGCACGCCTTCCCTTCCGAGCTCTCCCATGCGCCCAAACAGTGGTTCCCCCCACATATGGAGTATCGGTGTACTCAGGAAAAATCGCACAACAACTGTGGGGGTATTATTTCTCCTGTTACCCTTGTAAAAATAAAAATTTGGGGGCAAAAAGATCATTTTTGTGGAAAAAAAATGGATTTTTTATTTTCACATTTCTACGTTATAAACTTCTGTGAAGCACTTGAAGGTTCAAAGTGCTGACCACACATCTAGATAAGTTCCTTAATGGGTCTAGTTTCCAAAATGGGGTCACTTGTTGGGGGTTTCCACTGTTTAGGCCCATCAGGGGCTCTGCAAACGCAACATGATGCCCGCAGACCATTCCATCAAAGTCTGCATTCCAAAATGGCACTCCATCCTTTCCGAGCTCTCCCATGTGCCCAAACAGTGGTTCCCCCCCACATATTGGGTATCAGCGTACTCAGGACAAATCCCACAATTACTGTGGGGGTATGATTTCTCCTGTTATCCTTGTAAAAATAAAAATTTGAGGGCGAAAAAAATCATTTTTGTGGAAAAAAAATGGATTTCTTATTTTCACGGCTCTACGTTATAAACTTCTGTGAAGCACTTGAAGGTTCAAAGTGCTCACCACACATCTAGATAAGTTCCTTAATGGGTCTAGTTTCCAAAATGGGGTCACTTGTTGGAGTTTTCCACTGTTTAGGCACATTAAGGGCTCTCCGAACGCAACATGGCATCCGATCTCAATTCCAGCCAATTCTGCGTTGAAAAAGTCAAACGGCACTCCATCCCTTGCGAGCTCTGCCGTGTGCTGAAAAAGTGGTTTACCCCCACATATGGGGTATCGGCGTATTCAGGAGAAATTGTACAACAAAGTTTGTGGTTGATTTTCTCTTTCAACACTTGTGAAAATAAAAAAAAATTGGTTCTGAAGTAAATTTTTTGCAAAAAAAAGTTAAATGTTAATTTTTTCCTTCCACATTGCTTTAGTTCCTGTGAAGCACTTAAAGGGTTAATAAATTTCTTGAATGTGGTTTTGAGCACCTTGAGGGGTCTAGTTTTTAGAATGGTGCCACTTTTGGGTATTTTCTGTCATGTACACCCCTCAAAATGACTTTAAATATGATGTGGTCCCTAAAAAAAATGGTTTTGTAAATTTTGTTGTAAAAATGAGAAATCGCTGGTCAAATTTTAACCCTTATAACTTCCTAACAAAAATAAATTTTGCTTCCAAAATTGTGCTGATGTAAAGTAGACATGTGGGAAATGTTATTTATTAAGAAATTTGTGTGACACATCTCTCTGATTTAAGGGCATAAAAATTTAAAATTTTAAAATTGCAAAATTTTCAAAATTTTCACCATATTTCCGTTTTTTTCATAAATAAACACAAGACTTATCGAAGAAATTTTATCACTAACATGAAGTACAATATGTCACGAAAAAACATTCTCAGAATCAGCAGGATCCATTAAAGCGTTCCAGAGTTATAACCTCATAAAGGGACAGTGGTCAGAATTGTAAAAATTGGCCTGGTCATTAAGCTGCAATCTGGCTCTGTCGCTAAGGGGTTAATATTGCTGTGACTATCAGGCATGAGGGCAATCAGACTCTGCCTCCTCTTGTGATAAGTAGCTCTCTGTCTATATATAATGTACATACAGAGACGGGTGTGGGTTGGGTTAGCTTTCTTAGCACTGCTTCACGCTGCATCTAAAAACTTTATTTGGGTCAGAATGACTGCACCACATAAACAAAGTTATACATCCTCGGATTCAGGGTCTCTTTGCCTACATCATGCTGCTCTTAGATGAGTTAACAAAAACCTAGTTACAGATTCCCTTTAAATGTATGTTTTAATTCTTTTTCTCTCATGTCAATATCTTGATAAAAAAAATAAAAAAGTTAGTAATCTTGCAATGTTCACGTTGGCTACTGGACTCTTTTAGACTTTCAGGAAATGCTTTCAGCAGGCTAATTATAAACAGAAGCAGCATTAGAATAACAAGTAATACCACTATAAACAGCTAACAACATAGGATCCATCATTTACAGCAGGTAAAGTAACAGTCCCCCAGTGGATCCTTCCATACAAAAGATAGAGTCAGTTTCTTGCAGCGAATGAACGAGTGGATTTCTTGAAACAACAAGAAATACGAGACTAAGACAGCCCTAGAGGCAAGTGAGAAAATTGCAAGATTTCTTTATTTTTATATTTAGCAAATTTCAAAAACACATTTAACAAGAAAACCTGATTTAAAAAATACTTAATTTTCTGATGATAAAAACCTTTTAAATAAGCAAGCAAGTCATGACCAACTGCCATTTTGCTGTCTAATTTGAGGGCCTGAAAGAGGTTAAAATAATAAAATACATAGAGGCTAATTATTTAAAACTAGTGCTGCACACGCTAGTCCACCAAAGTGGTGTAACTTATCATGATTTTGATGGGCAGGTGAAGCCCAATAACTAATACTGGACTTACTGAGACATTAGTCATAAGGTTCCACTCGTAGATTGAATATAATGAACTAGTAGAATACCCGCGGCTTTGCTCATGGAAAATATGTTAAATTGTTGGTTATGGCAGCTAAAGTAAAATTTTCAGTGTCACCTTGAAATTGACATTTTCGCAATGCTACAGTAAATTTTTTTTCCACTTTAAATTTTTATTATTTTGTCATTTTACTAATTTGTTGTAACATTGATGTGAACAACTTTTTTTAATTCAACATTTTTATTGATTTTATAAATTCAATACATATTATGTAGTATAAACTATTACAACTATTTTTTTTTACTTTTTTTGATCAACAATGAAAATTTATGCACCTTACACAAACATATAAAACATTTACACCCAATTAACAACATAGTGTAACCCTTCCCCCTCCCTCCAGTGTAATCTATAAGTAGTTCACGGACAAAAGAGTAAAATTGGTTTACAGTTAAACAACAATCTATTGTAGTGCTTTTTGGTAAAAAATATTTCTGGTTTTACCTTCAGGTACATATATAGAAAGATTTTTGGGGTTATGCACTCTAGAGCAAGCAATGTACAACTGTCCATGTGAAAAACACGGACTCTCCAAATTAATTCTGGCTACTTTAAGCGATTGTCCTTGTGCTTTGTTTATAGTCATAGCAAATGCAAGTTTGGATTTGGAACTGCAGACGCTTAAAATTAAAGGGCATGTCGCCTGGTAGCAAAGGAATACGCGGAATGAAACATTTGCTCCCTTAGATTTTCCATAAGAATAGTGGCTTCAATAACATTGGGCATGAGACTCTTGTGCCTTTACACATTGTTGGCGGGTCAAGGTTCCGAAGCAAAATTATTGTGGCTCCTATTTTTAAAGTGAGCTTATGCGGTGGCATTCCAGGAGGCTCCAAAGAATTCAGGAACTCCAAAGGATATATTACGGCTTGTTCACTCTCCATGACTGAATCAATTGACATGTATGTGGTCGCTAGACCAGGCAGCCTTCCCTGAATTATTAGATTTATGGAGCTGACACTATCATTTTTAGGCGCTAGTACTGCACGTTCACAAAGCCACTGATGGTTGTTAAAATTGTTACAAATATCATGGAAAACTTGGTCAATAAGTTGCATTACCGAAGATGTCATTTCACAAAAATCTTTCGGAAAGGAAATGAGACCAGTAGTGGAATCAGTAGGGAACCTGTCATTTCCAAGGCATAGTAGCTGGTGTGTAAATTTGGCCGCAGTTGTATTTCCCATCAAATGAACCCACATATTAGTAGTAAGAGTTTGCTTCTGAACATGTATCCACAGATAAGAAGATTTTAGACAGGCATTCAGCTCATCCGCTGGTTTTGCTCCCTTAAGAACAGGTAATGTTTGGCAGAAGTCACCTGCAAAAATGACAGCAATTCCCCCATTAAACAATCAGTTCCCTGCAGATCTTTCAAGGTGCAATCAAGGGCCTCGACCGCTTTCTTGTGCGCTATTGTACATTCATCCCAAACAAATACTTTGCAAGTTTGCCTTATGCGATTCTTGTGAAGACAACATTCCTATTGCTCTGATGTCTCAGCTGCCTTACATTTAGCTTGTCTCATCCGTTTCTTTTCAAGCCATGAGTCATGTTGTTCACTTGTCTCAGCTCTTTGACACAATTTTGCTTTCTTAGCTTTTGGATGAACTTGCCCAATAGATGGTTGCTTTTTGAGCGGTATTTTGAAAAACAGTCCTTAGCATTATGACCCTTTAGTATTCACCTGACACTGATGAGAGATATAATAGGATGAATATTCAATACAGAGCAGCCCTCACACAGTGTTACTATGACCTGAAGGAGCTCACATCTCAGTAATGAAAAGCGCCTCACAGGCAGACTTGTCTAGTTGCCCATAGCAACCAATCAGAGCTCAGCTTTCACTTTACCTCAGCAGCTTCAGTGATGAAAGCTCCCTGCATAGTAAGCAATAATGACAATCTTACTATGAGGCATTTTTCACCTGACTAATATTGCTGCTCAGTAATGTTCATCCATCTGCCTAGGATGCATCAATCTGAGTGTGTTTGCATGTGTGTGGTCCTTGCGTGCATGTGTGTGTGGTGTGCATGTGGTATTTATGGGGTGGTGTTGTGGTATTTGTGGGGTGGTGTTTGTGTTGTGTGTGTCTAGAGTGGTCTGGTGTTTGTGTGGTGTGTTGTGGCATATGTGTGATGTTTGTATGGTGTTTGTGAAATGGTTGTGTGGTTGTGGTGTGGCCCCTTTAGCAGCGACTCTTTGGTGCCGTCACTATAATCCATCCCTGTCAGTCACAACTGTTGTTTTCCCCTCAGCACTTTTACTTTCACCTTCTCATTTCTCCATTATATGTATAGGGCCTAATTTCGGAGGCCCCAATCTCATGACGGGGGGACGCTAGCAAGATTTAACATACGCAGTATTCTGCTCCTGTGGGTGTTGAGGAGCATGCCAAATTTCACCCAAATCGGGCGAGAACTGTGGATTTGTATAGAAAGGGCTACTACAGATTTTGAGTTTTATATACAGTATATAGATATATACATTGTCAGAACTTTGTCAACTGTACCCTATGATTCAACTTAGCCACAATGATAAATCCAACATTGAGAGGTTAATAGATTAATAGATACTTGAATATAAGTTGTTATATTTGATAGTATTTAGTAGCCATACAAACAATTTTCTACTTAACCTTATGGAATTATTGGGTGTCTTAATTAAATAAGTACAGCATATGCTAAATTATACAATCGATAAATGTGTACAAGAGTTCCCACAGAACACAGACTATAATATACTTGTGTTAATTAATTATTTGACTCCTTGTCACATTTATATAATAGACATTTTGACAAGTGTGTACATGGACTCTCTTTTTACATACATTAGGTAGAGCATATGAGAAAATGTGATTCTTTGTCATATTTACTATTAATAATTTTTTTTTGTTTCTGGCCTAAATATCTTTTCTCTTAAAAACATAGAGGAGAGATGGTAATTCACAATAAAATTGCAGCGCTTTTTGGGACAATGCAATAATTGTGCACATAGTAACCTTAACTTACATACATAAACACAATTGTTAATACCCTTCTGTTAAAGTAAGCTAAAAACATAATGGTCACCAAAATAACTTGAAACTAGCTAAAGTAAATTTCAATTTAATTTTCCTTAATATCAGTTAATGAAATTAGACATTGTTTTCGAATTGTAGTTTAAGGGAAAAAAATGTCCTAGACAAAAATGATGGTGTCCCTAGAAAAGATTGACGGCGGCTCAGTAGTTAGCACTGCAGCTTTGCAGCACAGGGGTTCTGGGGGCAAATCACACCAAGGACAACATCTGCAAGGAGTTTGTATGCTCTCCTTGCGTGGGTTTGCATGTTCTCCATTTGCTTGGGTTTCTTCCGGGTACCCCGTGTTCCTCCCACACACCAAAGACATACAGATAGGGAATGTAGATTGTGAGTCCCAATGGGGACACTGATTATAATTTATGCAAAGCGCTGTGGTGCTATATAAGTGAGTATAACAAAAATAAAGAAAGAAAATAAAATAATTTGGCCATACGAGTAATTTAAACTTTTCTGTAATTAGCATCACAGGTCAAAAACTTGTAATCAATCTGTCTATGTAATCGGCATAAAGTAGTCACTGTGCTGTTTGGTATCATGTTGTGTGCCACACTAGACATGAACAAAAGAGAGCTAAGGAAGTAGTTGTCTCAGGACATTACAAAGGAAATTATCAGCAATCATGTTAAACGTAAAGGCAATAAGATCATCTCCAAACAGCTTGATATTTCTGTAACTATAGTTGCACATATTATTGAGATGTTTAAGGTCTATGGGACTGTGTCCAACCTCCATAGACGTGGCTGCAAGAGGAAAATTGATAAAATTTCAAAGAGATTAAAACTGAACTCTAAGGTGTAGGCAGATCAGTTTCATATTTCATCAACCATCTGTCTCTTGGCCAAATTAGACTTCATGGAACAAAACCTAGGAGAAAACTGCTGTTAAAGCAATTCACAAAAAGTGAGACCAGTCACAAAGATTCTGGGAAAAAGTCCTTTAGACAGACAAGATAAAACTAGAGTGTTTTGGGAAGTACCATTAGCTCTATGTGCACAGATGCAAAAATAAAGCATACAATTAAAAAGCTGTGCAACACGGAGGAGGCTTGCTTATATTTTGGTGTTGCTGTGCAGCATCTGGCACAGGGTGTATTGAATTTGTGCAGAGTACAATGAAAGTTCAAGACTACCAAGGCATTCTGGAGCCAAACATGCTGACCTGTTTCAGAAAACTTCATCTGAGCAACAGGTCATGTGTCATTCTACTGGATAATGAACAATTCAAGATCAAAGCATCCAAAGAGCAAAGCATTGTACAGTCCTTAAGTGGAATTCTATGAGTCCTGATCTAAATCCTACTGAACTTCGGTGGAGGAACTGAAAGATTCAGTCAAGAGAAGCACCCTTCAGACTTGAGACAAGTGGAGCAATTTGTTCAGGTGGAGTGGGCCAAATACCTGTGGACAGGTGCAGAAGTCTCATTGAGAGTTAAAGAAATCTTTTGTTTGCAGTGATTGCCTCAGTTTTTTGCCATAGTTATTTTTTCTGATTTTCATTAGTTGATGTACAGTAAATTTAGAAAGAAAATTACTATTGACAGTTTCAATCTATTTATAGACCATTGTGGGCCTTTATTACTTTACCAGAAGGGTACTAACAATTTTGTCCATGTGTATATATGAAATATAATTTGTAATCCAGGTACAGTCCATGCTCCACCCATGCTCCTCCCATAGTTGTCCACTACTATCAAAACATCAAAAGATGCAAAGTTTTTGAGTTGACCAAAATAAGTTTACTTGTTAGGCCAAGTGCACACGTTGCAGATTGCAAGCAGATTTTTCCTGATATAATCTGCATCCCCTGCTCCCAGAATCAGCATGAGGATTTTTTGCGGTTTATTTTGCGGTTTTGTTAGCGTTTTATGTGCGTTTTCATGCAGGTTTTTTAGGCTTTTTTTTATGCGTTTTGTAAGCGTTTTGTACATCACACAAAGTTGAATAAAAAAAAAACAAAACCTTTTATGAGGTTATTTCCTGTTCCAACCCCTATTCTCCATGTTTTTGGGAATTACACTACAGTGAAAGATGCCTCCAGTGCAGAGCCTGTGTTTGAGCCCAGAAATGATGCTTATTTTGCAGCTTACCACACTGATTTTGCTGCACCACCACATTAATGAGCAGGTAAGGCTGGATTCACAGTAGCTTTTTTTCATGCACCGCATCTATCGTTTTTGTAGCATTGCATCATGTGCATCTCTGTGCATGCATGGCGTGCACATGGTCTTGGCTTTTCCTGTGTTTAGATGTGGATTTATGCACAGGCGTATTTTAGTCGTGTGCATTGACAGGGTTCACATTGCGTTAGGGGACAATTTGCTGATGAATACGTTTACATAGTGGCAATATGTAATGGATGCATTAAGTCTGCCATTGCCCGCAATGAAAATATTGCATCATAACGCATGTCCAAATCGCAATGTGTTATCAAGTAGGCCTTAAGTAATGATGTACCCTTGAATGCTGCTTGCCTTTTTTTGGGTGCGTTGGTGAACGCACCCGTTTGCTGTGCATAGAACTGTACAGTCATGGCCAAAAGTATTGACACCCCTGCAATTCTGTCAGATAATACTCAGTTTCTTCCTGAAAATGATTGCAAACACAAATTCTTTGGTATTATTATCTTCATTTAATTTGTCTTAAATGAAAAAACACAAAAAGAATTGTCCTAAAGCCAAATTGGATATAATTCCACACCAAACATAAAAAAGAGGGTGGACAAAAGTATTGGCACTGTGTGAAAAATCATGTGATGCTTCTCTAATTTGTGTAATTAACAGCACCTGTAACTTACCTGTGGAACCTAACAGGTGTTGGCAATAACTAAATCACACTTGCAGCCAGTTGACATGGATTAAAGTTGACTCAACCTCTGTCCTGTGTCCTTGTGTGTACCACATTGAGCATGGAGAAAAGAAAGAAAACCAAAGAACTGTCTGAGGACTTGAGAAACCAAATTGTGAGGAAGCATGAGCAATCTCAAGGCTACAAGTCCATCTCCAAAGACCTGAATGTTCCTGTGTCTACCGTGCGCAGTGTCATCAAGAAGTTTAAAGCCCATGGCACTGTGGCTAACCTCCCTAGATGTGGACGGAAAAGAAAAATTGACAAGAGATTTCAACACAAGATTGTGCGGATGTTGGATAAAGAACTTCCACTAACATCCAAACAAGTTCAAGCTGCCCTGCAGTCCGAGGGTACAATGGTGTCAACCTGTACTATCCGTCGGCATCTGAAAGAAAAGGGACTGTATGGTAGGAGACCCAGGAAGACTCCACTTCTTACCCCGAGACATAAAAAAGCCTGGCTGGAGTTTGCCAAAACTTACCTGAAAAAGCCTAAAACATTTTGGAAGAATGTTCTTTGGTCAGATGAGACAAAAGTAGAGCTTTTAGGGCAAAAGCATCAACATAGAGTTTACAGGAGAAAAAAGAGGCATTCAAAGAAAAGTACATGGTCCCTACAGTCAAACATGGCAGAGGTTCCCTGATGTTTTGGGGTTGCTCTGCTGCCTCTGGCACTGGACTGCTTGACCGTGTGCATGGCATTATGAAGTCAGAAGACTACCAACAAATTTTGCAGCATAATTTAGGGCCCAGTGTGAGAAAGCTGGGTCTACCTCAGAGGTCATGGATCTTCCAGCAGGACAATAACCCAAAACACACTTCAAAAAGCACTAGAAAATGGTTTGAGAGAAAGCACTGGAGACTTCTAAGGTGGCCAGCAATGAGTCCAGACCTGAATCCCATAGAACACCTGTGGAGAGATCTAAAAATGGCAGTTTGGAGAAGGCACCCTTCAAATATCAGGGACCTGGAGTAGTTTGCCAAAGAAGAATGGTCTAAAATTCCAGCAGAGCATTGTAAGAAACTCATTGATGGTTACCGGAAGCGGTTGGTCGCAGTTATTTTGGCTAAAGGTTGTGCAACCAAGTATTAGGCTGAGGGTGCCAATACTTTTGTCCGGCCCATTTTTGGAGTTTTGTGTGAAATGATCAATGTTTTGCTTTTTGCTTCATACTCTTTTGTGTTTTTTCATTTAAGACAAATTAAATGAAGATAATAATACCAAAGAATTTGTGTTTGCAATCATTTTCAAGAAGAAACTGAATATTATCTGACAGAATTGCAGGGGTGTCAATACTTTTGGCCATGACTGTACGTGCAAATGCTAGGTAGCGCATGTTACCTTGGCGCTACCATCTGTTTACGCAAACCGTTATTGCTACGTCAATAATGATGTCAATAATGACATCTGCTTTACTGCATACAAAATGTTTGCTGTAACGCCATGTAAACCTAGCCTTAGGCCTCTTTCACACTTCAGTTTTTTGTATCAGTCAAAATCCGCTAAAAGGACGGATGCTGGATCCGTTTTAGAACTGATGACAACGGATGCCACCCATCCGTTTTTTTTTTACGGATCCGCAAAATGAAGAATTTTAAAGAAATCGCAGCCTGGAAAAGGAGAGAGAGAGAGAGAGAGAGATTTTTTTTTTGTCCGGCACCGTTCGCATGTACATGCGGTTGTTTGCATCACAGTGCGCATGCATTTTTTACGTAAAGATTAGTAGATACTGTATTTGGCCACTAGATTACTAAGGCACATAAAAAATGCAAGCGCATGCAAAAACACATTTTTTGGGGGGGCATGGGTTTTTTTGGCACACGATGCGCCTTTCAAAAAAATGCAAATGTTAAAGTAACATAATGTCCATATATTTGTTATCGGTTTATTCTTTTGATGTATTTGGGACTGATTAAATTCTCCCATAGGAGCGATGTCGTACGAGGAGGAGGAAGAGGAGTACAGCTGCAAAAAGAATGTGAGTCCACCCAATTGTTCAAGAGCGCGTGGACAAGGGCCACTTCAATCTTCTTTACCAGGATTTAAGGAAGTAAGATATAGTAGGGCAAACTAGTGTTTTTTTGAATCCGTGAGCACCAAAAGTAATTTTAAGTTGTTTTGTTGTTTGTTGTAATCATGTGCAATACTTATCTGTGGGTTAATAACTTTAGTTTTTCTTGGTTTACCGGTATCCTGAGAAATTTGTCCAGTTCTGCTGGCCGACAATACCAGCATTTGATCGCCTACTCGACCTTCTTTCACTGGATTTAAATTATGAACACACAGTCATGAGAAGACCCATTTCTGCTGAGGAAAGGCTGCTCATCACCTTTTACCCCTCTAAAGATCCCATCAAACATAAAACAGATGAACGGCAAAGGAGGGCCCAAAAAAAAACACAACATTAACCCCTTTACCCCCAAGGGTGGTTTGCACGTTCATGACCGAGCCAATTTTTACAATTCTGACCACTGTACCTTTATGAGGTCATAACTCAGGAACGCTTCCATGGATCCTGGTGATTCTGACACTGTTTTTTCGAGACATATTGTACTTCATGGTAGTGGCAAAATTTAATTCAAATAACTTGCGTTTATTTGTGAGAAAAATGGAAATTTGGCAAAAATTTGGAAAATTTTGCAATTTTCCAACTTTGAATTTTTATGCCCTTAAATCACAGAGATACGGCACACAAAAAACTTGATAACTAACATTTCCCACATGTTTACTTTACATCAGCACAATTTTGGAACCAAAATTTTTTTTTGTTAGGAAGTTATAAGGGTTAAAAGTTGACCAGCGATTTCTCATTTTTACAACACCATTTTATTTTTAGGACCACATCACATTTGAAGCCACTTTGAGGGGTCTATATGATAGAAAATACCCAAAAGTGACACCATTCTAAAAACTGCACTCCTTAAGGTGCTCAAAACCACATTCAAGAAGTTTATTAACCCTTTAGGTGCGTCACAGGAATTTTTTTGAATATTTAAAAAAAAATTAACATCTAACTTTTTTTCACAAAAAAAATACTTCAGGTTCAATTTTTTTTATTTTACCAAGGGTAACAGGAGAAATTGGACTGCAAAAGTTATTGTGCAATTTGTCCTGAGTACGCTGATACCTGATTTGTGGGGGGAACGACTGTTTCAGCGCATGGCAGAGCTCAGAATGGAAGGAGCGCCGTTTGACTTTTTCAATGCAAAATTGGCTGGAATTCAGATCGGACGCCATGTCACGTTTGGAGAGTCCCTGATGTACCTAAACAGTGGAAACCCCCTGCAAGTGACCCTATTTGGAAACTAGACCCCCCAAGGAACTTATGTAGATATGTGGTGAGAAATTTGAACCCACAAGGGCTTTACAGAAGTTTATAACGTACAGCGGTACAATTAAAAAATCATATTTTTTCCACAAAAATGATCTTTTCACCCCAATTTTTATTTTCCCAAGGGTAACAGGACCCTAAAAGTTATTGTGCAATTTGTCCTGAGTACGCTGATACCCCACATGTGGGGGTAAACCACTATTTGGGTGCATGGCAGAGCTCGGAAGGGAAGCAGCGCCATTTGACGTTTTTGGCTGGAATTGAGATCGGACACCATGTCGCGATTGGAAAACCCCTGATGTACCTAAACAGTGGAAACACCCCACAAATGACACCATTTTGGAAACTAGACCCCCTAAGGAACTTATCTAGATGTGTGGTGAGCACTTTGAACCCCCCAGTGCTTCACAGAAGTTTATAACGCCCGGGCGTGAAAATAAAAAATTCGTATTTTTTCCACAAACATGATCTTTTAGTCACCATTTTTTTATTTTCCCAAGGGTAACAGGAGAAATTGGACCCCAAACGTTGTTGTCCAATTTGTCCTGAGTATGCTGATACCCCATATGTGGGAGAAAACTACTGTATGGGCACACGTCGGGGCTCAGAAAGGAAGTAGTGATGTTTTGGAATGCAGACATTGATGGAATGGTCTGCGGGTGTCATGTTGCCTTTGGAGAGCCCCTAATGTACCTAAACAGTGGTAACACCCACAAATGACCCCATTTTGGAAACGAGACCCCCTAAGGAACTTATCTAGATGTGTGGTGAGCACTTTGAACCCCCAAGGGCTTCACAGAAGTTTATAATGCCCGGGCATGAAAATAAAAAAATCGTATTTTTTCCACAAACATGATCAATTAGTCCCCAATTTTTTCATTTTCCCAAGGGTAACAGGAGAAATTAGACCCCAAAAGTTGTTGTCCAATTTGTCATGAGTACGCTGACACCCCATATGTGGGAGAAAACTACTGTATGGACACACGTCAGGGCTCGGAAGGGAAGCAGTGACGCTTTGGAATGCAGACTTTGATGGAATGGTCTGCGGGTGTCATGTTGCCTTTGGAGAGGCCCTAATGTACCTAAACAGTGGAAACACCCACAAATGACCCCATTTTGGAAACGAGAACCCCTAAGGAACTTATCTAGATGTGTGGTGAGCACTTTGAACCCCCAAGTGCTTCACAGAAGTTTATAAAGCTCGGACGTGAAAATAAAAAATCATTTTTTTCCACAAAAATGATATTTTTGCCCCCAATTTTTTATTTTCCTTAGGGTAACAGGAGAAATTGGACCCCAAAAATTGTTTTGCAATTTGTCCTGAGTAGGCTGATACCCTACATGTGGGGGTAAAACACTGTTTGGGCGCATGGCAGAGCTTGGAAGGGAAGGAGCACCATTTGACTTTTTCAACTCAGAATTGGCTGGAATTGAGATCAGACGCCATGTTGCATTTGGAGAGCCCCTGATGTGCCCAAACAGTGGAAACCCCCAATTCTAACTCCAACCCGAACCCCAACACACCCCTAACCCTAATCTCAGCCCTAACCCTAACCCTAGCCCTAACCCTAGCCCTAACCCTAACCCTAACCCTAGCCCTAACCCTACCCTAACCCTAACCCTAACCCTAGCCCTAACCCTAATGGAAAAATGGAAATAAATACATTTTTTTTATTTTATTATTTTTCCCTAACTAAGGGGTTGATAACGGGGGGTTTCATTTACTATTTATGGCGGTTTTTATGTTTGGCAGCTGTCGCACGCTAAAAGACGCTTTTTATTGTAAAAATAGTTTTTTGCATCACCACATATTGAGAGCTATAATTTTTCCGTTTTTTTTGACCCACCAATTCATGTGAGGTCTTATTTTTTGCGGGACAAGTTGACGTTTTGATTGGTACCATTTTTGGGCACGTGACATTTTTTGATCGCTTTGTATTCCGATTTTTGGGACGCAGAATGAACAAAAACCAGCGTTTCATGAATTTCTTTTGGGGGAGTGCGTTTACACCGTTCCGCGTGCGGTAAAATTGATAAAGTGGTTTTATTCTTCGGGTCAGTACGGTTACAGCGATACCTCATTTAGGTCGTTTTTTTATGTTTTGTCGGTTTTATGCAATGAAAACATTTTTATATAAAAAATAATTATTTTTGCATCGCTTTATTCTGCGAGCTATAACTTTTTTATTTTTTCGCTGATGATGTTGTGTGGCAGCTCGTTTTTTGCGGAACAAGATGACATTTTCAGTGGCACCATGGATATTTATATGTGTCTTTTTGATCGCGCGTTATTACACTTTTTGTTTGGCAGTATGATAATAAATCATTATTTTTTGCTTCGTTTTTTATTTTTATTTTTTGAGGGGTTCGCTAAAGGGGTTAACTAATGGAACAGTTTTATAGGGCGGAACGTTATGGACATGTCGATACCTAATATGTGTACTTTTATTGTTTTTTTTTTTATTTCCAAAAAATGGATTTATTTGCGGGAATTTTTTATTTTTTTTTCTAATTTATTTGGCGATTTTTTTGTAATTATTTTAACACTTTTTTTATTTTTTTTTTACTTTATTAAATAGTCCCAGGTGGGACATCACTGTCCTGTGACAGATCGCTGATCTGTCACATCACAGATCACTGTGACAGATCAGCGATCTGTCACAGGCAGTGCAGAAGGCTTCCTCATGCCTGCGCTTTGCAGGCACTGAGGAAGGCAGCTTCCTGCAGGCCCCCGAAGGCCCCCGTCGCCATCTTGGATTCGGGGGCCTGCAGGAAAGGAGCCACCCGCAGCAGCGCTGCACATTGCGCTGCCGTGGGGGGCTCAGGGAAGCACGGAGGGAGCCCCCTCCCTGCCGATGCTTCCCTTTAACCCCCGGTACACCGCGATCGTGTTTGATCGCGGTGTGCAAGGGGTTAACGTGTCGGGGGTGGTCCGTGACCGCCCCTGACACATAGTGCCGGGTGTCAGCTGTGATAATCAGCTGACACCCGGCCGCGATCAGCGGCGCTCACCACGTGGGCGCCGCTGATCGCGGTAGACGTACTATCCCGTCCATGGGCATAGGGGCCCGGGTCCCATGGACGGGATAGTACGTCTGATGTCAGAAAGGGGTTAAAGAGACGTGGCTATGTATCTGAAGTATTGTGGTATATTTTGCGTGAAAAACATTGAGGTGCTTGCATCAAGACCAAGGAATATTTCAATGTGAAATAATAAAAAAAAAAAGATGCAGCACTACACACTATAGGGGAAAAACTGTGTGTCTTTATTTAACATGAATTTCATCAATAGCTATGTAGACATGCAGGACGTTAGAGGAATGCTAGGGGAGGGAGGTGCGGGACAACAGCCGTTTCTCGCTTACTCGATTAAACTCACTTCGACGGGTAGAGGACATTGCGAAAAGGCCGTTCCCATAACATCCTGCATGCATATTATTCCTTTATTTTGTACTATTTTGCTTTGCTTACGTTATTTTTTTTTTATTTCCAGGTTTTTGGCCACAGGAGAGAGCTACACATTACTGCACCTCCAATTTAGGGTTGGTAAATCCACCATCTTTTAAATTGTGAAGTGTACATGTACCGTCATCTGGCAGAAGTTGCAGCCCATCGTCATGCCATCGCCAACCGAGGAGACTTGGCTGCAGGTCGCAGCAGGCTTTTAGTCTGTGTCCAATTTCCCAAACTGCATAGGTGCAGTTGATGATAAACATGTGAGAGTGCAGAAGCCACCATGATCAGGATCCCGCTTCTTTAATTATAAGAAGTATTTCTCAGTGGTCCTGATGGCGGTGGCTGATGCACATTACAAATTTGTTGCCATCGACGTTGGTGCTTATGGCAGTTCTGGGGATTCTCGGGTGTTGCAATCATCTCAGATCGGACTGCAAATTCTTCAAGATGGCGGAACACTCCCAGCCCCAAGACCTTTGCCAAGTTCCACACTTCCAGGGCCCTTTGTGATGGTATCGGATGAGGCGTTTCCCTTAAAGACCAACCTGCTGCGCCCATACCCACGAAGGGCACTGAATTACCGGCGGAGGATTTTTAGTTATTGGCTGAGCCGTGCAGGAAGATATGTGGAATGCACCTTTGGGATCCTGTGTAGTCAGTGGAGGATCTTTCACACTGCCATCCAGTTAGAGACGGACACTGTTGACACTGTAATTAAGGCATGCTGTGTATTCCACAACTACATTAGAGAATACAGCACAGAGGTAGATGAGGAGTCACAGCTGTCTGAATTAGTTGCAGTTGAAAACTTGGGTCAGGGAAGGCTTTCAAACTCGGGTGTGCGTGTGAGAGAAACCTTCACTGACTACTTCATGAGTCCTGAAGGTGCCGTGCACTGGCAATACTCCTGTGCCGGTGTTGAGCAGCCTGGACAGCAGAGAAGAAATGATGAGTAATCCCAAGCAACCAAGTTCCGTGTTGATAAAAACTTTTCAACAAAAGTTAAAAAATTAATAAAATTTTTGGTTGGTCAACAGTAACAATCTGGTCTCAATTATTGTGTGAACATCGATTATTTCCATACCTCCATTACCCACTAGACTCAATTTTCACGATATTTTTAGCATTATTTTTTAAAATTGCAACATATATTCCATGGTGCAGTACTTGACAAGGGGTAACATATGAATTACAGATATCACTACAGTACACAAAGGAGACAGTAGGTTGGGGTGTCACACCAGCTCTGGTGTTTGTTGAGCTGGTAGCTCCAAGAGTGGTGAGGAGGCAGCGTTGATCATTGCAGCCTGTCAGCTTTCCTTAACCAATTATTTTCATGATTCTGTTTGAAGGATCCGATTGTGGTTGATAGTCTGACGTGTTGGTGCACAGAATACCAGATGATGGGAGATATTCTGGATAAGTCTTTGAGGCGATGTGTAGGAAAGAAGGAGGTCTTGAGAGGGCCGAACATTACGTTTGGGCTAAGGTATCGTTTGATGTTTCCCAATACATAGGGAGGATACAGGTTGGAGATGGCATTGTAGGTCAGTAGTATTAAATTTAATTTGATACGTTGATAGCATGGAAGCCAGGGAATACATTTGCAGAGTGGAGAAGCGGATGAGTATCGAAGAAAGAGATGAATACTGTGGCAGCACAGTTAGTAATGATGGAGTGGAGAGGTGCAAGAGTTTTAGCAGTGATTCCACAGGGAAATCTGTTGAAATAGTGTAGGCAGGAGATGAAAAGGGCTTTCACAAGCCTTTTTGTAGAACAAGGTTTGAGGAAGTAACGGTTTCTGCAAATATTGTAATACTGTATGCGACAGGAGGGGGCGAAAGCTTGCCTGTGCATTTCAAAAGACAGGCCAGAGTCAAGGGTTACTCCAAGTCAGCGGATACCTTGTACTAAGGAAAACGTAAAGTCGACAATTACATAAGTTGAGTAACCAAGATGTGTGAGATGGGGGCAACACGAGTTGTTCATATTTGACTACATTCAGTTTGAATAAACGAGACGCTAACAAGGATTTGGCTGATAGACGATCCTGGCTTGTGGATAGCAGAGAGTTTAGAGTCTGTCCACAGCTGAGATTATGGAAGTTTGCAGTGTCCGTGGTGGGTGTTTGAGGGAGTAAAAAATATAGAACCTCGGTTTGTGGTTGTGGAATAATGAAGATACAAGGTATGTAAAGTTGGGCTGTTTAGTAGAAGAGAGGGCTGATTTCAATGCAAGTGTTTTTTGGTTGAGTCCAGTGAGGTAGTCTTGGGACCAAAAATATATTCACACACACACACTGTGTCTTGAAACAATTCTTTTTTATTTAAACAGTATAAAAATTGAAAAACCACATGTAACCACAGTATGAAACATACTTAAACTGAACGACAAACATTGTCAGAATAAATTGAACCCTGTCAACAGGAAAGGCAAGGTGGGGGGTGGCTACAGGGTTATGCATGGTCATACAGAAGTGGAGCCAGGCACCAATTCCACATCAGATGACAGACTGTTATCCAAAAAAGAAGCTGAAGAAGAAGCTTCGGATGCTATTGAGGACATCGCTGAAGAGGGCCTGTCATCCGGAGGAGCTGGAGATGAAGACATTTCAAAGTCCTGGACCTCCTCGGCCAGACCATGTTCCGGGCTGTTCTGTCCAGGGGCCGTTGACTTGCCGGAACTTACATTTCCATCCGTTCTGTAGAAGGAAGAACAACTAAATTAAAAAAAAAAAAGTAACAAAGTTTATAACTAACAAAACATAAAAATATATATCGATATACCGTATATACTCAGGTATGACACGAGATTTTAGGGATTTTTTTGAGCTTAAAGTCCCCCTCTCGGCTTATAAACAAGTGATCTAATATAGGGAGCAGCATATGGGGACATATTCTATGGACAAGCATATTGGGGAATAATCTATGGAGCATGTTATGGGCCCATAAAAAGGATCATTTTATGGGGCATATTATTATCTTTACCATCTTATGGGGCTGTTTTTTAACCTTTGTGCTGAACTATATGGGCTGTTTTTGGTATGGAGCATGTTATGGTGACATCTTGAACTGTATGGAGCATTATATGGGGCACCTGAATCAATATTGATATTCAAAAACAGTTCACCAACAGCTTTCTCAATTATGTTAACTTTTAATTTTTATCTTCAAAATTAACCATTACCTGCTATATTTTCCACCCTTGCCTAATACGCGAGTCACTAAGTTTTACCAATTTTTTTTTGTCCCAATTAGGGGGGGCCGAGTATATACGAGTATATACGGTATTTTTTAATGGATAACGATGCCTGCGCTTGCCGAGCATATTAATTTTATATTTTTTTTTATGAAAAAAGTTTCATTTTTCTATCTATATCTATTAAGCTGAGTCTCGATTTCCGCATAACCACAATCACTATAAAAATTCCCCCTTTGTCCCGTCACACCGCCCTACTACAACCCTAAAATTATTCGACCTCGTCACATCTGACAAACATACCGGCATACTATCCCGAATATCAAACAATGTCCAGTCGTCAGCTAGAGCCACCGGACCAATACCACAAATATCCCATATCGTGATGTTAGCCAGACATACTGCACTAATCAAACCTCAATTTACTTCTGCAAATTCCTGCTGCTTAAAATAAACTGCAGCTGGTCTGCATATGGAACCTTCTTTCTAGGAGGTGAGCTACCACTTGTGGGCTTCAGTGACTTGACCAGCCTGTCCGTGACGGAGCGCAATCGCTTTTTGACATCATCCACTGCAATGAAAACAAATACCAACATTCATGTATTTTAAAAAATTACAGTCCAACTTTGCAAATTAGTGCTCATAATAATAACTTACTAATCAGTTTTTTTCCGCTTTTGGCAGGTCAGGCCATTGCGGATAGATTTCGGTCACGACTCACAATCGCTGGCCACGCATCCCTTTTATTGTACGATCCCTTGTATTCTTCGCTGGCGCGGTCCCATATTTCTGGATGTTTCTCTATCTACAAAGTGAATAATCCATGTTAATACCTGTTATTTTTGAATAATTTGAATAAAAAAGTCAGTTTTGTCTCTATAATTTTGTCCACACATGTATATATATATCCACACTTAAACACACCCACCAAACCAATGTCGATATGCTGGAATCCTGGTAGACCTTCCTACAAAAACCAAAAGCAACCCTACACGGCTCTTTCAACATAATCTCCGTCACTACTTGAGCAGCGTGTTACTATTTGAATGCTAAATTAGCTGGGATTGAGATCAAGCACCATGTTTCATATTTACAGCCACTGATGTCACTGTACCTGATGCATAACCCTTGGCCTATCCCTTTTCCTCACATTATACCCAACCGTAGGACCAAGCATAACCCTAGGCCAAAGCCTAACCCTCAACATGACCCTAGGCCTAACCTAATGCCAAACACAGCAACCTCTGCCTGACCCCAGGTCTAACTATATACATAAAACAATGACCATGCATAACCCTAGGCCTAAGGGTAAACCTTGGCCTAACCCTTTGTCTTAAACTATACCTAACCCTAGGCCCAATCTTAATCCTCCAAATGACAAATAGGCCTAAGCCAATGCCAAACTCCACACCCTCTGCATGACCCCTGGCCTAACAAAACCTACGCCAAGGATAAACCTTGGCCTAATGCTTTCCCTAACACTACACCTAATCCTAGTCCTAAGCATAACCATCAACATTATAATAGGCTAAACCCTAGCCCTAACACTAGACATAACCCTATGCACATGCCTAATGCTAGTTGCACACTAGCACCTTGTACGCTGGGGTTCATGCGCAATAGAATAAATGCAATAATGCTTCATACGTTTTGCAATTTTTGGTTATAGACGCATGCGTTTATACCAGTCTATAGCCATGTTAACTATAACATGCATGCTATTTAAAAAGCTGGAGTGCTCATGGCCATCCACACGACTGCGTGTTTATGGCGCATTAAGGGCGCAAGGTTTTTTTTTGACACAGGTCAGACGGACCAAAAATACTACAAAAATACTACAGGTTGCGTACACTACCAAAAAAAATAAGAATCTTCACAAAAAACACATAACATACAAACGCGTGCGTGCGCTACACCATGCGCACCAATTTTAAAGATAGGGGTGCAGGATGCATGCACATGGACGCACACGAAATGCAACCATAAAAAAAACATTTTGTTTTTCAAGCCTAACCCTAGGCCTGACCCTAACTTTTGCTAAAAATCTATCCATAACATGGCATGAAAAAACATACGGTTGACATAAAGTCAACCATGTCATATCAAAACCATTTAGTAATTTTATGGCTTAATTTCATGTATTATTTGTGTTAATTTATTTGTTTTAATTTTGGGGGTCAATTTATGTATATACTCAGGAAAAAAAACGGCATGAGCTCCCGCGCAATTTTAGACACCAGAGAGGGAAAGCAGGTGAGTGACGGCAGATTTAAATAGCCTAAAGAGGGACCATTGTTTTTGGCCCCCCTGGCTAAAAAAATCTGCCCCCAGACACCCCATAAATGGCACATCCGTAAGATGCGCCTTTTATGGCACTTACCCTCTCTCATCCCACAGCCATCGTGGAGTGGCATATGGGGTAATAAGGGGTTAATGTCACGTTGCAATTGGAATGTGACATTAAGCCAGGTTAATAACAGATAGTTGTCAATCAGATGCAGATCCATTACTAACCATATATTTTCAAAGGGTTAAAAAAACAAAGACACTTTAATTTTACATTTTTTTATTTAAATAAAGACACTAAGTTTTTGACCAGCTTTTATTTTTCGCCCAATCCAAGGTTTGAAGAGTTAAAAAAAAAAAAAAATGCACAGCCTCCCTAGCTGCACTGAGATCAGCACAGGCGTGTGAGAAATTTTCCCATGCTCCTGAGTTCACTTCAGGACAGCATGGGAGTCCGCGCATGCGCAGACCGCACTGCCCGAGTTCACTCGAGCAGCACGAGCTGACTTCGGGTGAAGTCGGTAAACAATGAACCGGGGCGCTTTACGACCCTGTTCATTGTAGCGGCGTCGGTGGTTTAGAGCGGCCACATGTTACAGTATGTGGCTGCTCTAAACTTTAGATCTTCGTGGGACAATCGTTTTTATGGGATGCTGCGGAGGGTAGGTATTTTTGTGCTTTGTTATTTTAAATTTTAATTTAGGTTGAACATGGTCTTTGGGGAATTAGCAGAATAGGTGAGTACGGGTTTTTTATTTTATTTTTTTTTTAGGTAGCGACGTCGCGGACAGGTAATTATAATTTTTTTCCACAGGTAACCACTGGCCATCAATGAAAAAAAATTATTGGCCTTCAAAAAAAAATAAGTATGAATGGAGAGGGATGTTGTGGGGGGAAAAAAGGATATATGTGGGTAAAACGGGAATAAAATTTAATAATATTAAGTGGGGGCCCAAATGCAGCAAAAGGACAGATGGTTGACAAGGACATATGATTATGATGTATTTGATTATTTTTAACCCTTTTCATTTCTTCTTTATTTATTATGCTTTTAGGTTTGAGGAGACCCAAGAGCATAATAAATGACTTTTAATGGCAATCAGTGCACATTTGATGAAGACTAACTTTGAGAGTTTGGCTCATCATTATTGACAATTCTCCCTCAACAGAAGAGATGGCAATTGAGCCCTCCAGAAACCTCACAGAAACAAGCACGGAGCACACAGACATTCATATTGCATCCAATGAAACATTATATATGCATTATAATATACTTTGAATATCAGGAGGGTAGTGTCAAAATTTGTGGTCAACACAGATAAGTCACTTGTCTAAAGGGGCCTGTTTGGCTGTTTAACGAAATGTGGATGAATGCTTATTATTAATAAACTATAGACTTCTACACCAAGAATGTTTTCTTTGAAGGGATTAAAATGTTTAATTATATTTCCACATATATGCATGAGCAAGATTGATTACAATGGTAATTTTTCATATCACTAAAGTAACGGCTTGCATCCAAATTGAATTGCCACTGTTTATTAATATTTTAAATGTGTGCAAAATACATACTGTAGTCATGTATTTATTTGTTTGTTTTTTTCTGTTTGCAAATTTGTTTTAATAAAAGATGTTATATATCCAGTCTTAAAGTTTATGGATAGTAATTTAAGTCAGTAAAATGCTCCCTCTAGTCTTGCAAGCATTTGAACACCTGTGTCTCACATTGGAATGCTAGAAATTAAAGGGGTTGTCCCAAGAGCAAAGTACATTTCGATCAATTGATGTTGGAATAAAAATAAGTTCCACAAATGAATGTGTTAAAAAAGTTTCGGTGCTGAAATAGTCTTATAGGTATGCCCCAGCTATAAACTGTGTAATTTGTGTCGCATCATACAGGAACATAGTCTGATCATACCACATCTCCTGTGAAGGGGAGGAAGCAAAATAAATCAAAAGAAAGTATACAGACAGGACAGTATGATATTGCAACTGATTCTTTCTGTGAGTTAAAACATTTTCCTGCTTGTTTTTGCTTCAAAAAAAGAATCAGCTGCAATCCCATGCTGTCCTGTCTGTATACTCTCTTTTGTTTCCTCCCTTGCCCATTTTCAGACACAGCCATTACACAGTACACAGCAGGAGCATATGTATAAGATTATCTCAGCACAGGAACATATTGTTAACACATGTATTTGTGGACTTGTTTATTCTAAAATCTATTGATAAAAATGTAGCTTGTTTGTTGGGCAACCACATTAAGCTATTTGCCTGAAGAAGGGGAATATATCTATACATAATCATGTAATAATGAGGGCTTTATAAGA
The DNA here is from genome assembly GCF_039654945.1 of Dendrobates tinctorius. Lineage (NCBI taxonomy): Eukaryota > Metazoa > Chordata > Amphibia > Anura > Dendrobatidae > Dendrobates > Dendrobates tinctorius. Next base: position 6,628,303 of record NW_027361773.1, read on the forward strand.
ACTAAATTGAAACGGAAACATGAAAGACATTGCGTAGATCACTGAAGCACAATTGCTGGTATAATGACTATATAAAATATCATAAAAGTTTACACTCTCGGCACTTAAATCCCCAAAATACTGCTATGAAACAAGATCACAGGATTCCGGGAGCCGGCGGAGGGCTGACAGCCTCTCTCCCTTTGGATCAAAGACCCCGCGGCTTGTCGCGGGGTCCCGATCGTTGCCATGGTGAACAGATGTCATCATGGCTGCATCCAGCTCACCAGAGCTAGGAAACATGCCGATCATGCACCACTGCGCATGATCAGCAAGTCTCCCTGTGTCAGTGCAGCGCTGACAGCTTCTATGGTATGCAGATGCAGGTCAGTCATATTATGGAAACACCAAACATGCATTGATTTTTTTTTCTATATAAGTGATGAAAAAATTCACAATATTGTAAAAAAAAGTATATGTATTTTTTTTCTTCACATGTATATTTGCATGTGTACATGGTTAACTTATTGGCTATACATATTGGTTGAGAGTTCAAATGTAACACCAGGACAAGTTTTAATGTTAGCAGCAACAATTGATATCCACTTGTGTAGAATTAATTATCTACATCACAAGTTGTCTTGTTCATCCTCTGATAAATTGTATACTATACCATACTGCTTGGAACTCGGAAAATAAAACACAAACACAATTGTTTTTTAAATAAGTAATAAATAAGAGTTCTACTTTCAAATTTCAGAAACCTGTATTGAATTTACAAAATGATTGATGCTTATTTAATTGGAAGACTACTTGCGATTGGTTTGTAGTTGTCTTTGGGGAGAACATGCATGGGATTTTCAAAGAACCTTATTCTTTCAGTACATCCCAAAATTTAAGCATAGGTCAGCAATGGTCTCCTTTGGACTAATGTGCTGCGCTGCTGGGTTAATTGCTGTTGAAATAAATTGTAAGTAACTGAATGCAGATTCCCTTAATACTAATTGTTAGTCATTTCTCAGTCTATTTGTAATGAATTGATATTCCCAAGACAGCTTCAAGTAAGCAGGTGTCCAAGTCACAAAATTAACACTCACAATTGACACTAATTGGCAAGTTAGGGAAGCGTCTCAGAGGAAGCTTGAGAATCTGCTTTTCAGCTTTCCCCTGTGGTGAAAATTGCAAAGCCAAACTCAGAAGCACATAGAAACCATTCCATGTAAGGCCTGTCCACATCCAGCAACTATACAAGAGTTCCTGTTTTCATAACACATCTAAGAACAAATTAATTACACAAACGGTATTCTGGAAAGTAATGTAAAATTGCCACAATGCTAAAGATCAAAGAGGAACATTTCTAGGCAAATGAGCATCTAAGGCACCTAAGAAAACCTACATTTTAATATAAAAATGTAGAAATATGGCTTTCAAGTACTTATGAGAAGTATGAGCGCATCCAGTTTACACTACAAATAATATATATATATATATGAACAACGACAAAGCAAAGTCCAGCAATAACGTGAGCAATCCAGGATGCTGTTAAAATTTTTTTTCTTTTTATTCATAAATCCATTAAAATGCAATGGTCCAAGCAGTTCAAAACAGCAATAACGCAGGAAAGTCGTGCAGATAGGACTACGCGTTTCAGCGGTAGAACCCGCCTTCTTCACGGTCCAGAATCTGAGATTCTGGACCGTGAAGGAGGCGGGTTCTACCGCTGAAACGCGTAGTCCTATCTGCACGACTTTCCTGCGTTATTGCTGTTTTGAACTGCTTGGACCATTGCATTTTAATGGATTTATGAATAAAAAGAAAAAAAATTTTAACAGCATCCTGGATTGCTCACGTTATTGCTGGACTTTGCTTTGTCGTTGTTCACATTTGTATGGATGGACTCCTACATCCAGATCCGGGCACAACGGAGTTAACCAGGTCAGCTGAGGTTCCAGGTGGTTCACAGGAGTGAGCTGGTCTACATTGTTGGATTTATATATATATATTTATATATATATATATAAAATGAGTGAAAAAAGTATTGAACACGTCACCAATTCAAACTGAATCTTTTTCTAAGGGTGCTAGTGACATGAAATTCTCACCAGATGTCAGTAACAACTTATTCAATCCACAGAGATGACAAATTGAAACCAATAAAAGTATTCGACACACTTACCAAAATGTATTTAATACTTAGTACAAAGGCCTTTGTTAGTCATGACAGATTCAAGATGCCTCCTGTAGAAAGAAACTAGTGACATGCATTGCTCAGGTGTGATTTTGTCCTAGTCTTCCACATACAGTGAAGGAAATAATTATTTGATCCCTTGCTGATTTTGTAAGTTTGCCCACTGACAAAAGGCATGAACAGTCTTTAATTTTAAGAGTAGGTTAATTTTAACATTGAGAGATAGAATATCCAAAATAAAATCCAGAAAATCACATTGTATAAATTATAGAAATTTATTTGCATTTTGCAGTAAGAAATAAGTATTTGATCCCCTACCAAACATTAAGAATTCTTGCTCCTACAGATCAGTTAGACGCTCATAATCAACTCATTCCCTGCATTAAAGACAGGTGTCTTACATAGTCACCTATATAAAAGACTCCTCTCCACAGACGCAATTAATCAGTCAGACTCTAACCTCTACAACATGGGCAAGACCAAAGAACTTTCTAAGGATGTCAGGGACAAGCTCATAGACCTGCAAAAAGCTGAAATGGGCTACAAAACCATAAGTAAAGTGTTGGTTGAGAAGGAGACAACTGTTGGTGCAATAGAAAGAAAATGGAAGAAATACAAAATGACTGTTAATCGACATCGATCTGGGGAACCATGCCAAATCTTACCTCGTGGGCTATCCTTGATCATGAGGAAGGTGAGAGATCAACCTAAAAGTACACATGAAGAACTTGTTAATGATCTCAATGCAGCTGGGACCGCAGTCACCAAGAAAACCATTGGTAACACATTACGCTGTAAGGGTTTAAAATCATGCAGTGCCTGCTAGGTCCTACTGCTCAAGAAAGCACATGTGCAGGCCCATGTGAAGTTTGCCAATGAACACCTGGATGATCCTTGAGAGATTGGGAGAAGATACTGTGGTCAGATGAGACAAAAATTAAGGTCTTTGGCATTAACTCAACTCGTCGTGTTTGGAGGAAGAGAAATGCTGCCTATGACCCAAAGAACACCATCCCCACTGTCAAGCATGGAGGTGGAATCATTATGTTTTGTGGTGTTTTTCTGCTAAGGGCACAGGACTACTTCACCGCATCAATAGGAGAATGAATGGAGCTGTGTACCACAAAATCCTGAGTGACAACCTCCTTCTCTCCGCCATAACATTAAAAATGGGTCATGGCTGGGTCTTCCTGCAAGACAAAGACCCAAAGCGTACAGCCAAGGCAACAAAGATGTGGCTCAAAAAGAAGCACATTAAGGTCATGATGTGGCCTAGCCAGTCTCCAGACCTTAATCAAACAGAAGACTTATGGAGGGAGTTGAAGCTTCGTGCTGCCAAGCAACAACCTCAAGATCTTAATTATTTAGAGATGATCTGCAAAGAGGAGTGGACCAAAATTCCTCCTGACATGTGAGCCAACCTCACCATCAACTTGAAAAAATGTCTGACTGTTGTGCTTGCCAACAAGGTTTTAGCCACCTAGTGTTAACTCTTGTTTGCCAGATGGATTTTGATTTTATTTCTCACTGCAAAATGCAAAAAAAAAAAATTATATAATTTATACAATGTGATTTTCTGGATTTTATTTTTGATATTCTATCTCTCAATGTTAAAATTAACTTACCCTTAAAATTATAGACTGTTCATGTCTTTGTCAGTGGACAGGTGTGTGACTTTAAAAATCTAGTCCTATCAGTTTAATTAAACACAGCTGGACTCCAATGAAGGAGTAGAACCATCTCAAGGAGGATCACAAGGAAATGGACAGCATGTGACTTCAATATGAGTGTCTGAGCAAAGGGTCTGTATACTTATGACCATGTGATATTTCAGTTTTTCTTTTTTAATAAATTTTCAAAAATTTCTACATTTTTGTTTTTTTTGTCAAGATGGGGTGCAGAGTGTACATTAATGAGAAAAACGTGAACTTTTTTGAATTTACTAAATAGCTTCAATGAAACAAAGAGTGAAAAAATTTAAAGGGGTGTGAATACTTTCCGTACCCACTGTACATAGCCTATAGCATCTCTGAATTGCATACAGCAGTGTACTTTTATTGTTTTGAAAAGTGCATCCAATGCTGAACTTCTGTTTTCTTTTTATTATTTGCAAAATGAGATGCAAAAGCAAGAGTAATAACTTTGTCATATGTCACAAGTGAATATTTAGTATACATCCTAATCCTGAAATATTCCATAAAGCAATTTCTATAGAAATAGTCCTAAGACTTCGTCCTACCATATGGAAACCCCTTCTCATTGTGTGGTGAAAAATTAGCATATGTAGGCAAATAAATGTTTAATTGTCTATGGACTTACTTTTTTAGTATTTCCGTGTATATTCTTGTACATTTGGAGCATTTGTTAGACTGACCTTAAAACAGATGTTTGGAGTAAAGGTGCTTCTGGGAAGAAATGTCACATATAAAGTCGCAGTATTGAAAAGCAGATCTGTGAAAAAGGGAACAGATGGCATGGGACTCCCAATTCTATGGCAAAGGCACTTGGCACTGTTTGGAACGCTGTGCTTTTTTTAACAAATTAAATGAGTCTTCTCTGCATTGTTCTGTAAAGCTGCACACAAAAACCAATGAAGTGTATACACATCAAACATTCCAAATAGAAAATATCTACCGCTCTTTACATGATATATGCATCTAATATAATGTGTCTGCATAGTAAGTGTTACTGTAGCTTGAATGTAACAAACTAAATCTAAAGAAATGTTGTATTTTGGAGATGAAACATTGACTAGTGCAAAGTTGTATACTTTTTTGCAGCTTTTAAGTCTTTTTTTATGGTAAATAAAATATTGATTCACAAAAGTTTCCCACAAGTTACAAAACACATTATTGAAACTATCATATTTAACCCCTTCATGACCCAGCCTATTTTGACCTTAATGACCTGGCCATTTTTTGCAATTCTGACCAGCATCCCTTTAATAACTCAGGAACGCTTCAACGGATCCTAGTGATTCAGAGAATGTTTTTTCATGATATATTTGACTTCATGTTAGTCGTAAATTTAGGTCAATAATTTTTGTGTTTATTTGTGGAAAAAAATCAGAAATTTGGCCAAAATTTAGAAATTTTCAAATTTTGAATTTTTATTGTGTTAAACCAAATAGTTATGTGACCAAAATAGTTAATAAATAATATTTTCCACATGTCTACTTTACATCAGCACAATTTTGGAAACAACATTTTTTTGCTGGGAAGTTATAAGGGTTAAAAGTTGACCAGTGACTTCTCATTTTTACAACAAAATTTACAAAACCGTTTTTTTTTAGGGACCACATCACATTTGAAGTCAGTTTGAGGGGTCAATATAACAGAAAATACCCAAAAGTGACACCATTCTAAAAACTGCATCCCTCAAGCTGATCAAAACCACATTCAAGAAGTATATTAACCCTTCAGGTGTTTCACAGCAGCAGATGCAACAGGAAGGTAAAAATGAACATTTAACTTTTTAGTCACAAAAAATGATCTTTCAGCAAAAATTTTTTATTTTCCCAAGGATAAAAGGAGAAAGTGGACCCCAAACGTTGTTGTCTAATTTGTCCTGAGTACACTGAAACCCCATAAGTGTATGGGAACCATGGTTTGGGCACACGGCAGGGCTCGGAAGGGAAGGAGCGCCATTTGACTTTTTGAATAGAAAATTAGCTCCAATCATTAGCGGACACCATGTCGCGTATGGAGAGCCCGTGTGCCTAAACATTGGAGCTCCCCCACAAGTGACCCCATTTTGGAAAGTAGACCCCTCAAGGAACTTATTAGAGGTGTGGTGAGCACTTTGAACCCCCAAGTGCTTCACAAAAGTTTATAACGCAGAGCCTTGAAAATAAAAAATCTTTTTTCCTCAAAAAATGATTTTTTAGCCTGCAATTTTTTATTTTTACAAGGGTAACAGGAGAAATTGGACCCCAAAAGTTGTTGTCCAGTTTGTCCTGAGTACGCACACGTTGGGGCTCGGAAGGGAAGTAGTGATGCTTTGAAATGCAGACTTTGATAGAATGGTCTGCGGGCATCATGTTACGTTTGCAGAGCTCCTGATGTGCCTTAACAGTAGAAACCCCCCACAAGTGACCCTATTTTGGAAACTAGACCCCCACCAAGGAACTTATCTAGATGTGTAGTGAGCAATTTGAACCCCCAAGTGCTTCACAGAAGTTTATAACACAGAGCCGTGAAAATAAAAAATAATTTTTTAGCTCCCAATTTTTTTTTTTCCTATGGTAACAGGAGAAATTAGACCCCCAAAGTTGTTGTGCAATTTTTTTCCTGAGTACACTGATACCTCATATGTTGGAGTAAACCACTGTTTGGGCACACGTTGGGGCTTGGAAGGGAGGAAGCACCGTTTGACTTTTTGAACGCAAAATTGGCTGGAATCAATGGTGGCGCCATGTCGCGTTTGGAGAGCCCCTGATGCGCCTAAATAGTGGAAACCCATCAATTCTAACTCCAACCCTAACCCCAACACACACCTAACCACAACCCTAACCCTAACACACCCCTATCCCTAATAACAACCCTAACCATAACCCTAACCACAACCCTAACCCCAACACACCCCTAACCCTAATCCCAACTCTAACCATGACCCTAACCACAAGCCTAACCCTAATCCCAACCCTAACACCAACACACCCCTAACCTTAATCTTAGCCCTAATCCCAACCCTGACCCTAATTCCAATCCTAACCCTAATTCCAACCCCAACCCCAACTCTAATTCCAGCCCTAATGCTAACTCCAACCCTAACTCTAATTCCAACTCTAACCCTAACCCTAATTCTAACTCTAACCCTAATACTAACCCTAAACCTAATCCTAATGGAAAAATAAAAATAAATATATTTTCTTTATTTTATTATTTTTCCCTACCTATGGGGGTGATAAAGGGGGGAGTTATTTACAACTGTTTTTATTTTGATCACTGTGATAGGGTCTATCACAGTGATCAAAATGTACCTGGAATAAATGAATGAATCTGCCGGCTGGCAGATTCGGCAGGTGCACTGCTCATGCACCCACCATTTTGGAAGATGATGCCCATGGTGGAAAATGGAGGGACACCGGGACTTGGTAAATACTGGGGGGAGGGGGAGAATTGGAAGGCGGGGGAGCAGAGGGCAGTGGAGGAGAGCAAATACTGATGGTGGAAGCAGATCGCTGTCGTCAGTCGGTGGTGGGGCATATGGCCCCCATCAGTTGGTGGGGGGCAGAATGCGGGCTCCAGCCATGGACAATGTTATTGCAGCATTGGCCGTGGCTGGATTGTAATATTTCACCAAGTTTCATTGGTGAAATATCACAATTGCTCTGATTGGCTGTTGAAAGTAAAACAGCCAATCAGAGCAATCATAGCCATGGGGGGGGGCAAAGCCACCCCCTGGGGTGAAGTACAAGTCATCTTGTACCTGCGAGTTGGGTGACCTTTCAGTGACCCCGGTCACCCGAACCGCAGGAACGCGATTTCCACCATGACGCCTATGTAGGCATCACAAGTCATAATGACATGACTTTTCATGATGCCTACATAGGCGTCATAGTTAGGGAAGGGGTTAAGGCTAAATTTGTACAGTCAAGTATACATTTTAATTCAGCTGAGGAGCTGGGTTCTCAGGATTAGCCACATTTGGTCTCCATGCCGTGGACATTTATGGCTATGTTTACTCTAAATCAAAGCTATCTGTATTATCAAATGCAAAATTGGCAATACTGTATTATTAATAAATAAAACAGCCTTATTTTTATTTTTCTTACAGTTTTTTTTGCAATGTAATCCTAAAGGAGTTTTTCAACCCTTCGTTGAATTTTCTACAAACAGCTGCAAATGGGAGGGATAGCTAAAGGAATAATACTTACTTCAGTGGCATAGTTAGCTCAGGCTGCGAACCTCTGGTTTTCAGATCTGGAAATCCAGCAACCGCCACTTTGAACTGTGTTGGTGTAAGTCGGAAATTTTGCTGATTTCTAATTTCGTGCCCTTAAACTCCTTACATATAGGTCCACTAGTGTTTGCATGCAGTTGTTCTTCTGTTACAAACACCTTCAGATTTAATTCTGACACAATTTGTGTGGCACAAGACCCCTTTAACTTCACAATGAAGAAAATAGATGGTTTAGCAAAAATAAAGTCTTGTTTACTGAGCTTGAAACATATTTGCAAGGGGTAGCAGGAACAATTCTTGGCCTTCTCGTCTGCAGAATACAGAGGCACATTCATATTGGTTATTGATTGTGGCACATCGCTTGTGAAGAATGTTACACAACAGGTTGTGCTGAGGGCCTGCATTTTCCCAGCAGAGGGACATATAAGCCAATCTGTTATGCTGTGCCCACTGCACCCTAACTTGCACTCTTGTAATCAGTATAAGGAGCTCTCATTAGCTACCAAGTTAATGATGTGCCCCATCCTTGCTGATCCTCTATTCTTTCACTGCAGACCTCCAGGTCTAGCTAACACTGATACTTGCTTAGGTGACCCCCAATTTGCCTGCTATGAGGAAAACTTCCACCACTGAAGAATGCTTGCTGAAAAATGTGCTCCCTTACTGGTCTGTTTCTTCACACAAACCCAATAACAGCAGAACTTCTCTGAGGGTGTCCTTACTTCTCCCCAGCTTACTCTCAACTAACTATAAAGCAGGAACTAATACACTAGATGCCCATTAGTCCTCACCAATTTAGGGCCAGCCCTACAGTTAACGCTGTCACACCTAACAGGAACTTCATCTTTCATGAGAGTGAAACAACCAATACAATACAATTTTCACACAACAAAGCAACAGGGGTTTTCAGAGGAGGTGCTAGTCATCTTCTTCACCTTTATATCAGCATCAACCTGACTTTGATAACATTCATTCCTATGATAGAGCAAAGAGCCACAAGTTTCCTGACCTATCACTCTGAGTTGTAGGCCACAAGCTGCTGTATGCCTGCAGCTTACAAGAAATCAGCATCCTGGTGAAGGTGCTGCAATGATGTCACGGCATTTCATTACCATTGCCTGTCTGCCGTTTATACAAGTCAGTAGAGGAGAGGGAGGATAGCGTATAGGGAATCAGCATTAGGTAAGTATAAGATGTATTGGAGCTCAAGAGTTATTATGGCCATCATACTGTTTAGGTCTACTGTGAAGACATAGTACTGTCAGTAGGACTTGTGGAAAGGATCATACTGTGTTGGTGGGGGTGCTTAATATGTTGTATGAAGCGTTATTGTTACACCATACTGGGTGGACATTATAGTGTGAGGGAGATTGTGGAGGCACATGCAGTTTATGGGGGATTTTAAGTGCATCATACTGTGTATGGGACTATGGAGACTGACAGTGCATAATACTGTGGGGGTACTTGGGACATTATACTGTGGACGGTGAGTGTCAGCATCATACTGTGTTTGCAGGTCTATGAGAGCATTATACTGTGTTTGCAGCATTGTAGGGGCATCATACTGTTTTTGGGGTACTGTGGAAGCCTTGTACAATGCGAGGGCACTATGGGGATATCATGCTTTGCTAGGGACTTTGGGGGTCATCATACTGTGGTGCATGATACTGAGTGTAATGGACATATTGAGTGGCATCATACACTTTGAGGGTTATGAAAGGGCCATGAAATGGGCTTCAATAGGGGTAAACTTACTATGTAAGTGCTGCAATACATATCCCTCCCCCTGTCTATAAAACCTATGAGGTATGTGAGGAATGCTCGTCTGTGACTGTGCCTATGTTGGCATCACTATTTTTTTTAGAGGCACTCTCTATGTGGCAAGCTGTGTGTGTTGTGTTCGTTGGGGGATGGAGTTAATTATAGCAATGACAATTTTTTGAAGTGCATGCACTACGGGAAGTTTGTGTAGGTTAGGAATAGGAGGGATGGTGCTGGAAATGTGATAAATAAAATGTGTCCTTCTTATAAACCTTGCAGATACATGTCTTTGCTGGAAGAATTTGTCATGTCAGTCTGGGCCAAATGGTAAAACCGATATAAGTTAATGACTCCAATCAGAAAGAACATTACCTGTAAAACTCTATAATGTATATAACGTTACTGTAATCATGTATAAGGATAGCAGTACAGGTCTCTACAACTAAATGGTAACTGTATGGTATTAATATTGGTCTCTTTTTTCTGCTGTTTTTTTGTTTATTTGTTTATTTTACTTATAGCACCAGTAATAGAACAGCACTTTATCACGGTTCACTTTGAGGCTCATAATGTATATCTCCTGTCAGCACGTCTTTGAAGTGTGGGAGGAAACTTAGGTACCTGGAGGAATCCTATGGAAAACATACAAATTCCTTTCAGATGTCGTGGTTGGTTGGATTGAAACCCTGGTCTCCAGAGCTGTAAAGCTACAGTGCTAACCACTGAGACACTGAGGCCCCAAATTGTAGCGACAGTGTGTGGTGCACTTCAGTCATTATATAGAGTTGGGTGTATTGTGGTATTATTGGTAAAAATAGTTTTTGTACTTTGTATTATGTCCTGTATACTGTAGGTATGGTCATATTATTTATTCTCTGTGTAGTAGTAATGCTTTTTGTGCAGTGGTATTTGAAACTTGTACAGTGGTAATTTTGGTAATATTAGTCTTTGCATTGTGTTTGTCAGTTCATAAGTAAAATTTAAACCTGTTATAGTAGCAACAGTGTTATATAATAATTATGAATATACTGACATGAGTGAAATTGTATGGGGAGACAAATACTTTGGTGCTTAGCCTACCAATCTTTTAAGACTCTAGCAATGCCCCTGACTCACTTTATCAATCCGCTTTTACAAAATCCCCCATTGAGCTCTAGCAATGATGTGGCATGTTGGCATATGCAGGCAATCCAAGCTGTCACATTCATAAGTTGATACCACTGTGGTCACTGATCCATAATTGGCTGCATCAGTCATATTTTGTGTTAAAACAATTTCACGTGGGCCAGTTGGGCAGAGACCAGCATGTAACCAAGAAACAGTTGGCATGAAAGTGGCAGGGGACTGTTAAAATAAATGCTAAGGAATTACTTTTTGGTATTTTAGAATATTTAAACATTTTAAGTTGTCTGTGAAAATTTTGAAAGGATAACAATGTGTTTAACAGGATTTTTCTATGAATTTAAGTCAATGTGTTCAGTGGTTGGTATATAATAATAATAATAATCTTCATTTATATAGCGCCAACATATTCCGCAGTGCTTTACAGTTTAACAGTTTCAAACAAAACAGTTATAAGTAACAATGTTAACAATACACCAATTCAACCTAAATAAGACAAAAGTAGGATGACCCTGCTCGTGAGAGCTTACAATCTACAAGGAGGTAGGGGGATACAAAGTACAGGTGGTATTTACAATGATTGTCCAGCCATCTTGAGGGAGTGGGGCATAGATAGAGATAGTGAATGGGCAACACACACACACGCACACACATAAAATGACTTTGATTAGGGAATGTAATAGGCTGCTCTGAACAAATGTGTTTTGAGGGAGCTCCTAAAACTGTGCAAGTTGTGGATGGTCCTAATTTCTTGGAGTAGAGCATTCCAGAGGATTGGCGCAGTGTGGGAAAAGTCTTGGAGTCGGGAGTGGGAGGTACGGATTAGTGCAGAGGTTAGTCGAAGTTTACAGAGCGCAGCGATCGGCTAGGCCAATAGAAATGAGGGAGAAGATGTAAGGGGGTGCCGCACTGTGGAGAGCTTTGTGGGTGAGAACAAGTACTTTGAATTGGATCCTGTAGTGAATGGGCAGCCAATGTAACGACTGGCGAAGAGCGGACACGTCTGAGTACCTATTAGCCAGATGGATGACCCTGGCTGCTGCATTAAGGACAGACTGGACAGGGGAAAGTTGAGTGAGAGGGAGGCCTTGACGAAGGATACATTGTTTCTGAAACGCGTGTCGGGGCGCGTTCTTGTGGCACACCGCATTCCTCTATTACGGCATCCAGGAATTTCTGTCCCATTTCTGCACTGCTTTTTTGCACAGTGTGTGTTTTTTTCACTATGGTTACACATTATTTAGCACTCTTTGCACTTTACTTGGGCACCAGATTGATTACATTTAATTGATTTCATCATCTTGTTTTAATGTTTTGGTGGCTGGTTTTATTAATTATGCCTTTTTTATTATAATCTATGGGCTACCATAATTCTAATATTTTCTATACTTGGCTAATTGTTCATATGTATTTATTAGTGGTGCCAGGTTTATATATAATTGTGGTTTATGTGCCTTTTTATTATATCATGCACTTATTGATTATTGTGTTGTCTTTTTGTGCCATTACTTAATAAAGGTTATCTTTTTAATCTGAATTATTTTTTAATATCTTTTATTCATATATATATTTTTTCATTGATCCTACTGGTTTTCCTCTCCCCCGTTTCCAGTGGTTTGCTTTTTCAGGATAAGAGTTGGTAGTTCATGAGGCCATGGTATATGATCAATCTGTGTTCAATGTGAGTCCCATTCTGATAAAAGAATGAAAGACTTCAAATTGGAGGGAGTCCAGGTGTGGGATCAGATCTAAACAAAAAACAAACACTACAAAAAATATTACAAAAAATTATCATCAAAAGATAAACCTTTCAAATATATCTGGGTGATATGAAATATCAAATGTTGAGATCAGTTTGAAATTCACATACAAATGAAACAGATCCATCAAAAGACCTACTATGTGTTTCAATACACTACTTATCCAAATATGTAAGAAAAAAAAAGCTTAGTGTTTGCTCTGCCTGACAATGCCCTAAGCTAAAGTGAAGTAGATATTTTTCTTGGCCATCTTACATTCACTTATAAAGACAATAATCACAGATTTGAATTAATCAAACATATTTATCACAAAGGTGTTTACAGCATGACAAATGTTTTCACGTCCCTGGAGGGGTAAATCATTGATAATTATTTGTATCTAATGAGTACATTTGACAAGTACAAGTCTAGAATTTAGTTTTATTTGGCAGTCCCAAAGGGATGGAGTCATTCTAAAATATTAATGGCCATGAGCAAGAAAATGGTTGCTACTACTTAAACAAATTTTCAATTAACGCTACAAAACAGAATCTTTAATTACTCCTAGCTAACAGATGCTGCTACCTGCTTCCGAAAAAAAATGGTCAAACAGTACAGGGTGGTGACTAAAAGAACTTACATTAATGTGAGTTCTGATTGGCTGGGCAGATAAAGAGTCAGTCTATAAAAGTCTACAAAAACATAGTTGTGCAAATTTATTAAGTGGGTATGTTTTATATGTATTGTGCTGTAATGTGTGACTATAGTGAATGTATGCACATGTATGTGTGCATTTGAATGTAGATTATTAATGGCTGTTTTCAGAATTTGTGCTTATTTATATGTCTGCATTTAGTAAGGGTATATATAGTTTATAATGTTTTACTGAGTGTGTGAAAACTGTAGTATGTGAATAAAAATATATGATTGGAAAGTTTAAGGGTGTGTGCACATGTTGTGGAGTCTGCTGTGGATCCGCAGTGGATTTGGCCTCTGCGTATCCGCAGCCATTCCGCAGACAGTGTACAGTACCATGTAAGTCTATGGGATTTACAATCCACAGTGCAAATGCTGCGTTTTTTTCACTGCGGAAAAGCTGCGGTTTTAAATCCGCAGAAAGAATTGACATGTCAATTATTTCTGCGGATTCCGCTGCGGTTAACCACCATTGTCCAGGTGTCAAACCGCATGGGAAAACCGCTGGCCAATCCGCAGGTAAAACCGCTGGTCAATTTACCTGCGGTTTTACCTGCGGATCCGCACGGAAAAATCCGCTGGTGAATCCGCAGCGTGTGCACATAGCCTTAGCCCATTTCTCATCAGAATAAGAAATATAGTTTTTAATGATGACTGAATCTGTCAAAATTCAAATTCGTCGGTTTGCTTAAATTTAGCCAAGAAATTTGATTTACATCAAATTAATGCAATGTGAATTGAATGTGCCTTATTATGCTCCAGGATATTTATGGGGACCACAGAACATAATAAATGTAAGGTAAAAATAATGTGGAAAAAATTAGTACAAATCAACAAAAATAATCATCAATAGAAATGAGTGCATCTGGCAGAATTCAAATTTGCAAAATCACATGGAATTTCCCAGGAAATTTGATTTGCAAGTTATTCTATGCCAATAAAATGTACCTTATTATGCTGACAGATCCCAGAGCATAATAAAGGTAACATGTAAAAAAAAAGCTTACACTGACCTCACCGCTCACCTGCCTGCCATCCAGGCTTCTCCTTTCCACTTTCACATCTTTGTACTGTATACAGTAGGCCCGGACTTCTAGCCATGACCAAGCATTAAAAGTCATTGCACATCATATGTCCATGATGTCAAAAAGCAGATTTGGGGCTTAGTCACCGTCAGAAGAGTTGAACAGGTAAGTGGTGAAGTGAGTATAAGCTTTTTTTTTACTTTCCCGACTCTCTACAATTTAGCACAATGGTGATCAGCTAGCCACCATTTTGCAGAATCCAAACTACACAAATTTATAAAAATCTGCATGCTCAAAAAATTTCTGTATATTCAAGTAGAATTCGATTCCACTCAAATAAATTTGCTCATCTCTAGTAACCAGTCACAATTTTTCTGAATTTGCATGAAGCGAATCACAACAAATTCTGATTCGGGAGAATTAGGCAATTGTGTAAAGCTTAAACAGAGCCCAAGGTAGCATTGATTGTAATTTTCTGGCAAAAAGTGGTATTGTGATTTTTTTCAGCACTTTAGTGCAGTTTTGGGTACACAAAGGCACGAGATATTTGCTTTGATGAAATACTGAAAGTCTGGAGCTCATGAGTAGCTGCTGATTGGCTGCAGTGATCATAATGTCATGTATCAGCAAGGATAGACATCACTGACATTGGAGGGGTGCTGCTGGTCCTGAAGATAAGTAAATGTTTTTACTGTATTATTATAACTAATTTTACTGTTAAAGGGGTTGTCCAGGCTTGAGATAAAAGTCTTGCTGAGTCATGTGAGCACATGCTGTCACGATTCCCCTTTATTACTGCTGTAAGCAAGTGGTTACATGATCTTTTGTTTACAAATTGCACAAGTTATCAATCTGAGACATGTAAATACTGACAGTCTGATCTCATAATCACTCATAGCTCTGCAGTGAGATTAGATCTAACAAACCACAGCAGAGGTAAACTTTCTATCATTACAAACACATTTGCAGTTGTCCTTTCAAAATTCTGATAGCACTGCTGTACTGCCCCTCCAAACACATACACACACATACACACAGACACACTCTGGTTGCCTGTGAGTTGGAAGCTGAAATCCTATAAGAGGACAACTAAATATGTGTTTGTTGTGTTTGTAATGAGACAATGTTCAACTCTGCTGTACTGAATTGGTTATAATCAAGGACAGCTCTACAGCAAAGCAGACAGCACTATGACAGGACAAATGTAAATACAAGTGTGTTTGTAATGAGACAAAATTCACTTCTGCTGTTCTGTGTTAGCTTTGATCTCACTGCATACCTATGTGTGATTATAAGAGCAAAGTGTCAATCACTAGACATCATACTGTTAACACCCCCTTTAATTTAAAAAAGCTTTGAAGGCAGATTTTCATGCAAATCAGAGTTTTTTAATTGCACATTTGCATAGAAGAAAAACATGTATTTATCTGGAATAAGAGATTGGATTACAGATATTAAGGTATCACTTTATTCAACTTCTATCACCTGCATGCCCAGGAGCACAATTTAAGAACTACCTTCAGCATAAATAACACAAAGGTGTCCTGGAAGTGATGATATGGCCACCACAGAACCCTTAATCTCAACATTATTGACTCTGTGCAGGATTACATAAAGATAAAGATGGATTATTTCAAACCTTCATCCACAAAAGATCTGTGGTGAGTTCACCAAGATGTTTGGAACACCCTCACTTTATTAAAAAAATTAGACTACAAAGAAGAAATGATCCTTTCATGCAAAGGACGGTCATGGTCAAACCAAATATTGATTTGAATTAGATGTTCTCTAATCTATGTCTAAAAGCATTCTTACTTTGCGTCACTTGTTCCATGCTTACCTAAAGTTTTGGACAGTACTATCTATCTATATATCTAAATAGAAAAAAGAGAAACAGCACAGTACTTTACTTCGGGTGCATGGCCCCAGGCAAATAGTCCAGTATCAGCCACAATATCCAATATTCATTCCAAAGAAAGGCAGCACTCCATAGTTAGTCTTTCAAGTGGTAGTGAGTTTATTAGACCCACATAACTGGGCAATGTTTCGGCTCAAATGAGCCTTTCTCAAGCAGTGGGTGTTACAAAAAGGTGTCTATTTATAGACCAAATTAACAATCTCATAATAGTGCCAATCATTTTACACAATATGTTACAGAATACATTTAAACTGCATAAAATCTCTTTCATTATAATCCATACGGTAATTAACATGTGCAAATAGTGCCAAAGTGCTTTGTGCCTTATACAAAATTCCATTCCTATATCATTAACAACATAGTGGCTCATCATTTGCATTTGCTGTACAGTGATACAGTATCTAATATAGCCCCCTCAGATTACATACCGCCACATGGAGGACGCCATGAACGCTGTTTCTGGCGTTCCTGTAGTTCTACTGCGCATGTTCTATGCGTCATTGCTGTTGTCATACTTCACCGGCCAATAGAAAATGTTGTGTGGCATTTTCCCTTCAGGCGCAGGCTGATGACTGGAGACAACCAAAGCACTTTGGCACTATTTGCACATGTGAATTACCATATGGTTATAATGAAAGAGATTTTATGCAGTTTAAATGTATTCTGTAACATATTGTGTAAAATTATTGGCACTATTATGAGATTGTTAATTTGGTCTATAAATAGACACCTTTTTGTAACACCCACCGCTTGAGAAAGGCTCATTTGAGCCGAAATGTTGCCCAGTTATATGGGGCTAATAAACTCACTACCGCTTGAAAGACTAACTATGGAGTGGTGCCTTTCTTTGGAATGAATATCTACCTATCTATCTATCTATCTATCTATCTATCTATCTATCTATCTATGTAATTTGGTATGCTTTCATATGATAGCATTGACAATTTACAAAAAAAATCTTTGCTGGTCCCAGTTGACTGTATTGATATAATATTTTATTCACACAGGATATTCACATCATCAGGTGTAGCACCGTAAGAGCTTTAGGAAAACAGCCTTTAATCCCAGGTACATACCAGCAGACACGTAATAGACGTCACTAATGATATCTTTCTGTTCAGAAGATTTGCAGTCACAACAAAACACTACATCAATAATGTTCCATATAAACAAGCTGCACCATTGAACAGCATCAAAAAAGGTGAATTTATTGTTTGATTTGTCTTGTTTTTATATATTTGCCATATTTTTTTTCTTTATCTAGAGGACAACTTGGTAATTCTACACATGTATGCATACAATAAGACATGTACAAACAGAGATTTAATATACAGTGGCATGTAAAACTTTAGGCACCACTGGTCAAAACTACTGTCATTTTTAACAGTTAAGCAAGTTGAAGATGCAATGATCTCTAAAAGGCCTGTAGTTAAAGATGACACTTTTCCTTTGTATTTTAGGTATATACTGTATTTATATATATATATATATATATATATATATATACAGTCATATGTTAAAGTTTGGGCACCCCTATTAATGTTAACCTTTTTTCTTTATAACAATTTTGGTTTTTGCAACAGCTATTTCAGTTTCATATATCTAATAACTGATGGACTGTTATATTTCTGGATTCAAATGAGGTTTATTGTACTAACAGAAAATATGCAATCTGCATTTAAACAAAATTTGACCGGTGCAAAAGTATGGGCACCTCAACATAAAAGTGACATTAATATTTCGCAGATCCTCCTTTTGCAAAAATAACAGCCTTTAGTCGCTTCCTGTAGCTATTAATGAGTTCCTGGATCCTGGATGAAGGTATTTGTGACATTCCTGTTTACAAAACAATTCCAGTTCAGTTAAGTTTGATGGTCGCCGAGCATGGACAGCCCGCTTCAAATCATCCCACAGATGTTCAATGATATTCAGGTCTGGGGACTGGGATGGCTATTCCAGAACATTGTAATTGTTCCTCTGCATGAATGCCTGAGTAGATTTGGAGCGGTGTTTTGGATCATCGTCTTGCTGAAATATCCATCCCCTGCGTAACTTCAACTTCGTCACTGATTCTTGCACATTATTGTCAAGAATCTGCTGATACTGAGTTGAATTCAATGCGACCCTCAACTTTAACAAGATTTCTGGTGCCGGCATTGGCCACACAGCCCCAAAGCATGATGGAACCTCCACCAAATGTTACTGTGGGTAGCAAGTGTTTTTCTTGGAATGCTGTGTTTTTTAGCCTCCATGCATAACGCCTTTTTGTATGACCAAACAACTCAATCTTTGTTTCATCAGTCCACAGAAACTTCTTCCAAAATGTAACTGGCTTGTCCAAATGTGCTTTTGCATACCTCAGGCGACTCTGTTTGTGGCGTGCTTGCAGAAACGACTTCTTTCACATCACTCTCCCATACAGCTTCTCCTTGTGCAAAGTGCGCTGTATTGTTGACCGATGCACAGTGACACCATCTGCAGCAAGATGATGCTGCAGGTCTTTGGAGGTGGTCTGTGGATTGTCCTTGACTGTTCTCACCATTCTTCTTCTCTGCCTTTCTGATATTTTTCTTGGCCTGCCACTTCAGGGCTTAACAAGAACTGTACCTGTGTTCTTCCATTTCCTTACTATGTTCGTCACAGTGGAAACTGACAGGTTAAATCTCTGAGACAACTTTTTGTATCCTTCCCCTGAAAAGCTATGTTGAATAATCTTTGCTTTCAGATAATTTGAGAGTTGTTTTGAGGAGCCCATGATGCCACTCTTCATAAGAGAATCAAATAGGAGAACTACTTGCAAGTAGCCACCTTAAATACCTTTTCTCTTAATTTGATACACCTGGCTATGAAGTTCAAAGCTCAATGAAGTTACAAAAGTAATTTAGTGCTTCAGGAAGTCAGAAAAAAGTAGTTAGGAGTGTTCAAATCAAGAAAATGATAAGGGTGCCCACACTTTTGCGCAGGTCAAATTTTGTTTAAATGCAGATTGCACATTTTCTGTTAGTACAATAAACCTCATTTGAATCCAGAAATATAACTGAGTCCATCAGTTATTAGATATATGAAACTGAAATAGCTGTTGCAAAAACCAAAATTGTTATAAAGAAAAAAGGTTAACATTAATAGGGGTGCCCAAACTTTAACATATGACTGTACATATATATATATATATATATATATATATATATATAAATACAGTATATAACTAAAATACAAAGGAAAAGTGTCATCTTTAACTACAGGCCTTTTAGAGATCATTGCATCTTCAACTTGCTTAACTGTTAAAAATGACAGTAGTTGCTGCTTGTGTCAGTTTGTTCTGCCCCCTGTTGTATTGGTCTCTTTTTGCTTTGCTTTCAGCATATACCAGAGTGCTGATATAGTGGGGGCGAAGTCGTGTGACTTCAGTGTTTTTTTGTGCATCAGACGTGTTGGATTTTTCAGTGTTTTTTGATGCAGACAGTGTCTTTCCTTTCCTGTCCTGTCTAGTCAGTTTAGGCCCCATCATTTGCTCAGTCTATTTTTCTGCCTGCATTTGTGTTTTCCTCTTGTCCTCACTGACCACAAGAATTTGATTTATCCTGAATCAGCCAAACACTTGAATCCTAGACAGGCTAGGGCCTTATTTTTCATGCGTTTTAATTTTGTGGTCTCTTTTCTTCCGGGCACTAAGAATTTTAAGGCGGATGCCCTTTCTTGGAGTTTCTTTGCGGATTCTCTTGATGTGACTGAGCCTACTACCATTCTAAATGAGGGTGTAGTTCTTTCCGCCATCTCACCCGACTTGAGACGTGCCCTGGAGGAATTTCAGGAGGACAAACCTGAAAGTTGCCCTATGGGAAAATTGTATGTCCCTGACGAGTGGAGGAAAAGATTAATGTCTGAAAATCATTGCTCCACTTTGGCTGGTCATCCAGGTATTTTTGGTACCAGATATTTGGTGAGTTGGTCTTTTTGGTGGCCTGCCTTATCTTGTGATGTCAGGAATTTTGTGCAGTCCTGTGGGACTTGTTCTCGGTCCAAGCCCTGTTCTCATTCTAGTGGTTTGTTGATGCCCCTGCCGGTGCCCAGGAGGCCATGGACCCGAATCTCAATGGATTTTATTTCTGATCTTCCTGTCTCTAAGAGAATGACTGTTATCTGGGTGATCTGTGATAGATTTTCTAAGATGGTCCATCTTGTACCACTCCCCCCAAAGTTGCCATCGTCTTCTGAGTTGGTGCTCTTGTTTTTACAACAGGTGGTTCGATTGCACAGGATTCCTGAGAACATAGTTTCGGACAGAGGAGTCCAGTTTGTTTCCAGATTTTGGAGAGCTTTTTGTTCCAAACTGGGAATTCAGTTATCTTTCTCCTCTGCATTTCATCCTCAGACCAATGGGCAGACTGAGAGAACAAACCAGACTTTGGAATCCTATTTGAGATGTTTCATATCTGCTGAGTAGGATGACTGGGTCTCATTTTTGTCCTTGGCCTAATTCGTGCTAAACAATAGGGCTAGTTCTGCCACTTTGATGTCGCCTTTTTTCAGTAACTTTGGGTTTCATCCTTGATTTGATTTTCTTCAGGGCAGGTGGAATCTTCGACCTGCCCAAGTGTGGATTCTGTGGTAGAGAGAATGCAGCAGATTTGTTACCAAGTAGTGGATAAGTTGTCCCACTTTCAGGAAAAGGCCCAATGGTTTTCCAACTGGCATAGGACCATTGGTCCTGGGTTTAAAGTGGGTGATATGGTTTGGTTGTCTTTAAAAAATATTCCTATGAAGGTTGCATCTCCAAAATTCAAGCCAAGATTCATTGGACCTTATAAGATTTTGGTGACCCCTCCTCAAGGGGGGTACTGTTGTGAATTCTCTTTCTGGGCTCCCTCTGGTGGTTACTGAAGGTAGTGGAGCTGGTCAGATTGACAGAGGTGTTGCGAGTTCTCTTTCTGGGATCCCTCTGGTGGTTACTGGAGGTAATGGAGCTGGTCAGATTGACAGAGGCTTGCCACCTGATAATGATGATGATGATTGGAGATCTGGGGTTTCTGACTGGTGTATTTAAGACAGCTGACTTTCTTCAATCCCTGCTGGTGATTTTCTTCCTGTGCCTTCTGAGGTCTGATGTCTCCTGCCCTGTTCCTGCATGGTTCAGCTAAGTGGTTCATTTGCTAATCTTTTTGCATTGCATCTGGTTTTGTTTATCTCTGCTTTGTGCGGGTCAGCTTGCTCCTGCTGGGACTGTGCTGGATCACCGCCCATATATTGCTGCTTGTGTCGGTTTGTTCTGTCCCCTGTTGTATTTGTCTCTTTTTGCTTTGCTTTCAGTATATACCAGAGTGCTGATATAGTGGGGGCGAAGTTGTGT
The DNA here is from genome assembly GCF_039654945.1 of Dendrobates tinctorius. Classification (NCBI taxonomy): domain Eukaryota; kingdom Metazoa; phylum Chordata; class Amphibia; order Anura; family Dendrobatidae; genus Dendrobates; species Dendrobates tinctorius. Next base: position 6,649,982 of record NW_027361773.1, read on the forward strand.
GACTTCAGTGTTCTTTTGTGCATCAGACGTGTTGGATTTCTCAGTGTTTTTTGATGCAGACACTGTCTTTCCTTTCCTGTCCTGTCTAGTCAGTTTGGGCCCCATCATTTGCTCAGTCTATTTTTCTACCTGCGTTTGTGTTTTCATCTTGTCTCACCGACAATATATGTTTGGGATCTATCTATTCCTTTGGGGTCTGTTCCGGGGCAGTTTAGATTTCACCTTTCTTGCTTTAGGCTGAGTTAGCTCTCCGGCTGTGCCGAGGAGTCTAGGGTATCGTAGGTACACCCACGGCTACTGCTAGTTGTGTGGATAGGATCAGGAGTCTGCAATCCGCTTAGTTACCAACCTCTGGTTTTCTGGTGGCTTAGCCTGGGCCTGCTATCCTCCTCGGTGACCCGATCATAACACATGAGAAAGCTATAAGAAAGCAAAGCATTTTCAGTTCAAAATATAATTGGGAAATGGCAGTTAACAGAACAGTGGAGGTCAAGATAAGGTCTGGAAGACCAAGCAAATTTTCAGTGAGAGCTGCTCATAGGATTGCTAGAGAAGCAAATCAGAACCCATGTTTGACTGCAAAAGACCTTCAGAAAGAATTGACAGACTCTACAGTTATGGTCCATTGTTCTACTGTTCAGAGACACCTGCACAAATATGACTTTTATGGAAGAGTTATCAGAAGAAAACCTCTCGTGCTTCTTTTTACATAAAACAAAAAGGAAATGTGTCATATTTAACTTTATGTATTTTAGATATCATTTCATTACTTGCTTAACTGTTCATAATAACAATAATTTTGACCAGGGGTGCCCAAACTTTTACATGCCGCTGTAATAATTTGAAATGTAGTTTCATGAGTTTTCCAATTGACTGAGATAAAGCACTAAGCATTATATGCTTTGTAATAATATAGAGTTTGTAATATTAGTTCTGCTGACCAAATTTAAGAGGGTACCTACTGAAGATGAAGGATCAGGCAAAATTTGAGTTTGCTTGTTTGTATAGATTTTCCCAGGAAATTTGATATACAGAAAAGTTATTCTGCACAAATTTAATGTATTTTATTATGGTCTTGCGTCTTTCTCCAGAACCTAGAGCATAATAAATTTAAGATGTGAAAAATCTTTGTACTCACCTTGTTGCTCTCCTCTTCGGCCTCTCTGCCACCAATCTGATCATCAGTGCATCTAATTACTGCCGCCAAGTGCACGATGAAGTGCGCCATGACTTTGCACGTGCATGTGTGGAAACCTCTTAGGCCTCAACAAAGCAGGGAGTTTCAGACAAGCAGGAGAAGGTTCAGTGATGCAGCGCACATTGCATTGATAAGATACGACAAGGACTGGGAGGGTAATGGTGAGGAGTGAAACAACAAGAGAACAATAAGTTGAGTATATGTATTTTTTTTATTTGGTACCCTTTTGATGGTCTTTTACGATTCAGAATAAGTTGAGGCACATAGCCGCCATTCTGCTGAAACTGCATGGAAGAGAATTACAGAAAAACTAGTTTTTGGCAGATGCAGACTATTGTAATATTCAGCAAGAATTCAATTTCACTCAAATTTATTCACTCATCTCTAGTATCGGTCGCAAAAACCTTCCAGTTCAGTTTTCAGGTAGTAGGTTCTTGAGCAGGAAGAATTTGAAAAATTCAAATAATTTTGTGGGAAAAGATTTAGTATTTATTTAATTTTTTCTTTCAATGTTTAGGAGCCAAATGGATGGCTCTGCTAACTCGTCTACAGCTGTCTCTGTATGCATACTTATAAATGGCAGGGACCACTTACTGAATAGCATTATTAATAATATTTATTGAAATAGCACCGTTGATTTTGTGGTAGAACCACACACTGTACTCCTGAATCCAGAATGAGTGGGAATTAAAACGGAATTACAAGATGAATCTTTTCTTACAATATATACATATATAACCTTAGCTCCTCCTCATTTATAACATGTTACCCACAGGACTACATGTTTAACAAGAGAGTTCCCTTTAACCCCCTCCTAACATTTGTAGTATACAGCATATACGTCATGGTTGGGAAGTACTTCCCAACTGATGAAATATGTATTCATCATGGTGATCGCCCGTGCACAGGAGGCTCTGATGATGGTGTATCAAGCTTGTGTATCAGTGCAACACTGACAGTTTATAAACCATAACAATGCTCCTATGCTTTATGAATTATCAGAGCAGTAGATGTGAAAGTGCCATAGTGGGACTAAGTAAAAGTTTTAAAAAATTGTAAAAATATGTATAAGAAAAATCACAAAATATTAATAAAAAATGTATTGCACAAATTAATTAATGTTTTAATGAAAAAAACAAAAGATAAAAGTACAAATATTTGGTATTGTCGAGTCCGGAATGACCTGATCTATAAAGCTGTTAATTAACCCGTTCAGTGAACACCGTAAAAAAAAATTAAAAAAGAGGCAAAAAATAATTTTCATCATCATACCGCTGAACAAAATGTTCAATAAAATGCAATCGAAAAGAAAAATGTAAATAAAAATAGCATAGCTCAAATCATTATCTTGTCCAGCAAAAAAGCCATCATACTGCTCTATCAGCAGAAAAATAAAAAAAATTATAGTTCTCAGAATAAAGTGATAAAAAATATATTTTTTTATAAAATTGTTTTTATTGTGTAACACCTTCCCAACATGTGGCATACATATACTGCTCTGAGGGAGCTGCGGTTCTGCAAAGAGAAGTATACGTACAGTGCACAATCACAGGGGGGTTCGTGCTTAGCGGTGCCACAATCGGGTGCAGGTGTCAAATGTATGTGAGAGCTGACACCCTGCTGCAATGCCCACGGTCGGTGATAGCATTGATCACAGGCATTTATCCCCTCTGATGCTGCTGCCAACAGTGACAGCGACATTGTAGGGCATCACACAGGTAGGGGCTCCTTGTATGCTTCCATGAGCACAATGCGATCTCTGATGGTCTCTATTGTGATTATGGCCTTGGGATCCTTCAGGAAAGGTGGCTTCTCAGTGCCTGCTAAGCTGAGATGCCTCCTTCCCTGCCTGTCAGATGCTAATCTGATGCTCTGCAGTGCAGAAGCATTGCAAAGTATCAGAAAAAACATAAAAAGAAAGTTTTTAAAAATTGTAAAAATATTGGAAAAAAAATCCCCACGTACAGAGCAAAAAGGAAAGAAAAAAAATTAATTCAATGAAAAAAATAAACAAAAAAGTACACATATTTAGTATTGATGCGTCCGGAATGACCTGCTCTTTAAAATTGTCGAACTATTTAACACCTTCAGTGAAAAAATAAATAAAAAATGAAGCAAAAAACAATGGTTTATCATCATAATGCCAAACAAAAAGTGCAATAAAACGCAACTAAAAAGATGAATGTAAATAAAAAATGGTACCACTGAAAACATCATCTTGTCCGGCAAAAAATAAGCCACCATAAATCTCCGTCAGCAGAAAAATAAAAAAGTTTTAGCTTTCAAACGCGACACAAAAATATATTTTTTTCTATAAATTAGGCTTTATAGTGTAAAAGCGCCAAAACATAAAAAATATAAATGGGGTATCGCTGTAATCGTACTAACCCGAAGAATAAAACTGCATTATCAATTTTACAACACGTGGAACGGTATAAACAACTCCCCCCAAAAAAAAAATTCCTGAATTGTCGGCTTTTGTTCATTCTACTTCTTCTCAAAAATCATAACAGAAAGTGATCAAAAAAGGTCATGTACCCACAAAATGGTACTAATGAAAATGTTACCTTGTCTCTTAAAAAACAAGCCATCACATGACTCTGTCAGCCAAAATATGGAAAAATTATAGCTCTCAAAATAGTTTTTCCAATAAAAAGCGTCATTTAATACAGTATGTGACAGCAGCCATACATAAAAATCCTATATAAATCTGGTATCACTGTAATCGCACTGACCTGAAGAATAAAGTTGCCTAATTACTTATATCATGAAGGATGGTCTAAAAAATAAATAGAACCAATTATTTACCTGCTGTTGATTTTTTCCATTTGCCTCCCAAAGATCGCAGTAAGACTCAGCACATATTTATCCTGCGATCCTGCGCTTTTACGCCGGGATTTCCATGTAAGTTTCAGAAATACGTAATTTAGACAGAACCCCTGTTGGAAGATTCCCTAGAATGAGGCACATGGAGGCACTGTGGATGCCATAAGACTTGTGATTCGACGGTAACCATCTTTTTAGGTGAGCATAAAAGTGCTGCCTGCCACAATTTTGTGCACTTCTGATAAAAAGGACACTGCTGAACAGAGGCTAGATGGAGTCCAGAATAACTCTGCTGCCTTATTATATTAGGTGCATCCCTTGGGGGTTTAATCTGAATCACGTAATTCGGAGATTTAGATGGAAAGACCAAAGTAAGTGCTCAGCATAGAATGCAGGATAAATGTGATCCCAAAGGTTATGTAAAATGTTCCCAATTAAAGCTTCAACTCAATCCACAAAAAAGCAAGTCTCCACTCAGGTCCATCATCTCTTAACGAAAATATAGGGGGGATACACTTTACTGTTAGCAAAAAGGCTCTGGAAAAGCAAAAATGCTCCTCGCCCCTCAAAGGAAATTCAGCAAATTCTGCACTCCCAAATCCAAATGCCCCCTCTCTTCTGAGCCCCATCACTGGCATTTCTGTAGTGATGGGAGCTCTCCTAATTTATGGATGCATGTGTCCAGAAACATGAGCATGAGCTGGGAATAACGTACTGGTCACTATAATGTACTCATCACTACAGCATACTGGCTACTACAGTGGCAGTTTGTAGTTTTCACTCAGCAACAACTGCTACTGCTTGTTTCTGTAAGACACCAATGGAGTCAAAATCATCACTACACTTGTAGATAAATTCCCAAAGGGGTATAATTTCCAAAATGGGGTCACTTGAAGGGAATCCTCTATTTCTAGCACATAGGAGCTCTGTATATGGAGTCCACAAACTATTCTAGGAAAATATGCACTCGAGGAGGCAAATGATGCTCTGTCCCTCCTGAGTCTCTCCGTACACCTAAGCAGTACTGTACAACCAAACATAGGGTATTTTTACATTCAACAGAAACTGTGGGACACATTTTGTTGCCATTTGTAATCATTTCCCAGTAAGAAAATGTAAAATTTGGCGCTAACACACAATTTTGGTGGTAAAAATCTAAATTATTTTTTCTTCACTGCTCAATGGTATAAAATTTTGTGACACACCTGTGGTTTCAATATGATCACTGCACTCCTAGATGAACTCATTGAGAGGTTTAATTTGTAACATGGGGCCACTCAAGGGGGGTTCTGCTGTTCTGGCACCTCAGGGGCTTTGCCAATGTGACATGTGTGACATGGCACCCTCAAACCAGTGCAGCAAAATCTGCAATGTAATATGGCACGCCTTCCCTTCTGAGCTTTGCACTGTGCCTCAAAAGTAGTTTTTGACCACATATGGGGTATCGGTGAACTCAAGAGAAAGTGCACAACAAATTTTGGGGTCCATTTTCTCATGTTCCCCTTATGGAAATACAAAATTTGGAGTTAAAAACATTTCTGTGATTAATTTTCATGGCTCAACATTTTAAACTTCTGTGAAGCACCTGGGGGTTCAATGTGCTCAATACCCAACTAGGTAAATTCCATGAGGGGACTAGTTTGTAAAATTCTGTCAAGCACCTATAGGTTCAAGGTGCTCACCACTCATCTAGATTAATTCCTTGACGGGTCTAGTTTGCAAAATGGTGTCAGTTATAGGGGTTTCCACTCTTTAGTGAAATCAGGGGTCCTACAAATGCAACATGGCATCCGCTAATTATTTCAACAAATTTTCCCTTCAAGAAGCCCTTCCTTTCTGAGCCGTGCCGTGCGCCAAAACTGTAGTTTTCCCCCACATATGGGGTACCCGCAGGCTCCAAAGAAATTTCACAACAAACCGTATGGTGCAATTTTTCCTGTTACCTTTATGAAAATGCAAAATTTGATGCTAAAAAACATTTTTTGTGGGAAAAATGTGATTTTTTTTATTTTCATGGCTCAATGTTATAAACTTCTGTGAAGCACCTGGGTGCTCAATTCACACATAGATAAGTTCCCTGATGGGTATAGTTTCCAAAATGTTGTCACTTGTGGGGGGTTTCCACTGTTGAAGCACATCAGGGGCTTTCCAAATGTGACATGGCATCCACTAATTATTCCAGCAAATTTTACATTCAAAAAGTCAAATGGCACTCCTTTACTTCCGAGCTCTGAGTGCATTGATTTTCCACCACATATGCAGTATCAGCATGCTCATGAGAAATTACACAACAAATAGCATGGTCCATTTTCTCCTGTTATACTTGTGAAAGTAAAAAAATTGGGTCTAAAGGAAAATTTTGGTGAAAAAAAGTTCCATGAATTCCTGTGAAGCATCTGAAGGGTTAATAAATATATTGAATGTGGTTTTGAGCACCTTGAGGGGTGTCATTTTTGTAATGGTTTCACTTTTGGGTATATTCTGTCATATAGATCCCTCAAAGTCACTTCAAATATGATGTGGTCCCTAAAAAAATGATTTTGTAAGTTTTGATGTAAAAATGAGAAATTGCTGGTCAACTTTTAACGCTTATAACTTCCTAACAAAAAAATTATGATTCAAAAATTGTGTTGATGCAAAGTAGACATGTGGGAAATGTTATTTATTAACTACCGTATATACACTCATATAAGCTGAGATTTTCAGCCCATTTTTTTGGGCTAAAAGTCCCCCTCTCGGCTTATATGCGAATCATATACTGGGGGTATCGGCGGGGGACGGGGGTCTCAGAGATAATACTTACCCCCCAGTGCATTTCTGCAGCCCCCTGCTTCTCCCACACCTTCCTTCAGTGGTCACGTGGTACGTGGTACCACTCATTAAAGTCATGAATATGCACATATTCATGGCTTTAATGAGTGGTACCACGTGACCGCTGAAGGAAGGAAGAGCTGCCGGAGACGAGGGGGCTGCAGAGACCATTCCAGGAGGGGGTAAGTATATGCAACATTCACCTATCCCCGGTCCATCGGTGCACACTGCTCTGTCCTCCGCATGCTCTGTCAGTGAAGTTCAGGCAGCAGAGGGCGCGATGACGTAGTTAGTGTGCGCCACGCTCTCTGCTGCCTGAACGTCACTGACAGTGGACCCAGAAGACAGAGCGGGCGCAGCGATGGACTGGGGACAGGTGAATATCGCAGGTGCCGGGGCCCTGAGCCGCCCGCTCAGGATACCGGCACCTGTCACCCAGCGACAAGAGGTGAGTATGTCTTTTTTTTATTTGCAGCAGCGGCATATGGGGGCATAATCTATGGAGCATTTTATGGGGCATAATCTATGGAGCATTTTATGGGGCAGCATATGGGGCATAATCTATGGAGCAGCATATGGAGCATCTCATGGGGCATAATCTATGGAGCATCTTATGGGGCATAATCTACGGAGCAGCATATGGGGCGTAATCTATGGAGCATCTTATAGGGCATAATCTATGGAGCATGGTATGGAGGCATAATCTATGGAGCATTTTATGGGGGCATAATCTATGAAGCATCTTATGGAGCATCTAATGAGGGCATAATCTATGGAGCATTTTATGGGGGCATAATTTATGGAGCATCTTATGGGGCATAATCTATGGAGCATTTTATGGGGGCATAATCTGTGGAGCATCTTATGGAGCATCTTATGAGGCATAATCTATGGAGCATCTTATGGGGGCATAATCTATGGAGCATTTTATGGGGGCATAATCTATGGAGCATCTTATGGGGGCATAATCTATGGAGCATCTTATGGGGGCATAATATATGGGGCATAATCTATGGAGCATCTTATGGGGCATAATCTATGGAGCATTTTATGGAGCATCTAGTGAGGGCATAATCTATGGAGCATTTTATAGGGGCATAATCTATGGAGAATCTTATGGGGCATAATCTATGGAGCATCTTATGGGGGCATAATCTATGGAGCATCTTATGGGGGCATAATCTGTAGAGCATCTTATGGAGCATCAAAAATTTTTATGTGACTGAAAATGGTACCAATAAAAGCATCAACCCGTCCCTCTAAAAACAAACCCTCACATAACTGTAAGTCGAAATATGGAAATAATATAGCTATCAAAATATAGCATCATTTAGTGTGTGACAGCAGCCAAACATAAAAAAGATATAAATCTGGTATAGCTGTAATTGCACCAACCCGAAGAATAAAATCGTCTAATCAGCACGACGAATGGCGTAAAAAATAAATAGAACCAATTCTTGACCTACTAATGATTTTTTCACTGTCTCCTAAAGATTGCAGTAAGGCTCGGCTCACATTTATCCTGCGCTCTATGCTCTACCAGCAGAAGATTTCCTATAATGAGGCAAATGGAGGCACTGTGGTTGCTGTCTGGCCTTTGATCTGGTGGTGTCTGTCTTTCTAGGCGTGCATAAAAGTGAGGTTGGCCACAGTTTTGTGCAGTTCTGAAAAGAAGGACAACACTGAACAGAGGCCAGAGTTCAGAGTAACTCTCTGCCTCATTATAATGAATGGATCCATCAGTGATATCATCGGAATCAGGTCACTTGGAGATTTAACCCCTTTCCTACATTAGACGTACTATTCCATCCATGTGACCTGGGACCTAAGTCCTAAGGACGGAATAGTACGTCTAGCGCGATCAGCGGCGCTCACGGGGGGAGCGCCGGTGATCGCGGCTGCGTGTCAGCTGACACCTGGCACTATGTGTCAGGGGCAGTCACAGACCACCCCAACACATTAACCCCCGACACACTGCGATCAAATATGATCACAGTGTACTGGGGACATAGGAGAGAAGCACGCAGGGAGGAGGCCCCCTCCGTGCTTCCCTGAGACTCCCGGAGCAGCGCAATGTGCTGCACTGCTCTGGGGGCCTCCTTCCCTGCAGGTCCCCGGATCCAATATGGCGGCGGGGACCTTAGGGGGCCTACAGGGAGCCAGCTTCCTCATTGCCTGCAGATCGCAGGCATGAGGAAGCCTGTGCAGCGCCTGTGTCAGATCGCTGATCTGTCACAGCGATCTGTGATGTGTCAGATCAGCGATCTGTCACATGACAGTGATGTCCCCCCTGGGACAGTGTAATAATGTAAAAAAAAAAGTGTAAAAATAATTTATAAAAAATCGTTAAATAAATTTAAAAAAAAATATTCCCTAATAAATTCATTATTTGAAAATAAAAAAAACAATGAAAGTACACATATTTGGTATCACTGTGTCCGTAACAACCCGCCCTATAAAACTGTCCCACTAGTTAACCCCTTTATTGAACCCCTTAAAAAATAAAAATAAAAACTAAGCAATAAATAATGCTTTATCATCATACTGCCGAACAAAAAGTGCAATAACGCGCAATCAAAAAGACGAATATAAATAACCATGGTACCGCTGAAAACGTCATCTTGTCCTGCAAAAAACAAGCTGCCACACAGCATCATCAGTGAAAAAATATAAAAGTTATAGCTCGCAGAATAAAGCGATGCAAAAATAATTATTTTTTATGTAAAATTGTTTTCATTGCATAAAAGCGCCAAAACATAAAAAAACATAAATGGGGTATCGCTGTAACCATACTGACCTGAAGAATAAACCCGTCCAATTTTACCAGACGCGGAATGGTGTAAACGCACCCCCCAAAAGAAATGCATGAAAAACTGGTTTTGTTCATTCTGCGTCCCAAAAATCGGAATAAAAAGTGATCAAAAAATGTCACATGTCCGAAAATAGTACCAATAAAAACGTCAACTCGTCCCACAAAAAATAAGACCTCACATGACTCGGTGGGTCAAAATATGGAAAAATCATAGCTCTCAAAATGTGGTGATGCATAAACTATTTTTACAATAAAAGCATCTTTTAGAGTGCGACAGCTGCCAAATATAAAAACCCGCTATAACTAGTAAATCAAACCCCCCGTTATCACCCCCTTAGTTAGGTAAAAATAATAAAATAAAAAAAATATATTTATTTCCATTTTCCCATTAGGGCTAGGGTTAGGGCTAGGGTTAAGGGTATGTTGGGGTTAGGGTTGAAGTTAGAATTGGGGGGGTTTCCACTGTTTTGGCACATCAGGGGCTTTCCAAATGCGACATGGCGTCCGATCTTGAATCCAGCCAAAAAAGTCAAATGGCGCTGCTTCCCTTCCGAGCTCTGCCATGTGCGCAAATAGTGATTTACCCCAACATATGGGGTATCAGCATACTCAGGACAAATTGCACAATAACTTTTGGGGTCCTGTTACCCTTGGGAAAATAAAAATTGAGGGTGAAAAGATCATTTTTGTGGAAAAAATATGATTATTTAATTGTACGGCTGTACGTTATAAAGTTCTGTGAAGTCCTTGGGGGTTCAAAGTGTTCACCACATATCTAGATAAGTTCCTTTGGGGGTCTAGTTTCCAAAATGGGGTCACTTGTGGGGGTTGCCACTGTTTAGGCACATCAGGGGCTCTCCAAATTTGACATGGCATCCAATCTGAATTCCAGCCAATTTTGCAGTGAAAAAGTCAAACGGCGCTCCTTCCCTTCTGAGCTCTGCCATGCGCCCAAACAGTGGTTCCCCCCACATATCAGATATTAGCATACTCAGGACAAATTGCACAAAACTTTTCTAGTCTAATTTCTCCTGTTACCCTTGGTAAAATAAAAAAATTGAACCTGAAATAATTTTTTTTGTGAAAAAAAGTTAAATGTTCATTTTCTTAAACATTCAAAAAATTCCTGTGAAGCACCTGAAGGGTTAATAAACTTCTTGAATGTAGTTTTGAGCACCTTCAGGGGCGCAGTTTTTAGAATCATGTCACTTTTGGGTATTTTCTATCATATAGACCCCTCAAAGTGACTTCAACTGTGATGTGGTCCATAAAAATAAAATGGTGTTGTAAAAATTAGAAATCGCTGGTCAACTTTTAACCCTTATAACTTCCTAACAAAAAAAATTCAAAGTTGAAAAATTGCCAAATTTTCAACATTTTCGCCAAATTTCCATTTTTTTCACAAATAAAGGCAAGTTATATGAATGAAATGTTACCACTAACATGAAGTACAATATGTCATGAGAAAACATTGTCAGAATCACTGGGATCCATGGAAGCGTTCCAGAGTTATTACCTCATAAAGGGACAGTGGTCAGAATTGTAAATATTGGCCCGGGCATTAACCTTCTAAACCACCCTAGGGAGTAAAGGGGTTAAATGGAAACCCCAAAGTAAGTGCCTAGCATAAAGCACAGAATAAATGTGATCCAAAACGTTATGTAAAATGTTCCCAATAAAAGCTTCAACTAAACCCATAAAAAAACATGTCCCCAAGAGATATTGGGGGTTTCCATGTTACTGGTAGCACAAAGGGTCTGGAAAAGTGCTAAGGCTCCTCACCCACCCTAAAAAAACAGCAAATTCTTATCTCTCTCAAAGTGTGCATAAACCGTATTCAACATTCACATGGTTCACATTTCTGCAGCGATTAGAGCTTGCCAATGTGTGTCTCCAAAGGTGTGAGCTGGGTGCTGCAATGTATGTGTGACTACAACGTACTGGCCATAACAAAGGCAGTTTGCAATTTTCACTCAGCAATTCCACTGCTGCTTGTTTCTGAAAAAAACCCAAGGAGTCAAAATCGTCACTACACCTACAGATAAATCTACAAAGGGAATTTCCAAAATGAGGCTCTGTACACGGAGTCCGTCAACTATTCTAGGAAACTCTGCTCTCCAGGAGTCAAATATGGAATATCGGTGTAATCATTTTCATCTCATTTTCACAGATCAACTTTGTAAAATTCTGTTGAGCACCTGTAGATTTAAGGTGTGTTGCACCCCAGAGTCTGGTTGCCACAGTGACATTGCCTCCCTCTAAGGGGTGATGTCATGCCTGGAGGCAAGAGGAGGGTCCCCATACCAGGTAACACAGTGTACATGACAATTCCTTCTGCAGACCAGAAACGGAAGCTTCCTTATAAATTCTGGCCAGCAGGTGGGGTTTGTGAGTCAGTAAGAAGTCAGCTGAGAGAGTAAACAAGAGAGTTGTTATGGAAACAGGAGCAGTTGGAGCTCATGACAAGACAGTTAGAGTTGGTCTGTGGAGAGGGAAGGGACAGGAGCAGAGACAAGGGCTCTGGGGAACTAAAATTGCATATAGCTGACCCAGACCAAAGCGCTGATAAAAAGGGAAGCCAGAGTCCTTGGCTGGGCAGGAGCTGTATGCCCCGACAGCCGAATCTGGAGCGCAGGGGACTGCAAGTTCCTTGGCCACACTGAACACCTGAAGGCACGGCAGCAGACCAAGAGCCCGGGGCTGACAGTGAAAAGGACAGGGCAGATGATATAGGCTCACGCTGTCAGCCATACAAGTTAGCAATCATCATGCAGGAGAGGGCCGCAGCTTAGCTACAAGCAGCAGGGACCCAAAAACAGAGCGCAGAAGGAAGGTCCCAAATCCCACCTGGCAGGTTGGATCCCCTGAATGCCTCCAGGTGAGCCGGACTCAATCCATCTTCTGTATGTGATACCCCAGATTGCATTTACATTCAAGTAAAAGGTAAAGAAAACTGCACCTCTCTGTGTCCTTCACTTTTCTTCTGCACACCAATGTTCACCACCATCTGAACAATCAAATATATTTGCCCTGGGGCCCTTCTCTACCTGTGGGGAGCTGAACCATCTTTGCTGCATCACCATCAGCCCCAGTGGACCAAAACTGCAGCGTCGGCCACCCATTGCTGAACACCACGGGTGGCGTCATGGTTAACCCCTTCCTGACATCAGACATACTATCCCGTCCATGGGACCCGGGCCCCTATGCCCATGGACGGGATAGTACGTCTAGCACGATCAGCGGCGCCCACGTGGTGAGCGCCGCTGATCGCGGCCGGGTGTCAGCTGATTATCACAGCTGACACCCGGCACTATGTGTCAGGGGCGGTCATGGACCGCCCCGACACGTTAACCCCTTGCACACCGCGATCAAACATGATCGCGGTGTACCGGGAGTTAAAGGGAAGCATCGGCAGGGAGGGGGCTCCCTCCGTGCTTCCCTGAGCCCCCCACAGCAGCGCAATGTGCAGCGCTGCTGCGGAGGGCTCCTTTCCTCAAAGCCCCCGGATCCAAGATGGCGACAGGGGCCTTCGGGGTCCTGGAGGAAGCTGGCTTCCTCAGTGCCTGCAAAGCGCAGGCATGAGGAAGCCTTGTGCACTGCCTGTGACAGATTGCTGATCTGTCACAGTGATCTGTGATGTGACAGATCAGCGATCTGTCACAGGACAGTGATGTCCCACCTGGGACTATGTAATAAAGTAAAAAAAAAATAAAAAAAAAGTGTAAAAATAATTTAAAAAAAATCGCCAAATAAATTAGTAAAAAAAAAAAAAATATACCCCAATAAATTCATTTTTTGAAAATAAAAAAAAACCAAAACAATAAAAGTACACATATTAGGTATCACCGCGTCCGTAATGACCCGCTCTATAAAACTGTCCCATTAGTTAACCCCTTTAGCAAACCCCTTAAAAAATAAAAATAAAAAACGAAGCGAAAAAATAATGATTTATTATCATACCGCCAAACATAAAGTGTAATAACGCGCGATCAAAAAGACGCATATAAATATCCATGGTACCACTGAAAACGTCATCTTGTCCCGCAAAAAACGAGCTGCCAAACAGCATCATCAGCGAAAAAATAAAAAAGTTATAGCTTGCAGAATAAAGCGATGCAAAAATAATTATTTTTTATATAAAATAGTTTTCATTGCATAAAACCGACAAAACATAAAAAAAACGACCTAAATGAGGTATCGCTGTAACCGTACCGACCCGAAGAATAAAACCACTTTATCAATTTTACCACATGACTCGGTGGGTCAATATGTGGTGATGCAAAAAACTATTTTTACAATAAAAAGCGTCTTTTAGCGTGCGACAGCTGCCAAAAATAAAAACCGCCATAAATAGTAAATCAAACCCCCCGTTATCACCCCCTTAGTTAGGGAAAAATAATAAAATTAAAAAAATGTATTTATTTCCATTTTTCCATTAGGGCTAGGGTTAGGGCTAAGGTTAGGGTTAGGGTTAGGGTTAGGGTTAGGGCTAGGGTTAGGGTTAGGGCTAGGGTTAGGGCTTGGGTTAGGGCTGAGATTAGGGTTAGGGGTGTGTTGGGGTTTGGGTTGGAGTTAGAATTGGGGGTTTCCACTGTTTGGGCACATCAGGGGCTCTCCAAATGCAACATTGCGTCTGATCTCAATTCCAGCCAATTCTGAGTTGAAAAAGTCATATGGTGCTCCTTCCCTTCCAAGCTCTGCCATGCGCCCAAACAGTGTTTTACCCCCACATGTAGGGTATCAGCCTACTCAGGACAAATTGCAAAACAATGTTTGGGGTCCAATTTCTCCTGTTACCCTTAGGAAAATAAAAAATTGGGGGCAAAAATATCATTTTTGTGGAAAAAAATGATTTTTTTATTTTCACGTCCGAGCGTTATAAACTTCTGTGAAGCACTTGGGGGTTCAAAGTGCTCACCACACATCTAGATAAGTTCCGTGGGGGGGTCTAGTGTCCAAAATGGGGTCACTTGTTGGGAGTTTCAATAGTTTAGGTACATCAGGGGCTCTCCAAACGCACATGACACCCACAGACCATTCCATCAAAGTCTGCATTCCAAAATGGCACTGCTTCCCTTCCGAGCCCCGACGTGTGTCCATACAGTAGTTTTCTCCCACATATGGGGTGTCAGCGTACTCAGGACAAATTGGAAAACAACTTTTGCGGTCCAATTTCTCCTGTTACCCTTGGGAAAATGAAAAAATTGGGGACTAATTGATCATGTTTGTGGAAAAAATACGATTTTTTTATTTTCATGCCCGGGCATTATAAACTTCTGTGAAGCCCTTGGGGGTTCAAAGTGCTCACCACACATCTAGATAAGTTCCTTAGGGGTTCTCGTTTCCAAAATGGGGTCATTTGTGGGTGTTTCCACTGTTTAGCTACATTAGGGCCTCTCCAAAGGCAACATGACACCCGCAGACCATTCCATCAAAGTCTGCATTCCAAGACGTCACTACTTCCCTTCCGAGGCCTGACGTGTGTCCATACAGTAGTTTTCTCCCACATATGGGGTGTCAGCGTACTCAGGACAAATTGGACAACAATTTTTGGGGTTCAATTTCTCCTGTTACCCTTGGGAAAATAAAAAAATTGGGGACTAATTGATCATGTTTGTGGGAAAAATACGATTTTTTTATTTTCATGCCCTGGCATTATAAACTTCTGTGAAGCCCTTAGGGGTTAAAAGTGCTCACCTCACATCTAGATAAGTTCCTTAGGGGGTCTAGTTTTCAAAATGGGGTCATTTGTGGGGGGTTTCCACTGTTTAGGTACATTAGGGGCTCTCCAAAGGCAACATGACACCCGCAGACCATTCCATCAATGTCTGCATTCCAAAACGTCACTACTTCCCTTCCGAGCCCTGACGTGTGTCCATACAGTAGTTTTCTCCCACATATGGGGTGTCAGCTTACTCAGGACAAATTGGACAACAACTTTTGGGGTTCAATTTCTCCTGTTACCCTTGGGAAAATAAAAAAATTGGGGAATAATTGATCATGTTTGTGGAAAAAATACGATTTTTTTATTTTCATGCCCTGGCATTATAAACTTCTGTGAAGCCCTTGGGGGTTCAAAGTGCTCACCTCACATCTAGATAAGTTCCTTAGGGGGTCTAGTTTCCAAAATGGGGTCATTTGTGGGGAGTTTCCACTGTTTAGGCACATTAGGGGCTCTCCAAAGGCAACATGACACCCGCAGACCATTCCATCAATGTCTGCATTCCAAAACGTCACTACTTCCCTTCCGATCCCCGACGTGTTCCCATACAGTAGTTTTCTCCCACATATGGGGTATCAGCATACTCAGGACAAATTGGACAACAACTTTTGGGGTCCAATTTCTCCTGTTACCCTTGGGAAAATAAAAAAAATGGTGACTAAAAGATCATGTTTGTGGAAAAAATACGAATTTTTTATTTTCACGCCCGGGCGTTATAAACTTCTGTGAAGCACTGGGGGGTTCAAAGTGCTCACCACACATCTAGATAAGTTCCTTTGGGGGTCTAGTTTCCAAAATGGTGTCATTTGTGGGGGGGTTTCCACTGTTTAGGTAAATCAGGGGTTTTCCAATCGCGACATGGTGTCCGATCTCAATTCCAGCCAAAAACGTCAAATGGCGCTGCTTCCCTTCCGAGCTCTGCCATGCGCCCAAATAGTGGTTTACCCCCACATGTGGGGTATCAGCGTACTCAGGAAAAATTGCACAATAACTTTTAGGGTGCTGTTACCCTTGGAAAAATAAGAATTGAGGGTGAAAAGATCATTTTTGTGGAAAAAATATGATTTTTTAATTGTACGGCTTTATGTTATAAACTTCTGTGAAGCCCTTGGGGGTTCAAAGTTCTCACCACACATCTAGATAAGTTCCTTAGGGGTTCTAGTTTCCAAAATGGTGTCATATGTGGGGGGTTTCCACTGTTTTGGTACATCAGGGGTTTTCCAATCGCGACATGATGTCCGATCTCAATTCCAGCCAAAAACGTCAAATGGCGCTGCTTCCCTTCCGAGCTCTGCCATGCGCCCAAATAGTGGTTTACCCCCACATGTGGGGTATCAGCATACTCAGGACAAATTGCACAATAACTTTTAGGGTCCTGTTACCCTTGGGAAAATAAAAATTGGGGTGAAAAGATCATTTTTGTGGAAAAAATATGATTTTTTAATTGTACCGCTGTACGTTATAAACTTCTGTAAAGCCCTTGTGGGTTCAAAGTTCTCACCACATATCTAGATAAGTTCCTTGGGGGGTCTAGTTTCCAAAATGGGGTCACTTTTAGGGGGTTTCCACTGTTTAGGTACATCAGGGACTCTCCAAACGTGACATGGCGTCCGATCTGAATTCCAGCCAATTTTGCATTGAAAAAGTCAAACGGCGCTCCTTCTATTCTGAGCTCTGCCATGCACCGAAACAGTCGTTCCCCCCCACAAATCAGGTATCAGCGTACTCAGGTCAAACTGCACAATAACTTTTGCAGTCCAATTTCTCCTGTTACCCTTGGTAAAATAAAAAAAATTGAACCTGAAGTATTTTTTTTGTGAAAAAAAGTTAGATGTTCATTTTTTTTTTAAATATTCAAAAAAATTCCTGTGACGCACCTAAAGGGTTAATAAACTTCTTAAATGTGGTTTTGAGCACCTTAAGGGGTGCAGTTTTTAGAATGGTGTCACTTTTGGGTATTTTCTATCATATAGACCCCTCAAAGTGGCTTCAAATGTGATGTGGTCCTAAAAATAAAATGGTGTTGTAAAAATGAGAAATCGCTGGTCAACTTTTAACCCTTATAACTTCCTAACAAAAAAAAATTTTGGTTCCAAAATTGTGATGATGTAAAGTAAACATGTGGGAAATGTTAGCTATCAAGTTTTTTGTGTGCCGTATCTCTGTGATTTAAGGGCATAAAAATTCAAAGTTGGAAAATTGCAAAATTTTCAAAATTTTTGCCAAATTTCCGTTTTTTTACAAATAAACGCAAGTTATTTGAATGAAATTTTACCACTATCATGAAGTACAATATGTCTCGAGAAAACAATGTCAGAATCACCAGGATCCATAGAAGCATTCCAGAGTTATGACCTCATAAAGGTACAGTGGTCAGAATTGTAAAAATTGGCCCGGTCATGAATGTGCAAACCACCCTTGGGGGTGAAGGGGTTAAACACCACATAACTTTCCTCTATTTCTTACTGGATGCCCAGGGCCACGGACCAGGTCACTGCCACCGTGACATCCCCTTTAAAGAACCTGACTGGCCCGGTACCGGTTAACCTAAGGCCCTGTGGGGCGCTCCAAGGTGCTCATCACACATCTAGATACATTTCTTGAGGGGTCTAGTTTCCAAAATGGGGTCACTTATAGGAGGATTTCCACAATTCCATCAAAGTCTGTGTTCCAAAACATCACTCCTTCCCTTCTGAGCCCTGCCGTGCACTCAAATAGTAGTCTTCTGTGTACTCAGGAGAATTTGCAAAACTGATTTTTGGATCCATTCTCTCATGTTACCCAATAAAAAATTGGAGATAAAAATATTTTTGTGGGAAAAATGTGATATTTTTTATTTTCACGGCTCGACATTATACGTGTTAGGTGCCGGAACCCCTCCACTATGCAGGATAGATCCCAGGCACTGTGGTCTACCATTCAGGCCCAGCAGCTGGGATTGTTGCTCTCCAGCTAAGTCTATGGTAATCAGTGGTATACAGACGCATGCCCTACATTCTGGAGCCTAAGTCCAGAAATCATCTTACTGAGCATGTCCGTGATATGGCACCTTCTCATTGGTGCTCGGACGCTGACTGCTCTGGTGATGTGGCAGCTCCAGATTGGCCTACAGGCGATGCCCCGTCTGACTGGGCGTGAGTGTTTGGGGTGGAGCCTAGCTCATAAAAGCGCATAAAATGCAAAATTTGGACCTAAAAATATTTTTGTGGGAAAAATGTGATTCTTCTTTTTTATTTTCATGGCTCAAAGTTATAAACTTCTGTGAAGCACCTGGGGTTTCAAAGTGCTCAATACACATCTAGATAAGTTCCATAAGGGGACTACTTTACAAAATGGTGTCCCTTGTTGGGGTTTTCTACTGTTTAGGCCTTTCAGGGGCTCTCCAAACACAACATGGCGTCCACCAATTATGCCAGCAAATTTTACATTCAAAAAGAAAGATGGCGCTCAGCAGAAATTGCACAACAAATTGTATGGTGCAATTTCTCCAGTTACCCTTACAAAAATTGAAAATTTGTGTCTAAATGAACATTTCTGAAGGAAAAATATGTTTTTGTTTTCACAGCTCAACATTACAAACTGTTCTATTGCCTCAATTACCTGCCTGTTACTCTGCTCACTTTGAATTGATTTATGGTTCTGATATTCTGGTGCCAACTATTATTATTTCACATCGATGATGTACATTGTATTACTAGATGGCATGAGGCTTATTCAACATGGTAACATCTGGACTAGACATCAATCCAACTGAGGGGTTAGTGAAGGGGACAATTGAGGGGATAATCTAAATATAAAAGAGTATAATATTTTATTAATTATTAACCTTTTCCTGGCCCTCAAAAGATTCTTGCAAAATGGTACCAGACTAAATGTCATTTTGCTGGATTAGTGCTAATCAAATTCTGAAAAATTTGGTAAATCTCAAATAATTTGGAGAAAATTTGTAAGAAATTTGATTTGTTATGGAATGATTTGCTCATCTCTAGCTATCACATAAACATCTTAACAGTGTGGCAAACACAAACAAGATATTTTAACGGTCAGCTTACATGAACTGACCAGCGGTACTAAAAGACCACCAATTGGTAAATACTTGCCAATCAGTAGTCATGTAATAACCTGTTTTCACAGGAAATATACAGTGCCTTGCGAAAGTATTCGGCCCCCTGGAACTTTTCAACCTTTTCCCACATATCATGCTTCAAACATAAAGAAATCAAATGTAAATTTTTGGTGAAGAATCAAAAACAAGTGGAACACAATTGTGAAGTTGAACGAAATTTATTGGTTATTTTAAATTTTTGTGGAAAGTCAAAAACTGAAAAGTGGGGCATGCATTATTATTCGGCCCCTTAAGCTTAATACTTTGTTGCGCCATCTTTTGCTGCGATTATAGCTGAAAGTCGCTTGGGGTATGTCTATCAGTTTTGTACATCGAGAGACTGAAATTCTTGCCCATTCTTCCTTGGCAAACAGCTCAAGCTCAGTGAGGTTTGATGGAGATCGTTTGTGAACAGGAGTTTTCAGCTCTTTCCACAGATTCTCAATTGGATTCAGGTCAGGACTTTGACTTGGCCATTCTAACACCTGGATACGTTTATTTGTGAACCATTCCATTGTAGATTTTGCTTTATGTTTGGGATCATTGTTTTGTTGAAAGACAAATCTCCATCCCTGTCTCAGGTTTTTGGAGACTCCCAACAGATTTTCTTCAAGAATGGTCCTGTATTTGGCTCCATCTTCCCATCAATTTTAAACATCTTCCCTGTCCCTACTGAAGAAAAGCAGCACCAAACCATGATGCTGCCACCACCATGTTTGACAGTGGGGATGGTGTGTTCAGAGTGATGAGCTGTGTTGCCTTTATGCCAAACATATCTTTTGGCATTGTTGCCAAAAAGTTCGATTTTGGTTTCATCTGACCAGAGCACCTTCTTCCACATGTTTGTTTTGCCTCCCAGGTGGCTTGTTGCAAACTTTAAACAACACTTTTTATGGATATCTTTGAGAAATGGCTTTCTTCTTGCCACTCTTCCATAATGGCCAGATTTGTGCAGTATACGACTGATTGTTGTCCTATGGACAGACTGTCCCACCTCAGCTGTAGATCTCTGCAGTTCATCCAGAGTGATAATGGGCCTCTTGGCTGCATCTCTGATTAGTCTTCTCCTTGTTTGAGATGAAAGTTTAGAGGGACGGACGGGTCTTGGTAGATTTGCAGTGGAATGATAATCCTTACATTTCAATATGTCGCTTGCACAGTGCTCCTTGGGATGTTTAAAGTTTTGGAAATCATTTTGTATCCAAATCCGGCTTTAAACTTCTCCACAACCTGCCTGTTGTGTTCCTTGGTCTTCATGATGCTCTCTGTGCTTCAAACAGAACCCTGAGACTATCACAGAGCATGTGCATTTATACGGAGACTTGTTTACACACAGGTGGATTATATTTATCATCATTAGTCATTTAGGACAAAATTGGATCATTCAGAGATCCACAATGAACTTCTGGAGTGAGTTTGCTGCACTGAAAGTAAAGGGGCCGAATAATATTGCACGCCCCACTTTTCAGTTTTTGAATTTCCACAAAAATTTAAAATAACCAATAAATTTCATTCAACTTCACAATTGTGTTCCACTTGTTGATTCTTCATAAAAAATTTACATTTGTTATCTTTATGTTTGAAGCATGATATGTAGGAAAAGGTTGAAATGTTCCAGGGGGCCAAATACTTTCGCAAGGCATTGTAAGTAAAACACTTGGCACTCAAAATGTATCGTGTTGAAAAAAAGGTTCCAATTTATTTTGCATACAGTGATCAACTAAACGTTTTCGGTCTGGGTACAGACCTTCATCAGAAGCTGTATGCTGCTGTTAGGGCTGGTGGAACGCACCAAATTATAAAATAACAGTAGGTGCGTTCGCAGCCCGGGGTCCACCGTGCAGAGGTGGTACACTGCTGCTAAGTAATAGCGGAAGAATAGAGCGGCGTAAAAACAGTCACACGTGGGTTATGTCATCCAATGTGAACAGGTGCGAACTCTGTTAATGCACAGAGTCGCACAACCGCTGAACGTAAATACCGGAGCCTGTTTAGCTCACAGAGCCCGGCCAAAAGAGCGCCCAGTGTACGGCCACAGAACTCTACCCCTAGGACACGGGGTTAGAGTCCCTCTAGGCCCACTGAGCGCGCGGCGTCACTGTCGCGAGCGCCGCTATAGACGCTGGCTATGAAGTGGAGCACGTGCACTGAGGCGTGCCGAGTCCCTGGTGAGGACTGATGCCTGACTCAACCTCTGTCCTACATACACCTAAGCCTGGGCGCTAGCAGGCTAGGCTGCACAACACATGCGTACCAAGGGTAGGGGTTTCTTAATGAGTTATTCACCAGAGACTTTCATGCGTGCATACACCACTCACTCCACATAGTCTGTAAATACAGTCTATCCTAGCGCATGGCCGAGCGGCCATGCAAACCTTTTATAGCCAGGAGCGTCCGGGACCTTCCTGGCTTCTCGGATGGGCCAATCTGAACATGAGCAGGACCTGAGCATGTGACCTTCGATCTCGGAGCTGGTCTGGGCAGAGAGCCTGGACCGACGAGTTTGCTGAGTAACCTCCTTTGCGGCTGGAGAGGAGTGGGAGACTGCTGGAAGTAAGGCTCAGGATTCTCGCTGTGCAGCGACAGAAAACCGATGCCCAACAGCTGCTTGTTTAGGGAACCACATGTCCTAGCACAGGGAAAGTTACCAGTGCCGTGGGTCTGATAAACAGACTGGGTAAATGTAGTCTGGTGTAGCGGTCAGGGTTAATAGGATAATCCATTATATATTCTGATTTCCGCTTGATGAATAAATCGTGTGCTGGTGCAGGGAATATGGCAAACTGCATCGCCTGTGGAACCTTTTTTTCAACATGATACATTTTGAGTGCCAAGTTTTTTACTTACCGTATACAGTATACTCGTGTATAAGCCGAGATTTTCAGCCCATATTTTTAGGCTGAAAGTCCCCCTCTCGGCTTATATACGGGTCATATACCTGGGCGTCGGCAGGGGAGGGGGAGCGGGGGTGTCAGAGATCATACTTACCTGTCCTGCCATGGTCTCTGCAGCCTCGCTCGCTTCTCCACTGTCTCCCTTCCTGTCTTCAGTGGTCATGTGGTACTGCTCATTACCACTCATGAATATGCGCATATTCATGAGTGGTAATGAGCGGTACCATGTGACCACTCAAGACTGGAAGGGAGACAGTGGAAAAGCGAGCGAGGCTGCAGAGACCGTGGCAGGATGGGTGAGTATAGCGATATTCACCTGTCCCCGGTCCATCGCTGCTCACCACTGTCTCTCCTGCATCCTGTGTCAGTGACGTTTAGGCAGCAGAGGGCGCAGTGATGTGATTAGTGCGTGCCGCCCCTCTGCTGGCTGAACAGTCACTGACACAAGAAGCATATGGGGGCATAGTCTATGGAGCAGCATATGGGGCATATTCTATGGGGCAGCATATTGAGGCATAGTCTATGGAGCAGTATATGGGGGCATAATCTATGGGGCAGCATATGGGGGCATATTCTATGGAGCAGCATATGGGGGCATAGTCTATGGAGCAGCATATGGGAGCATAAACTATGGGCAGCATATGGGGGCATAGTCTATTGAGCAGCATATGGGGGCATAGTCTATGGAGCAGTATATGGGGGCATATTCTATGGAGCAGCATATGGGGCATATTCTATGGAGCAGCATATGGGGCATATTCTATGGGGCAGCATATGGGGGCATATTCTATGGACCAGCATATGGGGGCATATTCTATGGAGCAGCATAAGGGGGCATAAACTATGGAGCAGCATATGGGGGCATAGTCTATGGATTCCACCCTCGGCTTATACACGAGTCAATAAGTTTTCCCAGTTTTTTGTGTTAATATTAGGGGGTCGGCTTATACACGGGTCGGCTTATACACGAATATATACAGTATATTGATATTGTGATGGATATCCTACTTGAGCACCTATTCCAATGACTTTATGAGTGCCGTATACAATGCATTGCTGTTTTCACAGGCAGATTGCTGTGAGCAATATCCAGTGAATGATCTGCAATAGATCATTCAGTGCGCATGGGCTGCCATAGTTCTCAACAGAGCAAGTCTGTGAAAGAGGATCTTTTGTTCAGCACAAAATTATAATTTTGCTTGTTCATCGTGTGATTGGCAGCCTGTTTACACTTTGACAAATTAACATGAATGAGTATTCTCATTCAAGAATGCTCATTCACGATAATCTTTGTATAGATGTACTTTGACTCCTTTACTTTCTGTACTACAAGAAATACTCACTGTCCTTAATAACATATTTATTTTATGGGCAGAACAGTTTGCATAAGTTAGACTATGCTCTGTGCCTCAGGGGTCTATTACAAAGCTATATCTTTATAACTTCAGAACAGTAGCTGTCCAGTAAGGAATAACATGTACTTGTCTGAACTGGTTCAGTGGGACCAATGTGAAAATATGTAAGCTGAGCATACCATGAGATCCTGCAGTTACACTGTGCATTTTAAAAAAGTGCATACCCATGCATTAAGAACAGACAAGGAACTGTCCCTGATGGCTACTCCAGCTCTAACTTAATAGCATTCTTTATTATTGATTAACACCTTTCTCAATGCCAGAGGGGACAGTTGTTACATGGTATTAATTAAAGGTTGATCAGACTATGCAATGAGTAAAATCATACTGGCTGGTGGAGCCATTTTCAAATTTTAATGTGTGACAAAGCCATTATATAAGGTATTACAATTTGACTTTGTATTTTTTTCCAATATATGATATTTTATTAAATAATGTGATATCATTTTGCAACATTATTCCATATATTACATAGCCAATTAATTTATTTATATTTCATTTATTAGAGTTGATCCTTCCTCAATCATACAGACATGTGAAAATGAATTAACTGAATATGGAGTTGAGCTCTGCTTGTACATGCTGCTATTGTAATCACAGTGATTAGATCACCAATTTATTTATGAAAATTACACAATGATTGCATCTAACATAAATGTACATGAGGCCAAGTGTAACTTCCTCTTTAAAATATATGCATGTGACATATCTGAGATCCGTATTACACAGATGCTAAATATGGTGTTAAATTGATTATGTATTTTAGGATATACAGTGGGGGAAATAAGTATTTGTTCCCTTGCTGATTTTGAAGTTTGCCCACTGACAAAGACATGAACAGTCTATAATTTTAAGAGTGGGTTAGTTTTAATATTGAGAGATAGAATATCAAAAACAAAATCCAGAAAATCACATTGTATAAATTTATTTGCATTTTGCAGTGAGAAATAAGTATTTGATCCCTCTGGAAAACAAGACTTAATACTTGCTGGCAAAACCTTTGTTGACAAGCACAGCAGTCAGACATTTTTTGCATTTGATGATGAGGTTTGCACACATGCCAGGAGGAATTTTGGTCCACTCCTCTTTACAGATCATCTCTAAAACATTAAGATTTTGAGGCTGTCGCTTGGCAACTCAGAGCCTCAAATCCCTCCATATGTTTTCTATGGGACTAAGGTCTAGATACTGGCTAGGTCACTCTGTCACCTTAATGTGCTTCTTTTTGAGCCACTCCTTTGTTGCCTTGGCTGTACAGTATGTTTTGGGTCATTGTCTTGCAGGAAGACCCAACCATGACCCATTTTTAATGTCTTGGCAGAGGGAAGGAGGTTGTCACTCAGGATTTTATGGTACATGGATCCATCCATTCTCCCATTGATGCAGTGAAGTAGTCCTGTGCCCTTAGCAAAGAAACGCCCCAAAACAAAGTTTCCACCTCCATGCTTGACAGTGGGGAGGGTGTTTTTTGGTCATAGGCAGCATTTCTCTTCCTCCAAAGACAGCGAGTTGAGTTAATGCCAAAGAGCTCAATTTTTTTCTCATCAAGACAGCTGTCTTTAATGCAGGTAACCAGAACTCTTAATGGTTGGTAGGGGATTAAATACTTATTTCTCACTACAAAATGCAAATAAGTTTATATAATTTCTACAATGTGATTTTCTGGATTTTATTTTTGATATTCTATCTCACAATGTGAAAATTAATCTACCCTGCAAATTATAGACTGTTTATGTCTATGTCAGTGGGAAAACTTACAAAATCAGCAAGGGATCAAATACTTAATTCCCCCACTGTACAATGTTTTGATCAACTCTTATTAAATTCTTTAGTGCTGTTTTTTTACTTGTTACACTGGTAATAGATCGGATTAATTTTAGATCTTGATAGATCAGACTTTAACAAATACAGCAATATTATAGTCCTAACCTTACCCACACCCAGCTTACCCACACCTGCTTTGACATCAACTATCCACACTGCCAAAAGTACCAATACCTGGTTTAAATACAACAGTATCACTGTGCTTCATTGGTCAGCAAACTCGCCTGACCTTAACCCCATAGATATAGACAATATCCCAATCTATGGGATATTGTCAAGAGAAGGATGAGAGACTAATGGATAAATATTTGCCAAAGGTTGTGAAGATGATTATTTTGTAATATTTTATGTTTTCTGGCATTTGTCAAGTTCTTTAGAAAAGCCTACTGAAAAATAAAAAACTTAGAGAATTGCAACTTTTTTAACAATGCCTGGAACCTACAAAAAAAAGTGCAAGGCACAACATTTATAGAGAACATGTTAATTAAATTTTATTAAATAATAGCTAAAATGGTTCATACAAAGTTAAGACAAGAGAAATATTACAAATTGGTGGGTGTTGTCATCATAAAATCACAAATGAATGTGTAAATCAATGCAAAAATGACATAGTAAAACTACAAATATGCAAATAAAGTCCGTGGAGCCTCATTTAAGAGTCTCGAACATGGGACTAGCCAGATCTTCCTCCAGGGAAGGACCCAGCCAAGGGGTGGCTCCTTTCAGAAACCACCATTACCATCATATTAAGTGGCCCTTTAAGTCAATATCCAGCTCTTTACGAGTTTACAGATATGACAAGTGAAATCCCAAGGCCAGGTATCCATCCACAGACAGCTGTTTTGGGGTGTTGCCCCTCATCAGTGTGGAGTAGGATTCTGGCTAGGTGGGAGCAATGCCTAGTAGACCAACATCACGAAACAATCACTGACCTCAGGGAGACCAGTCAAAGAAAACACTGTGTCAGCCATCAAAGGCGCTCAATCAGTGAAATCCTAGGTGCAATGCTCCCTGGGAAATACGAATATGCAAATAAAGTCCGTGGAGCCTCATTTAAGAGTCTCAAACATGGGACTAGCCAGATCTTCCTCCAGGAAAGGACCCAGCCAAGGGGTGGCTCCTTTCGGAAACCACCATTACCACCATATTAAGTGGCCCTTTAAGTCAATATCCAGCTCTTTACGAGTTTACAGATATGACAAGGGAAATACCAAGGCCAGGTATCCATCCACAGACAGCTGTTTCGGGGTGTTGCCCCTCATCAGTGTGGAGTAGGATTCTGGCTAGGTGGGAGCAATGCCTAGTATTATTATTATTATTATTATTATTATTATTATTATTATGCATTTATATAGCGCCATTTATTCCATGGCGCTTTACATGTGAAAAGGGGAAATATAGACAAGTGTAATATATACAAGAGTAATATACAAGTGTAAGACAAGGGGCAAGGGACACACAAGTACATAAGGAGAGGGGACCCTGCCTGCGAGGGCTCACAGTCTACAGGGATGGGTGAGGATACAGTAGGAGAGGGTAGAGCAGGTTGTGCAGTGGTTCAGTAGACAGAGGATCATTGCAGGCTGTAGGCTTGTTGGAACAGGTGGGTCTTCAGGTTCTTCTTGAAGGTTTCCGTTGATGGTGAGAGTCTGATGTGTTGCGGTAGGGAGTTCCAGAGTATGGGGGAAGCACGGGAGAAGTCTTGTATGCGGTTGTGGGAAGAAGAGATAAGGGGGAGTAGAGAAAGAGATCTTGGGACGATCGAAGGTTGCGTGAGAGTAGGTACCTAGAGACCATGTCACAGATGTATGCAGGAGACAGATTGTGGATGGCTTTGTATGTCATGGTTAGGGTTTTGAATTGGATCCTCTGGGCAATAGGAAGCCAGTGAAGGTCCTGGCATAGGGGGGAGGCTGGGGAATAGCGGGGAGACAGGTGGATTAGTCAGGCAGCAGAGTGTAGGATGGACTGGAGCTGTGCTAGAGTGGAGGCCAGAGAGTAGGAGGTTGCAGTAGTCGAGGCGGGAGATGATAAGAGTGTGCACTAGTGTTTTTGTGGTTTCATGATTGAGGAATGAGCAGATCCAGGAAATATTTTTGAGTTTGAGGCGGCAGGAGGTGCCGAGGGCTTGGATATGTGGTTTGAAAGAGAGCGCAGAGTCGAGGATCACCCCAAGGCACCGGGCATGCGGGACTGGGGAAAGAGAGCAGCCGTTGACATTGATGGATAGGTCTGGTGGAGGGGTAGAGTGAGATGGGGGAAAGATGATGAATTCTGTTTTGTCCTTGTTCAGTTTGAGAAAGCGAGCAGAGAAGAAGGCTGAGATAGCAGACAGACATTGTGGGATGTCAGTCAGTAAGGAGGCGAGGTCGGGTCCAAATAGGTAGATCTGCGTGTCATTGGCATAGAGGTGGTACTGCAAACCGTGGGATTCTATGAGCTGTCCCAAGCTGAAGGTATAGATGGAGAATAGCAGGGGTCCTAGGACAGAGCCTTGGGGAACACCGACAGACAGGGGGCGAGGTGAGGAGGTGGTGTGTGAGAGGGAGACAGTGAATGTATGGTCTGTTAGGTATGATGAGATCCAGGATAGGGCCAAGTCTGTGATGCCAAGAGATGAGAGAATCTGTAGCAGGAGGGAATGGTCTATGGTGTCGAAGGCAGAGGACAGGTCCAGGAGATGGAGGACAGAGTAGTGTTGCTTGCTCTTGGCGGTTAGTAAGTCGTTAGTGACTTTAGTTAGGGCAGTTTCAGTTGAGTGATGTGGTCGGAAGCCAGATTGTAACCGGTCAAAGAGGGAACAGGAGGAGAGGTGGGAGGACAGTTCAAGATATACATGCTGTTCCAGTAGTTTTGAGGCGTAAGGGAGAAGAGATATCAGGTGATAGTTAGACACAGAGGATGGGTCAAGGGAGGGCTTTTTGAGGATGGGTGTGATTGAGGCATGTTTGAAGGATGAGGGAAAGACACCATTTGTAAGTGAAAGGTTGAATAGGTGTGTTAGAGATGGGATGAGGACTGTGGCCAAGTTAGGGATGAGGTGGGACAGGAGTGGGTCGAGGGCACAAGTGGTGAGGTGTGATCTTGACAGAAGGGTGGAGAGCTGATCTTCTGTCATGGTGGAGAAGATGGCTTTTTCAGAACAGGGCTGAGCGGTTAAGAGGGGCATTGGGGGCTGCGGGCCAAAGTTTTGTCTGATCGTGTCGGTCTTCTGCTTAAAGAAGGAGGCAAAGTCTTCAGCAGAGATGAGAGGAGGGGGAGGAGGTGCTGTAGAGTGGAGTAGATAATTGAAAGTGTTGAAGAGCTGTTTAGGGTTATGAGTAGTGTTGAGCTTTCCGATACCGCAAGTATCGGGTATCGGCCGATATTTGCCGTATCGGAATTCTGATACCGAGTACCGATACTTTTTTCGTATCGGATACCGGAATCGGAAGTCCAAAATGCAATGAGCCACTTTTGTGGCTCTGATTGGCTGCCGAAATGACGTCATCATGATGCGCTGTCTGTGCGCATCATGATGCGCCGTCAGTTCGGGCCTTCGGGGGGGCTGTGCCGACTGTCCGGGGGTCTGTGCCGGCCTGCCGGTGGTCTGTGCAGGCTCCGGGGGTCTGTGCCGGCCTGCCGGGGGTCTGTGCCGGCCTGCCGGTGGTCTGTGCAGGCTCCGGGGGTCTGTGCCGGCCTGCCGGGGGGGCTGTGCCGGCCTGCCGGTGGTCTGTGCAGGCTCCGGGGGGCTGTGCCGGCCTGCTGGGGGGCTGTGCCGGCCTGCCGGTGGTCTGTGCAGGCTCCGGGGGGCTGTGCCGGCCTGCCGGGGGGCTGTGCCGGCCTGCCGGTGGTCTGTGCAGGCTCCGGGGGTCTGTGCCGGCCTGCCGGTGGTCTGTGCAGGCTCCGGGGGTCTGTGCAGGCATCGTCCGATGGGACTACAAGTCCCATCGGGCGATGCCTGCTACCATGACAGTGATTGACACATTAGCCAATGATGGGACAGTAGTAGTCCCATCATCCGGCTAATGTGTTGAATGTAAAAAAAAAAAAAAAAATGTACATGCTACATACATGCTACATACATACAACATGCATACTACATATATACTACATGTAACATACAGTACATACTACATGCAACATGCATACTACATACATGCTACATACTACATGCATGCTACATGCATGCTACATACTACATACATGCTACATACATACTACATACATAATACATATATACTACATGCATGCAACATTCATACAACATATATACTACATGCATGCAACATGCATACTACATATATACTATATATACTACATGTAACATACATACTACATATATACTACATGCTACATACATGCTACATGCTACATACTACATACATAATACATATATACTACATGCATGCAACATACATACAACATATATACTACATGCATGCAACATGCATACTACATATATACTATATATACTACATGTAACATACATACTACATATATACTACATGCTACATACATGCAACATACATACTTCATACATGCTACATACATAATACATATATACTACATGCATGCAACATACATACAACATATATACTACATGCATGCAACATGCATACTACATATATACTATATATACTACATGTAACATACATACTACATATATACTACATGCTACATACATGCTACATACACACTACAGACATGCTACATACATACACACTACATGCTACATACATGCAACATACATACTACATACATGCTACATACATACTACATATATACCACATGCATGCAACATGCATACTACATATATACTGCATATATACTACATGCATGCAACATACATATATACTACATACAATACATACATATAGACATACAGTACGTATAACATAGAGTACATACTCACCGTCACTTTGATCCCCGAAGCCATTGTCCCCTTGAGGAATAAATATCAAAATAAAAAAACACCAATATACTTACCCCGATCCGCAGAAGTCCACGAGGGTCCCACGTCCATCTTGCGTGGAGAACAGCAGCATCAGCTGATGGTTCTCTACCAGCTCCAGGAATACAATGACAGAAGGTAGGTATCCTTCTGCACTGTATTCCTCCACCACTTTAAAAAAAAAAAAAGTCCCTAGTCTCACATTATGCCATTGCTGCGTGGGAAATTCAGGCCGGCACAGACCCCCGGAGCCTGCACAGCCCACTGGCAGGCCGGCACAGCCCCCCGGCAGGCCGGCACAGACCACCGGAGCCTGCACAGCTCCCCGGCAGGCCGGCACAGCTCCCTGGCAGGCCGGCACAGACCCCCGGAGCCTGCACAGACCACCGGCAGGCCGGCACAGCTCCCCGGCAGGCCGGCACAGACCCCCGGAGCCTGCACAGACCACCGGCAGGCCGGCACAGCTCCCCGGCAGGCCGGCACAGACCACCGGAGCCTGCACAGACCACCGGCAGGCCGGCACAGCTCCCCGGCAGGCCTGCACAGACCACCGGAGCCTGCACAGACCCCCCGGCAGGCCGGCACAGCCCCCCGAAAGGCCCGTACAGACCCCAGAGAGGCTGTACAAGGCAAAAATAGGGTTTTTCTTATTCCGATACCGGAAGTCCCATAGACTTGAATGGGACTTCCGGTATCAGAATCGGCGATACCCGATATTTTTTTTAGATCGGCCGATACCATCCGATCCGATACTTTTAAGTATCGCTCAACACTAGTTATGAGAGATGCGAAGTAAGTTTGCTTTGCAGCAGAGAGCGTGGACTTAAAGCTGGCAAGGGACTGCTTGTATGCGTTGAAGTGCCCAGTAGAATGGGTTCGCTTCCATCCCCGCTCGGCGGCCCTGGAAACCCAACTCAGTTCTTTGGTGAGGCTGGTCAGCCAGGGCTGCCTGTTGATTGTTCGAGTTTTGCTCTGCGTGAGGGGGCAGCCGAATCAAGTGTTGCTGCTATTGTGGTGTTATAAAAAGTGGCAGCAGCATCTGTGTCGTGAAGGGAAGCAATGTCTGTAAGGGGGAGAAGGGATTCAGAGAGTGATTACAAATTGAGGTGTTTGAAATTCCTGCGAGGGTGAGCAAGTTTATGGAGCGGAGGCTGCTCAGTGGAAGAGGAGAGGGAAGAGAATGTCAGTAGGTTGTGGTCAGACAGGGGGAGGGGTGAGTTATTGAGATTAGTGAGGGAACAGAGACAGGTGAAGATAAGGTCCAGCATGTGACCATCTTTGTGAGTGGCCACAGAGGACCATTGAGTGAGGCCAAGGGAAGCCGTGAGCGATAGAAGTTTAGAGGCAGCCAGGGTGGAAGTGTCAATGGGGATGTTGAAGTCGCCCATGATGATGGTCAGGATGTCAGCAGAAGGAAATGGAGTAGCCAGGTGGTGAAGTGGTCAAGAAAGGTGGAGATGGCTAGTTCTGGGGGGCGGTAGATGACAGCCAGCTGGAGGTTGGAGGGGGAGTAGATGCGGACAGAGTGCACCTCAAATGAGGGAAGAGTAGCGGAGGGTGGCAGAGGAATTGGGGTAAAGGAGCAGGTATCAGACAGGAGCAAGCCAACTCCTCCACCACGTTTATTGCTGGGGCGAGGGGTGTGAGAGAGATGGAATCCGCCATAGGAAAGCGCAGCTGGAGAGGCTGTGTCAGAGGGAATGAGCCAGGTTTCAGTGATGGCGAGGAAGGAGAGTTTGTTGGTGATAAAGAGGTCATGGATAAATGATAGCTTGTTGCAGACAGAGCGTGTGTTCCATAGGGCTCCAGGTAAGGGGGTTGGGGGAGTGGGGGCTGGATGAATAGGTATGAGGTTGTCATGGTTACGAAGACGTGTAGAGGATCGTGGCAGGGTGGTAGAAGTGAGTGTAGGGATGTGTTGAGGAGGGCCAGGATTTGGGGGTACGTAGCCAGCAATAAGGAGTAGTAGACAGAGCATTAGAAGGTGGGAGGAGGATAGGACATGATGTGGCCATGCATGTCTGGAGAAAAAGGATTGTATGGGAGGAACAGTTGTGAGGAGAAGGTTAGGTGGCTGGGGAGAATGGAGGGGGAGATGAATAGTTCCTTACTAGGAGGGGGGATTGCAGGAGTTAGGGAGAAATAGAGTAGTATGGGGGTGATAGTAAAAAGAAGGCGAAACATTGTTGTGTTATAGTCCGTTACCTTACAGTCAATTCCAGTCCAATTCTAGTCTAATTCTACAGTACTTAGAAATAGTACTTTGAAATAGGATTTTGAAATTGATGGAGCCGACTACATCAGGAGCAGACCCATGGTGCTGAATATATGTGCAGCTAAACACAATCAGGTGTGAGTGAAAGTGGGGTGTGACTTAGTAGACCAGTAGACTTAGTGAAAGTGGGGTGTGACATAGTAGACCAACATCACAAAACAGTCACTGACCTCAAGGAGACCAGTCAAAGGCGCTCAATCAGTGAAATCCTAGGTGCAATGCTCCCTGGGAAATACGAATATGCAAATAAAGTCTGTGGAGCCTCATTTAAGAGTCTCAAACACGGGACTAGCCAGATCGTCCTCCAGGGAAGGACCCAGCCAAGGGGTGGCTCCTTTCGGAAACCATCATTACCACCATATTAAGTGGCCCTTTAAGTCAATATCCAGCTCTTTACGAGTTTACAGATATGACAAGGGAAATACCAAGGCCAGGTATCCATCCACAGACAGGGTCCTTCCCTGGAGGAAGATCTGGCTAGTCCCGTGTTTTAGACTCTTAAATGAGGCTCCACGGACTTTATTTGCATGTTCGTATTTCCCAGGGTGCTTTCAGACCTCAAATAATGCAAAGAAAACAAGTTCATAATCATTTAGACACAACAATACTAATGTTTTAACTGAGGAAAAGTTCAGAAATCAATATTTTGTAGAGTAACCATGATTTTTAAAAACAGCTTACATGTGTCTTGGCATGCTTACCACCAGTCTTTCACACTGCTTCCAGCGCAAAAATGTAAGCAGTTCTTCTTTGGTTGATGGCTTGTGACTATCCATCATCCTCTTGATTACATTCCAGAGGTTTTCAATGGGCTTCAGGTCTGGAGAATGGGCTGCCCAAGACAGGGCTTTGATGTGGTGGTCTCTTAATTTTTGCCAGAGCTGTATAGCCAATGTCCAGATGATTTTTATTTAAATTGTGCAGACAGCCTTAAGGCCTCC
The DNA here is from genome assembly GCF_039654945.1 of Dendrobates tinctorius. Classification (NCBI taxonomy): domain Eukaryota; kingdom Metazoa; phylum Chordata; class Amphibia; order Anura; family Dendrobatidae; genus Dendrobates; species Dendrobates tinctorius. The sequence continues at coordinate 6,683,738 of NW_027361773.1, forward strand.
ATAAACATCAAATTATAGTAGACTAGCCAATATTGAAAGAATGGACCAAGCATCTAATGTATATGAGATCTTTTTTTCAATCTTTCCTGATAGATGATGGTAGGGATGATAAAGTTCTCCCAAGACATATTGATAGGGAATTTAGATTGTGAGCCCCATCAGGGACAGTGATGATAATGTGTGAAAACTGTAAAGCGCTGCAGAATATGTTAGCACTATATAAAAATAAAGATTATTATTAGGGCAATTTGAACTCAAACACATGAATCTTTTGTTCTTTGGAACATAAGACTCTGCCAAGCAGTCTGGCAGTATCTTTCTCCACTTTCTACATTGACAATACATGAACACTCAAACAAGCCAAATGTTCTTATCTATGGTAAATTTGGGAGAGATAGCTGTTGGCTATGTTGGATGTTGGATGGAGCATTGGTCCAACAGCTAGTCTATGTGTATGGTCAGCTTAAATTGAAGCACAGTATCCTCAAAGTATAGCAGGAATACAAACAAAAAGTAAAAAGGTGTTATTTCCATTCAATGTTCTGTATTAACCTTGCTTAAATACCAAGGGTGAAGATCTGATACAGCATATACATAATTAGTAGACCTATCTCTATCTGGAGTAAATGATTAGAACAAAGTGTCACATTTAAAGGTAAATTGTATGGAACATCAGTAGAAAAGGCAGCTTGGCAGAACTGAGTCTGAATACAATGCACATAGTCTAATAAACTTGCAGAGCAGCAGATTTCATTACAGATTAGAAAAAGGGACAGACATATAAAGGTTCCATGTACAGGCAAGCAGCATACCAAACACTATTTGTGCAAGCTTATGCAGCAAATTAAAATATCAAGCCTTCCAACTGATTTTTACAATTTTGTCAGCTTTATTGTCATTCTATCATGTGCCCTCCTTTGCCTGGCAGATAATATAGTGTTTGCAACTTTGTTAATTTACACAGCCTTTAAATCTAATCTCGGAAGCCAGCCTAAAGGGTTTCTTCAGCCATTCAAATGCCAATATAATTGAAATTGTCTACAAAAGGCAGCCACGCAGTAATGAGTATTTCACTGCACTGATTGCATGTCAGGGGTATGTGTGGAAGTGTGAACTGAATTAATCCTAGGACACCATATAGTTAAATCTCCCTAGTGTAGCTATGCACTAAACTTGTGTACAATATTTAATGTGTCCTCTATTCAATGTTCTTCCAAGCTAGCAGACACCCACCAATCTGTTGCTGTTGTGCCCTTTCCTAAGAAACCTGATTATTGTTAGTCCCCAAAGATAAAATAAAGTCTGGGAAAAGTGGAATATGAATGTTTCCTTTTAAAAAGCAACAAAACAAATAGCGTTAAAGAAGACAAAGTAACAAAGAGACTTTTGTTGGAACAGTGGCTTCCCTGTATAAGGCTTGTTTCTTGGCTCAAAACTATTGTGCTCTTTGCAGTGCCACATTGATCAATGCAGGGAAGTTATTTCACAGATTGACTTATATTGGCCACTAGGGACCAGCTATAAAATACTGCCACTGTTTAAAAATGCTATTAGTAATGTAAATCTGAGAGCATAGATTATTCCATCAGGGTATTGGTTTGACACTCCTCTGTGACTTGTATATGGGAAACCTTTTCTATCTATACTTTCCCAGTAGGGCATTTGTGTTAAAAATGTTTTCCTTTACAGTATTCCACACACTTGGAAACCCCATAGGGAATGGATGGATTGGCATTTGAACATGTAAACTTCCATTCTATTTTAATGGGGATAAAATTGTCCAGTTATGCTCTATGGTGCGGATTTCCAGTGATAATTTGGATAGGTGATAATTTGTTTCCACTGGAGACCTCTTTAAGTTATACCTCCTTCACGACTAAATTTGATGAATTTACAATTTGAAATTTCACAAGCTTTCTAGATGTGTTAGGGTACCGTTACACCTAGCGATGCACCAGCGATCCCGACTAGCGATATGACGCGGTCAGGATCCCTGGTGCATCGCTAAGTGGTCGCTAGTGAGCTGCCATACAGGCAGATCTCACCAGCAACATCGCTGGGGACGGGAATCGCTACTTACCTGTCAGACGCGGCGATCCTGAGTCCTCCCGCCCGGCTCTACGCGTCGCTCGTCGGTGCCACAGGAAGCGCAGCAGGAAGTGGCCGACGAGGAATGGTCCAGCAGCTTCTCGCGCGATCAGCGATAACCAGCGGGGGAGCGGGTCAGAGGTAAGTATCACATGCAGCGATATCGCTAGCAATATCGCTGCATTGTCACAAAATCGGTGACTTTACAGCGATATTGCTAGCGATATCGCAGTGTGTAATGGGGCTTTACTGTATTACAACCCACTTCCTGAACTGTCTCAGGCTACTTTTACACTTACCGCTTTTTTTGCGGTCTGTTATTGCGGCCCGTATTTGAGAGCTGTATTGCCATATTTTTTATGGTCTGCCACAATAACGGACCGCTAAAAAGCTTGTGGATCACTGTTTTTAATTTTTCCAATACTATGGAAATAGTATTCGAAAAAAAACGGCGTTCCGCAAAACCGGAAGTCACGGTGCACTGCAAACACAAACTTTATTTTGTTTTTGCGGCCCCATAGATTTTCAATGGGGGCTGTGTCCGTATGCCGTATAAAAGATTGAGCAAGCTTGATCTTTTATCGCGGCCACAAATACGGCCCTCACGGCCGTGCGGCACATGGCGCACGGTGGAATTTTTGCGGGCCGATTTTGCAGCCCTATAGAAATCTATTGGGGCCGCAAAATCGACCCACAAAAACACGGTAAGTGTAAAAGCAGCCTCACAGTACATCAGTTGCAGTGAATATTCTCATTTTCCTGTTTAACCCCTACACGACTTATAATGTGTAGGTATATTATAATCAAAGAAATAGACCCTGGATAAAATCCAAAATCAAGAAGTGTCTATCAAAAATAGGTACTAAACCATTCTTTATTGAAAAATTACATAAAACAAATTAAAACAAGGTTCTGCATATCAAAAAAGTTAAGCAGCAAGGTATATTATACATTATAATACGAAAATACACATGATAAATTGTATCAACATGTCATTTAAACCAACTGTATAGTTTCATGGAGAATGATTCTGTGGCATTAGATGTTACATTTCAATCAGAGGTAAATACAAAATAATTAGGAATATCACAAGACCAAGTGCTGACGCATGTTTCTCCCCCAGAAGAAAATAGGCGAAACATGCTTCAGGTTGAGGGATGCAGCTGATATGGTTCTGACCACGGGGATTCATTGAACTCAGATAGGCTGGCACTTTGGTTTCTATGGGTGTATCTCCTCCCATACATTATATACATGATTTTAATTATTTAGCCTTTTTTTCTATCTATGTGTAGATATGCAGTGGCATAAATCGCAATATGATATATTAACCCTATGTGCTGCAACCTATAGCTAGTATGTGTTGTTTATTCATAACACTGCACTGTCCCATGGAGATTGTTTATTGACATCTGCATATATTTTCTGACTGCTTGGGGATTGATATATATCTCCTTTTGATTCACATTCACTGAAGTAGCTTTTGGCAGTCAGCACAGTGATTGTGACCCTGTGGAAATATTATACGTATATTATTAGAAGACAGACAGCACTTGGTCTTGTGATATTCCTAATTTATTTCATATTTAACCCTGATTGAAATTTAATATCCAGGGTCTGTTTCTATAATACATATTTGGTATCGCTGCATTAAGAAATGTCCGATCTATCAAAATATAAGAATAATCTGATCGGTAAAAAGCAAAATGAGAAAAAAAAATCAAAATGCCAGAATTACTCTTACTTGGTTGCCGCAACATTGCAATAAAATGCAATAACAGGTGATCAAAACATTATATCTACCAAAAAAGGAATCAATAAAGACATCAGCTTGACACCCAAAAAAATAAGCCCTCATCCAACCTAAGATCCTGAAAAATGGAGACGCTACGGGTCTTTTTTTCTTACAAATTTTGGATTTTTCTCACCACTTAAAAAGAACCTATACATGTTTGCTATCTGCAAACTTGTAATGACCTGTAGAATCATAATGGCAGGTCAGTTTTAGTAATAAAAAATGGTAAATAAATGATAAATTAAATAAATAAATGGTAATAAATAAATAACTAAATGGTAAGTAAAAAATGGTAAATAAAAAAACAAAAACAATTGTGGACTTGTACTTTTTTAACAATTTCACTGTACTTGGAATTATTTTCTTGTTTTCCTGTCTTTTATATAGTAAAATCAAAGGTTTTGCTCAAAAGTACAATTCGTCCTGCCAAAATAAGCTCTTATATGGCCAAATTTTTTTTTTGTTTTGTGAGTCTTGTGTGGTTTGCACATGTTCCATAGAAAATCTACAGGAGACAATAGCTGCAGTCAAAGATTAGTGGGGAAGCCATTTCTTGCATTGCTTTTTAGGGTACCAACTTTTGAGGCCAAGTAGGACAGATATTGAGGGCCTTACAGGCATACCATAGTAGACATCCAATGACCTCTTTATCTCTGTGTCCTCTTCTCATCTCCACATGTGAATATATATATACACATATAGCATGGATATGGAAAGTATTCAGACCCCTTTAAATTTTTCACTCTTTGTTTCATTGCTGCCATTTGGTAAATTTAAAAAAGTTCATTTTTTTTCTCATTAATGTACACTGCACTCCATCTTGACTAAAAAAACAAAAATGTAGAAACTTTTGCAAATTTATTAAAAAAGAAAAACTGAAATATCACATGGCCATAAGTATTCAGACCCTTTGCTCAGTATTGAGTAGAAGCACCCTTTTGAGCTAGAACAGTCATGAGTCTTCTTGGGAATGATGCAAGAAGTTTTTTACGAGAAAATAGGGGGGGAAGCCAGCACTGCTTAAGGTTAGAACGCATAAATTGAAGTGCATATGCACATAATATCCAGCTGTATTCAAAAATGAGATATTTGGCAAAAAAATTGATCAATTCAATTGAGCCACCCCGCCGCGCCAAGGCAATCTCATGTGGGGGGTCCTACTCTACATTTATAATAAATACTGTGCCATTACGGCTTCCTAAGAGCATGACCACATCAAGTGCAATCTGTACCTGAACATTGCTGGATCGCTCCCATGAAGCCAGATGAAGCAAGTGCAGATGAAGGCCAGCCAGGTCTGAACACAGACATATCAGGATTGACCTCCACACATTGCCCAACCAGCAAACATAGATGAAGGGCGATGTTGGCCCAGACACAGGTGCACAATTAAATAAAGCTTGGGGCAGGGCGGGGCTGCCGTGTGTGTGCACAGCAGCCTAGATCCATCATAATGAACACAGAAAAATTTATAGCGGACATAGCCAAGCGTGCACGGCAAAAGTGGTGGTGAGCCACAAACCAACAACAAGAAAATAGGGGGAGAAGCCAGCACTGCTTAAGGTTAGAACGCATAAATTGAAGTGCATATGCACATAATATCCAGCTTTATTCAAAAATGAGATATTTGTCAAAAAAATTGATCAATTCAATTGAGCCACCCCGCCGCGCCAAGGCAATCTCATGTGGGGGGTCCTACTCTACATTTATAATAAATACTGTGCCATTACGGCTTCCTAAGAGCATGACCACATCAAGTGCAATCTGTACCTGAACATTGCTGGATCGCTCCCATGAAGCCAGATGAAGCAAGTGCAGATGAAGGCCAACCAGGTCTGAACACAGACATATCAGGATTGACCTCCACACATTGCCCAACCAGCAAACATAGATGAAGGGCGATGTTGGCCCAGACACAGGTGCACAATTAAATAAAGCTTGGGGCAGGGCGGGGCTGCCGTGTGTGTGCACAGCAGCCTAGATCCATCATAATGAACACAGAAAAATTTATAGCGGACATAGCCAAGCGTGCACGGCAGCAGTGGTGGTGAGCCACAAACCAACAACAAGAAAATTGTCCAGTCCAGTTATGCTCAGGTACGGATTGCACTTAAAGTGGTCTTGCTTTTAATGTATCTAGGAGGCCGTAATGGCACAGTGTTTATTAAAAACGTAGAGTAGGACCCCCCACATGAGATTGCCTTGGCGCGGCGGGGTGGCGCAATTGAATTGATCAATTTTTTTGCCAAATATCTCATTTTGAATACAGTTAGATATTATGTGCATATGCACTTTATGTTATGCGTTCTAACCTTAAGCAGCGCTGGCTTCTTTTCTTTTTTTGTATGTTGGTTTGTGGTTGACCACCACTTTTGCCGTGCGCGCTGGGTTATGTTCGCCATTTTTTCTGTGTTCACTGTGATGGATCTAGGCTGCTGTGCACACTCACAGCAGCCCCGCCCTGCCCCAAGCTTTATTTAATTGTGCACCTGTGTCTGAACCTGCATTGCCCTTCATCTATGTTTGCTGGTCGGGCAATGTGTGGAGGCTAAACCTGATATGTCTGTATTCAGACCTGGTTGGCCTTCATCTGCACTTGCTTTTTCTGGCTTCATGGGAGCAGTCCAGTTATGCTCAGGTACGGATTGCACTTAAAGTGGTCTTGCTTTTAATGTATCTAGGAGGCCGTAATGGCACAGTGTTTATTAAAAATGTAGAGTAGGACCCCCCACATGAGATTGCCTTGGCGCGGCGGGGTGGCTCAATTGAATTGATCAATTTTTTTGCCAAATATCTCATTTTGAATACAGTTAGATATTATGTGCATATGCACTTTATGTTATGCGTTCTAACCTTAAGCAGCGCTGGCTTCTTTTCTTTTTTTGTATGTTGGTTTGTGGTTGACCACCACTTTTGCCGTGCGCGCTGGGTTATGTTCGCCATTTTTTCTGTGTTCACTGTGATGGATCTAGGCTGCTGTGCACACTCACAGCAGCCCCGCCCTGCCCCAGGCTTTATTTAATTGTGCACCTGTGTCTGAACCTGCATTGCCCTTCATCTATGTTTGCTGGTCGGGCAATGTGTGGAGGCTAAACCTGATATGTCTGTATTCAGACCAGGTTGGCCTTCATCTGCACTTGCTTTTTCTGGCTTCATGGGAGCAGTCCAGTTATGCTCAGGTATGGATTGCACTTAAAGTGGTCTTGCTTTTAATGTATCTAGGAGACCGTAATGGCACAGTGTTTATTAAAAACGTAGAGTAGGACCCCCCACATGAGATTGCCTTGGCGCGGCGGGGTGGCTCAATTGAATTGATCAATTTTGAATACAGTTAGATATTATGTGCATATGCACTTTATGTTATGCGTTCTAACCTTAAGCAGCGCTGGCTTCTTTTCTTTTTAACAAGTTTTTTACACCTGGATTTGGGGATCCTCCGCCATTCTTCCTTACAGATACTCTCAAGTTCCGTCAGGTTGGATGATGAACATTGGTGGACAGCAAATTTCAGGTCTCTCCAGAGATGCTCAATTGGGTTTAGGTCAGGGCTATGGTTGGGCCAGTCAAAAAGGGTCACAGAGTTGATCTGAAGCCACTTCTTTGTTATTTTAGCTGTGTGCTTAGAGTCATTGTCTTGTTGGAAGGTGAACTTTCAGCCATGTCTGAGGTCCAGAGCACTCTGGAAGAGATTTTCATCCAGAATATCTCTGTACTTGGCCACATTCATGTTTCCTTCAATTGCAACCAGTCATCCTGTCTCTGCAACTGAAAAACACTCTAATAGCATGATGATGCCACCACCATGTTTCACTGTTGGGATTGTGTTGGGCAGGTGATGAGCAGTGACTTGTTTTCTTCACACATACCTCTCAGATTTATCAGCAAAATGATCCATCTTTGTCTCATCAGACCAGTCCTTCATGCAGTTTTTAGCAAACTCTATGTGGGCTTTCATATGTCTGGCACTGAGGAGAGGCTTTCATTGGGACACTCTGCCATAAAGGCCCAACTGATGGAGTACTACAGTGACAGTTGACTTTGTGGAACTTTCTCCCATCTCCCTACTGCATCTGTGGAGCTCAGCCACAGTGATCTTGGGGTTCTTCTTTACCTCTCTCATCAATGCTCTTCTCCCACGATTGCTCAGTTTGGCTGGACGGCCAGGTCTAGGAAGACTTCTGGTGGTCCCAAACTTCTTTCATTTAAGGATTATGGAGGCCACTGTGCTCTTATGAATCTTGAGTACTGCAGAAATTCTTTTGTAACCTTGGCCAGATCTGTGCCTTGCCACAATTCTGTCTCTGAGCTCCTTGGCCAGTTCCTTTGACCTCATGATTCTCAATTGGTCTGACATGCCCTGTGAGCTGTGAAGTCTTATATAGAAAGGTGTGTGTCTTTAGAAATCAAGTCCAAACAGTTTAATTAAACATAGCTGGACTCTAATGAAGGAGTAGAACCATCTCAAGGAGGATCCCAAGGAAATGGAAAGCATGTGACATAAATATGAGTGTCTGAGCAAAGGGTTTCAATACTTATGACCATGTGATATTTTAATTTTCTTGCGTAATACATTTGCAAAAATTTCTACATTTCTGTTTTTGTTTCAGTCAAGATGGGGTGCAGAGTGTACATTAATGAAAAAAAAATGAACTTTTTTGAATTTACTAAATGGCTGCAATGAAACAAAGAGTGAACAATCTAAAGGGGTCTGAATAAGTTCCACACCCACTGTGTGTATTTATATATATATACAGTACAGACCAAAAGTTTGGACACACCTTCTCATTCAAAGTGTTTTCTTTATTTTCATGACTATGAAAATTGTAGATTCACTCTGAAGGCATCAAAACTATGAATTAACACATGTGGAATTATATAATTAACCAAAAAGTGTGAAACAACTGAAAATATGTCATATTTTAGGCTCTTCAAAGTAGCCGCCTTTTGCTTTGATTACTGCTTTGCACACTCTTGGCATTCTCTTGATGAGCTTCAAGAGGTAGTCACCAGAAATGGTCTTCCAACAGTCTTGAAGGAGTTCCCAGAGATGCTTAGCACTTGTTGGCCCTTTTCCCTTCACACTTCGGTCCAGCTCACCCTAAACCATCTCGATTGGGTTCAGGTCTGGTGACTGTGGAGGCCAGGTCATTTGGCGTAGCACCCCATCACTCTCCTCCTTGGTCAAATAGCCCTTACACAGCCTGGAGGTGTGTTTGGAGTCATTGTCCTGTTGAAAAATAAATGATGGTCCACCTAAACGCAAACCGGATGGAATAGCATGCCGCTACAAGATGCTGTGGTAGCCATGCTGGTTCAGTATGGCTTCAATTTTGAATAAATCCCCAACAGTGTCACCAGCAAAGCACCCCCACACCATGACTCCTCCTCCTCCATAGTTCATGGTGGGAACCAGGCATGTAGATTCCATCCGTTCACCTTTTCTGCGTCGCACAAAGACACGGTGGTTGGAACCAAAGATCTCAAATTTGGACTCATCAGACCAAAGCACAGATTTCCACTGGTCTAATGTCCATTCCTTGTGTTCTTTAGCCCAAATAAGTCTCTTCTGCTTGTTGCCTGTCCTTAGCAGTGGCTTCCTAGCAGCTATTTTACCATGAAGGCCGGCTGCACAAAGTCTCCTCTTAACAGTTGTTGTAGAGTTGTGTCTGCTGCTAGAACTCTGTGTGGCATTGACCTGATCTCTAATCTGAGCTGTTGTTAACCTGCGATTTCTGAGGCTAGTGACTTGGATGAACTTATCCTCCGCAGCAGAGGTGACTCTTGGTCTTTCTTTTCTGGGGCAGTCCTCATGTGAGCCAGTTTCAATTTCTTTGTAGCGCTTGATGTTTTTGCCGCTGCACTTGGGGACACTATCAAAGTTTTCCCAATTTTTCGGAATGACTGACCTTCATTTCTTAAAGTAATGATGGCCACTCGTTTTTCTTTACTTAGCTGCTTTTTTCTTGCCATAATACAAATTCTAACAGTCTATTCAGTAGGACTATCAACTGTGTATCCACCAGACTTCTGCACAACACAACTGATGGTCCCAACCCCATTTATAAGGCAAAAAATCCCACTTATTAAACCTGACAGTGCACACCTGTGAAGTTGAAACCATTTACGGTGACTACCTCTTGAAGCTCATCAAGAGAATGCCAAGAGTGTGCAAAGCAGTAATCAAAGCAAAAGGTGGCTACTTTGAAGACCTTAGAATATAAGACATACAGTATTTTCAGTTGTTTCACACTTTTTTTTAATTATATAATTCCACATGTGATAATTCATAGTTTTGATGCCTTCAGAGTGAATCTACAATTTTCATAGTCATGAAAATAAAGAAAACTCTTTGAATGAGGTGTGTCCAAACCTTTGGTCTGTACTGTAGATAGATAGATAGATAGATAGATAGATAGATATAGATATATATATAGATATATGTATATATACAATGTGTATATATATATCAGCTCTGGCAATAATTAAGAGACCACCACATCTGAACCCTGTCGTGGGCAGCCCAATCTCCAGACCTGAACTCCATTGAAAACCTCTGAAATGTAATCAAGGGGATGATGGATAGTCACAAGTCATCAAAGAAGATCTGCTTAAATTTTTGCGCCAGAAGCAGTGTGAAAGACTGGTGGCAAGCATGCCAAGATGCATGAAAGCTGTTTTTAAAAATCATGGTTATTCCACAAAATATTGATTTCAGAACTCTTCCTGAGTTAAAACATTAGTATTGTTGTTTCTAAATGATTATGAACTTGTTTTCTTTGCATTATTTGAGGTCTGAAAGCACTGGGGGGTTTTTTGTTTTTTTTAATTTTGACCATTTTTCTTTGTCAGAAAAAAATACAAAATATATTGCTTGGAAATTCGGAGACATGTTGTCAGAAGTTTCTAGACTAAAAGAACAATTTACATTTTACTCAAAAATATACCTACAAAGAGAAAAATCAGACAAACTGAACATCTGAAAGTGGTCTCTTAATTTTTGCCTGAGCTGTATATAGATAGATAGATAGATAGATAGATAGATAGATAGATAGATAGATAGATAGATAGATAGATAGCATGCTTTTTGATTGCTCTATTTTTTTGATGTGTATAATAAAAGATGTTGTAAAATATATTATTCAAAACATAAATAGGTGATTACTACTGTTGGAACTGCTACATATATTCTGCTTACCTTGCTTATATGACAGATCACTGTTCTTTGTGTATTATTTCCAGTGTTTACTAAAACAGCAAATGTCCATTTAAGCTTAAAAGATAATGAATACTGGCCTCGCCCAGGACTGACCAAGACATCCATTTTGTTAGGAGTCTCATTTTCTCATTCAGTTTGTTCTTACCTGTAGACTAAATCCATGGTGTCTCCTCTTAATTGAGGCAAATAACCAATGCTTACAATGGCAGTTTACAAAAGGTGACTCCAAGTCTAGTTAGGACTCCAGAGCTAATTGATTTGAAATGATAATGATGTTTACATTAGGCATCTAAACCCTGTCTATACCTTACCATTAAAAGGTACAAATAAGTGTCATCTTCTCAGAAACCATTCCATTGTCATTTCAAGCTCATTGTTTTGTGAGCACCTAAACATGTCGACAGGCTAATTAAATGGATTTTTAGGCTGAATGTTGGAATATCCACTAGCTCTAAATCATGTTAATCCCAATCTCATTGTGTAGTCACACAGTTCACAGTGACACAATGTAGACTGGAACAGTAAAGCAGTGAGGTCAAAATGCAGACTAAAATAAGATTTCTGCAGAAAGGAATGAATTGCTCTTCCTCGAACTGTTCCTGCAAACTTGTAGTTACTTGAAGCATAACCATGTAGGTTGCAATTCTTTATAGGTGATTCACTTCATACACATATAGAATGCAGAGTGGAGGAGTGGGCAGGACGCAGCATGATTGATTAATGTATTTCCGAGTGCTCTCTACATAAGTGTGTGAGAAACCTTTCATTGCCATTGCACCTGTTCGTCATAGTCATTTTATGTTTTTTTACAAGGTCATCTTCCACCTTAATTTGAAACTGTCACCAGGTTTTTTCTACCTCCTCATATATGGGCAGAAACAGTGAGTCCAGAGATGTATCACATGCTTCACTCTTTGCTGCAGTTTTGATAAAATCACTCTTCTATCTGCTGCAGATCTAGCAGTTCTCTGAATGGTGATGTCAGAGACACCGCACTGCACTTGCTCATAGAGCCAGTGCACGTGTCCTGAGTACAGAAGCAGTGCTAAGAGTTACCTGGGGAGCAGGGCAGCAGAGGTGACCAGGCGTGCTTCAGGCTAATAGTGTCAGGATCCAGTCAGTGCTGGAAAGTAAAGATGCATAACACCTGCGGACACTGAAACTGAATAGTCTGCACGGGACCTATGGTCATGTGACTGCAAGGGGGCGGGGCTTAGCGTCCTGTATTCAGATAGGACAGGACACCATACAAACAACTCAGAGTCAGGCAAAACAGAGGTCACAGCAGTACGGGCAAACGAGGTACAGAGGGACAAACAGACGGGTAGTCAGACAGAGCCAAAGGTCATACACAAGAGGGCGACGTGGTACCAAGGGGACGAGCAGAGAGGAGTCGGGTCACAAGCAGAGAGTCATACACGAGAGGTAGCACAGTACAAGAGGGTCAGGCAGAACTCGTAACAGGGACAGAACCAGATCACAACCGAACAAGCAAGCAAGATATCAGGCACAAGGCACACGTATACAAGAGGTCACTTAACTCAGCCGAGGGCAGGAGTATAACTGACACCGGACCCAGGTCCAGTGAGCACTAAATAGCCTCCTGCTGCCAGAGAGAGGCAGCACAATTAACCCATAGTCTAACCAGGACGGGTCACAGCAAAATCCCGTCCTGGATCATGACAGTACCCTCCTCTCAATGGGGGGCCACCGGACCCCCAGGTCTCTCAGGGTACTTGGCGTGAAAGGCTCGGATCAACCGATCCGCATGAACTGATCGAGCAGGAACCCACGAGCGTTCCTCAGGACCATAGCCCTTCCAATGTATCAGATACTGAAGGGCGCAACGGACCAACCTGGAGTCGACAATTCGTTCCACCTCGTACTCAGCCTGCCCATCTACCAGAACCGGTGTCGGGGAAGATGATGATCCCTCCCCACTGGACCTCACAGGTTTCAAAAGGGCCTTATGGAAAACATTAGGGATCCTTAGAGATGGCGGAAGACTCAACCGAAAAGCCACCGGGTTAACTGCTTCGGTAATTACATAGGGACCTATAAACTTGGGTCCAAGCTTCGCAGAGGGGACCTTGAGCCTTATATTTTTGGTGGATAACCATACCTTATCTCCGACCTGAAACACTGGACCCACGGATCGTTTTTTGTCCGCAAAAAATTTAAATTTGTCCTGGGCCTTCGTAATGTTATTCTGGACCTCCCGCCATACCTCCCCCAACCGCTGGATCGTCTCGTCCACCCCGGGACACCCAGAATTCAAGCGGGAAAATTCTCCAAAATGAGGATGAAACCCATAATTGCAAAAAAAAGGAGACGTACCCGTAGACTGGTTAGTGCGGTTGTTAAATGCAAACTCAGCCAATGGTAACAAAGAACACCAATCATCCTGTCGGGCTGAGGTCAAACAACGCAGAATTTGCTCCAGAGACTGATTGGTCCGCTCAGTCTGCCCATTAGTCTCTGGATGGTAGGCGGATGAAAAGGACAGACCAATACCCAACCTCCTACAAAAAGCTCTCCAAAATCTGGACACAAATTGCACTCCCCTATCAGACATCACATTCAGGGGTACCCCATGCAACCGCACCACATGCTCCACAAACAATCTGGACAATGTTTCCGCATTAGGTAGAGCTGCCAAAGGTACAAAATGTGCCTGCTTACTAAACCTGTCCACTACGACCCAGACCACGGTATTACCCTTGGAAGGGGGAAGGTTGGTGATGAAATCCATGGACAGATGAGTCCATGGTCTCTCAGGAATTGGCAGTGGTACCAATTCCCCGGCCGGCCGGTTATGGGGAGTTTTCGCACGGGCACAAACCTCACATGCAGACACATACTCCCCAACATCAGAGGCTAAAGAAGACCACCAGAATATTCTAGCAATGGCCTTCCGGGTCGCTGAGATCCCTGGATGTCCACCCAGAACTGAGTCATGGAACTCCTGGAGGACCTTGAGACGAAACTGAGCTGGCACAAAAAGTTTATCCAACGGCTTAGCTGGAGGTGCAAGAGCCTGGGCTTCTCGAATCTCCCGTTCCAACACATTAGAAACCTCTGCCACCACCACCCCAGGCTGAAGAATGGAGGATGGAGGTTCCGGGGGGGGACACCGGATCAAGACTGCGTGACAATGCATCCGCTCTGATATTCTTGGATCCTGGTCGAAAAGTGATCGAGAAGTTGAATCGGGAAAAAAAAGTGACCATCTAGCCTGTCTGGGAGTCAACCTTTTAGCTGACTCAATGTAAGCTAGGTTTTTGTGGTCCGTGATTACCGTTATAGGATGAACAGCCCCCTCCAAAAAATGCCTCCATTCTGCAAAAGCCAATTTTACGGCCAGAAGTTCCCGATTCCCCACATCATAGTTTCTCTCCGCAGGGGAGAACTTCTTTGAGAAAAAGGCGCAAGGTCTTAAATTGGTCAAAGTGGCGGGTCCCTGGGACAATACCACCCCCACCCCCACCTCTGAGGCGTCTACCTCAACAATAAATGGTTCAGAGGGGTCCGGTTGGATAAGAACCGGGGCAGACATGAAACATTTTTTCAAAACTGAAATGCCGCTACCGCTGCGGTTGACCAATTCTTGATATCGGCCCCCTTTTGAGTCATGTCTGTGAGGGGTTTAACCACCTGTGAGAACCCCCTTATGAATTTCCGATAATAATTAGCGAACCCTAGGAAACGTTGCAGACCCTTCAAATCACACGGTTGAACCCACTCGAGAATGGCCTGCACCTTATTAGGATCCATGCGATACCCTTCAGCAGACACGATGAACCCCAGAAAGGACAGTTCCTGAACAAAAAATAAACATTTTTCAAGTTTAGCAAACAGACAGTTCTCCCTGAGCCTTTGGAGAACTGCCCGAACATGACCAATGTGAGTCTGTTTATCAGGCGAGTAGATTAAAATGTCATCCAAATACACCACCATAAAACATCCAATCAAATCGGAGAACACATGATTTATGAAATTTTGGAAGACCGCTGGAGCGTTGGTCAGGCCGAAGGGCATGACCAAATTTTCAAACAACCCTTCAGTAGTGAGAAAAGCGGTCTTCCATTCATCTCCGTCCCGGACTCGGATAAGGTTATACGCTCCCCGTAGATCTAATTTCGAAAACCACTTAGCTCCGGACAACTGATTGTATAAATCAGGAATAAGTGGAAGGGGATAAGTATTCCTCACAGTTATTTTATTTAACTCACGAAAATCGAGGCATGGGCGCAAACCACCGTCTTTTTTTTTTACAAAAAAGAACCCTGCCGCCACAGGAGAAACAGAAGGACGAATATGTCCCTTACGGAGGCTCTCGGAAATATATTCCTTCATCGCAGCCCGTTCCGGACCCGAGAGGTTATACAGGCGGGCTTTGGGCAATTTAGCACCTGGAACCAGGTCAATGGCACAATCAAATGGGCGGTGTGGTGGTAAAACCTCAGCCTCTTTTTCAGAGAAAACGTCAGTATAATCTATCAGGCACTCCGGAATGCCTTCTAGACCCACGGACGACACAGACACAGAAACAAGACATTTCTCAGAGCAATAGGGACCCCATTTAACAATGTCCCAAGATTCCCAATTAATCACAGGATTATGCAGCTGTAACCAGGGGAACCCCAACACCAGTCCCGCAGGCAGGTTGTTCATTACAAAACATGAAATACGTTCCTGGTGTAAGGAACTCACTTTAAGGAGAAACTCTTCAGTACAAAACACAATGTCATTCTTAACCAGTGGTGTTTTGTCAATAGCAACAAGGTGAATCGGAGTCTCCAACCTAACTGTCCCTAACTTACACCTGGCCACCAAGTCAGAGTCAATAAAGTTCAATGATGAACCGCAATCCACGAAGGCAGAAGTGGATGTGGAGACACCCCCACAACAAAGTTCCACTTGAAATGACATTTTAGAAAATGCAGAAAAGGGTACCTGAGAGCCTGGGTGACCTCCACGATAATCACCCGAGCTCAGTCGCTTGCTGGTTAATGGCCGGGAGGGGCAATCCTTTTTCCAGACTCGCCACTGTGAACACAGCATTTTCTCACGTGCCGTTGTCTCCTTTCTTCCTCCTTAAGGTTGATGGTTCCCATCGCCGTGATTTTCAATGAAGAACTGGCTCCCCTTCCTTGGGAGAATAATGATGTCTCGGTTTGTATCACTCCCCTTGCCCGTAACCTGCGATCCATTCGGACGGCCTGTGTCATAGCTTCCTCCAGGGCATCAGGTGGGGGGTCGAGAGCCAAGGCGTCTTTCAGATGCTCAGACAGGCCTCTACGGAACAACCCCCGGAGAGCGGCGTCGTTCCAGCAGACCTCAGCAGCCCAGCGTCTGAACTCTGAGCAAAACCACTCGGCTGAGTGTTTCCCCTGACAAACATTCATCAGCCTGTCCTCAGCCATACGCACCCGATCAGGCTCATCATAAATATGCCCCAGGGCCTCAAAAAATGCATCCACAGTCAAACGCTCAGGGGCCATGGTAGGAAGGGAGAAAGCCCAAGCTTGGGGGCTCCCCTTAACAGAGACATAATGACCCCCACTCTCTGACTTTCATCCCCAGAAGAGTGTGGTCTTAAGGAAAAAAAGCTTACAGCCCTCCTTGAAAACTCTGAAGTCATTTTTATCTCCAGAAAAGGTATCTGGTAACTTCACTGGAGACTCAGGGGAAATTAATGTAACATCCCGAGCCCCCAATGAAAGAACCCCCTGCACAGTGTCGGCGATCAGCTGCTGAGACTGAGCCAGGACTCTTTGTTCTCCAAAGAGTTTCTGAGACATCTGCGTCAGATGCTTAACCTGCTCAGAAAGAGTGTGCACAGGATCCATCACACACACAGGTGAATGGGAGCAGAGAAAAAAAAATGGTATGGGTCAGTTATAATGTCAGAGACACCGCACTGCACTTGCTCATAGAGCCAGTGCACGTGTCCTGAGTACAGAAGCAGTGCTAAGAGTTACCTGGGGAGCAGGGCAGCAGAGGTGACCAGGCGTGCTTCAGGCTAATAGTGTCAGGATCCAGTCAGTGCTGGAAAGTAAAGATGCATAGGACCTGCGGACACTGAAACTGAATAGTCTGCACGGGACCTATGGTCATGTGACTGCAAGGGGGCGGGGCTTAGCGTCCTGTATTCAGATAGGACAGGACACCATACAAACAACTCAGAGTCAGGCAAAACAGAGGTCACAGCAGTATGGGCAAACGAGGTACAGAGGGACAAACAGACGGGTAGTCAGACAGAGCCAAAGGTCATACACAAAAGGGCGACGTGGTACCAAGGGGACGAGCAGAGAGGAGTCGGGTCACAAGCAGAGAGTCATACACGAGAGGTAGCACAGTACAAGAGGGTCAGGCAGAACTCGTAACAGGGACAGAACCAGATCACAACCGAACAAGCAAGCAAGATATCAGGCACAAGGCACACGTATACAAGAGGTCACTTAACTCAGCCGAGGGCAGGAGTATAACTGACACCGGACCCAGGTCCAGTGAGCACTAAATAGCCTCCTGCTGCAAGAGAGAGGCAGCACAATTAACCCATAGTCTAACCAGGACGGGTCACAGCGAAATCCCGTCCTGGATCATGACAGGTGATCTCTGTATGATCCCGCTCACACCACTGATTAACAGCCTTCTATGTATAGTGTGCATAGGCAGAAAGCTGCCAATCACTGGTGGAGATGGTTAACTAGTCCTCTAGTGATAATCTGATGTTGATAAAACAGTGATTTTAAGAAAACTACAGAAAACAGACCAGCATATGACACATCAACCTAAATCATGGTCTCTATTTTTAAATTATGCCGCTCTCAGAATAGGTGGCAAAACATGGTGACAAATTTTCTTTCAACAAGTAATCTGCAAGACTTGTGTCAAATAAAAACAATTATCATAGACTTCACAACGTAGACACATTGCCCCAAAAGCTACGTTCTTAAGGGGATAATTGAAAGTCATGCATTTTTTTAATAGACAGATGCAAACCAGCCATATCATTAACCCTTTCCTCAAGTGAGCATAAGGCCTCATACTCACTGGCGATAAAATCGGACAATTGCAATCCGATTTTTAATCGGATTGCACTCTGACCCATGTTAGTGAATGGGTGACATCTCACTTGCGATTTTTTTTCTCTTCCAAAATCGGTCTGAGAAAAAAATCGCAGCATGCTGCGATTTGCAGCGATTTTCGCCAATAGAAGTCAACGGGTGCGATTTAAAAAACGGACCAAAAACGGACCATCCATTTTCCATCCGTTTTAAATGGATACATCACCATTCTATGGTATAGAACACTGTAAATGGTCCTGTAAATGACTGTAGAGAAAGAGTTGCTGGGAAAAATAAACGGATTGAAAACAGATGTAAAACGGATGGAAAACGGATAGAAAACGGATGGAAAGATTAAAAATCGCATAGAAATTGCATGACACTGGCATAACACTCCACCCTTTTTTCCAGTCCAGAAATCGGACCGTTTTTTTAATCGCCAATGGGTATGAGGCCTAGCTGTACATTCAGGTTCCAAGTGATTTCCCGCAATAAGGTGTACAGTTACATTTTATAGAAGGCACAGGCGCAGGGGATGGGAGAATGGGAGGAATAGGCCTAAGCAACAGCACATGTGAAAAAGACATGGGTATACTAATAGATCACAGACTGAATATGAGTCAACAGTGTGATGCAGCAGCAAAAAAGGCAAATGCAATTCTAGGATGTATTAACAGAAGCATACAGTCTAGATCACGTGAAGTCATTATTTCCCTCTACTCCTCTTTGGTCAGACCTCATCTGGAATATTGTGTCCAGTTTTGGGCACCACATTTTAAAAAAGACATCAACAAACTGGAGCAAGTTCAGAAAAGAGCAACCAGAATGGTGACCGGTCTGCAAACCCTGTCTTATGAGGAAAGGTTGCAGGATTTGGGATTGTTTAGTTTGCAAAAGAGAAGACTGAGAGGAGACTTAATAGCGGTCTACAAATATCTAAAGGGCTGTCACATTGTAGAAGGATCATCTTTATTCTCATTTGCACAAGGAAAGACTAGAAGCAATGGGATGAAACTGAATGGGAGGAGACACAGATTAGATATTAGAAAAAACTTTTTGACAGTTAGAGTGATCAATGAGTTGATCAAGCTGCCATGAGAAGTGGTGAGTTCTCCTTCAATGGAAGTCTTCAAACAGAGGCTGGACAGACATCTGTCTGGGATGATTTAGCGAATCCTGCTTTGAGCAGGGGGTTGGACCAGATGGCCCAGGAGGTCCCTTCCAACTCTACGATTCTATGACTCAAACCATCCACAGCAGGTGTCAGCTGTAACACACTGGTGCTGGGACCTGAGCTACAGCAGATCTAAGCACTTTACCCCCTCACATGCTGCTGTCAATTGTAACATCAGCATGTGAGGTGTTTGACAGATGGAGATTCCTTTGGCAGCCTATTGGCACCCCGCAGCATGATCCCTGCATACCGATGGGTAACCCAAGGCTTAAGAATGCCCTCAGCAAGTTTTAATATTAAGAGAGTGGTTTATTTATGAAAAAATCAGTCCCCACATATTTGGTTCCATACTACAAAAGATTGCTAATAAGTTATATGTACGTCAAAATGATGAAATAACTTATTAAAAAAATAAAAACTTTCTATGACTGTGTCACTGAAAAATAAAAAAAGTTATGGCTCATAGAATGCTGCAATGAAAAAGAGAAAAAAAAAAGTTTTTCATAAATGTCAAAACTGGTTGTGATGTCATGGGGATGAGGACAAAAATGGATTACATATAAACAGGCCCTTAAGTCATAACTATAAAATACCAGACATGAGCATTCAAGTAAATTTTATGAAAACATTTTTACTTTGTGCTTAAACACTTGTGTTAGGACTAGAGTTGAGCGATACCGTCCGATACTTCAAAGTATCGTATCGGATGGTATCGGCCGATCTTTAAAAAAAGTATCGGTATCGCCGATTCCGATACCGGAAGTCCCATTCAAGTCTATGGGACTTCCGGTATCGGAATAAGAAAAACCCTTTCCTGCCCTTGTACAGCCTCTCTGGGGTCTGTACGGGCCTTTCGGGGGGCTGTGCCGGCCTGCCAGGGGGTCTGTGCAGGCTCCGGTGGTCTGTGCCGGCCTGCCGGGGGGCTGTGCCGGCCTGCCGGTGGTCTGTGCAGGCTCCGGTGGGCTGTGCCGGCCTGCCGGGGGGCTGTGCCGGCCTGCTGGGGGGCTGTGCAGGCTCCGGGGGACTGTGCCGGCCTGCCGGGGGGCTGTGCCGGCCTGCCGGTGGTCTGTGCAGGCTCCGGGGGGCTGTGCCGGCCTGCCGGGGGGCTGTGCCGGCCTGCCGGTGGTCTGTGCAGGCTTCGGGGGTCTGTGCAGGCATCGTCCGATGGGACTACAAGTCCCATCGGGCGATGCCTGCTACCATGACAGTGATTGACACATTAGCCAATGATGGGACAGTAATAGTCCTATCATCCGGCTAATGTGTTGAATGTAAAAAAAAAAAAAAAAAAAATACATGCTACATACATACAACATGCATACTACATACATGCTACATTCATACTACATACTACATACATGCTACATACATGCTACATTCATACTACATAAATACTACATGCAAAATACATACTACATATATACTACATACATACTACATATATACTACATGCATGCTACATACATACTGCATGCTACATACATACTACATGCTACATACATACTACATGCTACATACATACCACATATATACTACATACATACTACATACATACTACATGCATGCTACATGCATGCTACATGCTACATACATAACACATATATACTACATGCATGCTACATACATAGTACATGCTACATGCATGCTACATACATACTACATGCTACATACTACATATATACTACATGCATGCTACATACATACTACATGCTACATACTACATATATACTACATGCATGCTACATACATACTACATGCTACATACATACTACATATATACTACATGCATGCTACATACATACTACATGCTACATACATACTACGTATATACTACATGCATGCTACATACATACTACATGCTACATACATACCACATACATACTACATACATGCTACATATATACTACATATATACTACATGCATGCTACATACATACTACATGCTACATACATACTACATATATACTACATACATACTACATACATACTACATGCTACATACATACTACATATATACTACATGCTACATACATACCACATACATACTACATACATGCTACATGCTACATATATACTACATATATACTACATGCATGCTACATACATACTACATGCTACATACATACTACATATATACTACATACATACTACATACATACTACATGCATGCTACATACATACTACATACATACTACATGCTACATACATACCATATACATACTACATACATACTACATGCTACATACATTCATACATATATACTACATGCATGCTACATACATACTACATATATACTACATGCATGCTACATACATACTGCATGCTACATGCATGCTACATACATACTACATACATACTACATGCTACATACATACCACATATATACTACATACATACAATACATTCATACAATACATACATAGACATACAGTACATATAACATAGAGTAACATACTTACCAATACTTGTCACATTGTTCCCCGAAGCCATTGTCTTTTCCGGAATAAATATTAACATAACAAACCACAAAAATACTCACCCACGATCCGAAGCAGTCCACGAGTGTGTCCCACGACGATCTTGGGTAGAGAACTGCAGCATCAGCTGATGCTGCCGTTCTCTACGGGCTGCAGGAATCCAATGACGGAAGGTAGGTATCCTTCCGCACTGTATTCCTCCGCCACTTAAAAAAAAAAAAAGTCCCTAGTCTCACTTTATGCCATTGCTGTGTGGGAAATTCCCACACAGCAATGGCATAAAGTGAGACTAGGGACTTTTTTTTTTTAAGTGGCGGAGGAATACAGTGCGGAAGGATACCTACCTTCCGTCATTGGATTCCTGCAGCCCGTAGAGAACGGCAGCATCATCTGATGCTGCAGTTCTCTACCCAAGATCGTCGTGGGACACACTCGTGGACTGCTTCGGATCGTGGGTGAGTATTTTTGTGGTTTGTTATGTTAATATTTATTCCGGAAAAGACAATGGCTTCGTGGAACAATGTGACAAGTATTGGTAAGTATGTTACTCTATGTTATATGTACTGTATGTCTATGTATGTATTGTATGAATGTATTGTATGTATGTAGTATATATGTGGTATGTATGTAGCATGTAGTATGTATGTAGTATGTATGTAGCATGCATGTAGCATGCAGTATGTATGTAGCATGCATGTAGTATATATGTAGTATGTATGTAGCATGCATGTAGTATATATGTAGTATGTATGTAGCATGTATGTAGTATGTATGTGGTATGTATGTAGCATGTAGTATGTATGTAGCATGCATGTAGTATATATGTAGTATGTATGTAGCATGTAGTATGTATGTAGTATGTATGTAGTATGTATGTGGTATGTATGTAGCATGTAGTATGTATGTAGCATGCATGTAGTATGCATGTAGTATGCATGTAGTATGTATGTAGTATGTATGTAGTATGTATGTAGTATGTATGTAGTATATATGTAGTATGTATGTAGCATGTATGTGGTATGTATGTAGCATGTAGTATGTATGTAGCATGTAGTATGTATGTAGCATGCATGTAGTATATATGTAGTATGTAGTATGTATGTAGTATGTATGTGGTATGTATGTAGCATGTAGTATGTATGTAGCATGCATGTAGTATGTATGTAGCATGCATGTAGTATGTATGTAGTATGCATGTAGTATGTATGTAGTATATATGTAGTATGTATGTAGCATGTATGTGGTATGTATGTAGCATGTAGTATGTATGTAGCATGCATGTAGTATATATGTAGTATGTAGTATGTATGTAGTATGTATGTGGTATGTATGTAGCATGTAGTATGTATGTAGCATGCATGTAGTATGTATGTAGCATGTATGTAGCATGCATGTAGTATGTATGTAGCATGCATGTATGTATGTAGCATGCATGTAGCATGCATGTAGTATGTATGTAGCATGCAGCATGTATGTAGCATGTATGTAGCATGTATGTAGTATGTATGTAGTATATATGTAGTATGTATGTAGCATGTAGTATGTATGTAGCATGCATGTAGTATGTATGTAGTATTTTTTTTTTTTAACATTTAACACATTAGCCGGATGATGGGACTACTACTGTCCCATCATTGGCTAATGTGTCAATCACTGTCATGGTAGCAGGCATCGCCAGATGGGACTTGTAGTCCCATCGGACGATGCTTGCACAGACCCCCGGACATCAGCACAGCCCCCCGGCAGGCCGGCACAGCCCCCCGGCAGGCCGGTACAGACCCCCACAGGGTGCACAGACCACCGGCAGGCTGGCACAGCCCCCCGGCAGGCCGGTACAGACCCCCACAGGGTGCACAGACCACCGGCAGGCCGGCACAGCCCCCCGGCAGGCTGGTACAGACCCCGGGCAGTCCACACAGCCCCCCGGGCAGTCCACACAGCCCCCCGGCAGGCCGGCACAGCCCCCCGGCAGGCCGGCAGAGACCCCCGGAAGGCCCGAAATGACGGCGCATCATGATGCGCACACACCGCGCATCATGATGACGTCAGGCTGTCAATCAACTGAACTTCCGATTCCGATGCCGAATTCCGATATTGAAAAAATATCGGAAGTCGGTATCGGAATTCCGATACAGCAAGTATCGGCCGATACCCGATACTTGCGGTATCGGAATGCTCAACACTAGTTAGGACATTCTCCACTTAATCATGAAAAATATATTGATACCCTTACTTAATATAGATGTTGCAAGGCAATAATCTAGCAACGATGTCAATAGTCCGTAGTATCCAGAGTAGAGCACTGAGAACCTCCTCCTAACTCTGGCATCCCTGGGGACTTTTGTGATTAGGAGGGGATGTCATGCATGCATGGGGACACAATGTAGAAGAGGTAAAGGGGATACAGCAGGTAGTAGAAGGTATCCAGTGTTCTAGTTCAGCAGAAATGGCTACTGACATGGCTGCTGGACCAACGTCTTGAAAATCTTTTTGTTCCACCCTTCTTTTCATGCTTAACAAATAACAGAATAGTCATTTGTAGAGCTGTGATTCACTCTGATAAATAATTACTATTGCTTTACTAAAAAGCAGTCATCTATCGCCAATTATTGAAAAATAAACCTTTGTTGGTTAGACATTATTAAAAACTAATTAAAGCTACACACCCATTTTGAAAGTGCTTTTAAAGCCATTCCATACAAATGATTGATATACAACTATCAGTAACATCGACCTACTACAGAGAGATATGACCATTTACAGTGGTAATCTTGTATGGCCTCGCCAGCATTAACTCTCAATTTCACCTGCATACTTTTGTTATATGACAGTCGTCACAATCATAAATAGTAGAAACTTCAATATTTGTCAAATCTTACACAATGTTCACAGAAAGAAGTATTTTCCAGAAGGTTTTAAAGATAAACCAACATCTGCACAAGCTCTTTAATCCTAATATTGATGCAGATGTTACCATTGTTATTCCGCTTTCACTCGTCTGCTACATTAAACATTTAATTAGTACCTTATAAATGGTCTCTTTATGATCACAACATGAATGAATGCATGCCTATGTTATAGCTCCTTTAGCCAAATTAACAGAAGAAGACAATTTTATTACTTCTTAACAGCAGTCATAAACCAATTCAGAGAGAATTGAATTCCCTTAAGAATCATCTGTCACCCGCACAGGGCTCATTCAATAATAGATCCACTGCTAGTATACCATAGTGTGCACTTTTTTGCTATTTAACCCCTTAGCAACAGAGCCAGTTTGCAGCTTAATGACCAGGCCAATTTTTACAATTCTGACCACTGTCACTTTATGAGGTTATAACTCTGGAACGCTTTAATGGATCCCACTGATTCTGAGACTGTTTTTTCGTGACGTATTGTACATCATGTTAGTGGTAAAATTTCTTCGATAAGTTTTGTGCTTATTTATGAAAAAAATGGAAATATGGCGAAAATTTTGAAAATTTTGCAATTTTAAAACTTTAAATTTTTATGCCCTTAAATCAGAGAGATGTGTCACACAAATTTCTTAATAAATAACATTTCCCAAATGTCTACTTTACATCAGCACAATTTTGGAAGCAAAATTTTTTTTTGTTAGGAAGTTATAAGGGTTACAAGATGACCAGCGATTTCTCATTTATACAACAAAATTTACAAAACCATTTTTTTAGGGACCACATCATATTTAAAGTCATTTTAAGGGGTGTACATGACAGAAAATACCCAAAAGTGGCACCATTCTAAAAACTAGACCCCTCAAGGTGCTCAAAACCACATTCAAGAAGTTTATTAACCCTTTACTTGCTTCACAGGAACTAAAGCAATATGGAAGGAAAAAATTAACATTTAACTTTTTTTTGCAAAAAATTTACTTCAGAACCAATTTTTTTTATTTTCACAAGTCTTTTTTATTTCCACAGAAGTGATTTTTTAGACGCCAATTTTTAGACCCCCCCAAAGTTGGTAAATAGTGGAAATCCCTCAATTCTTGCTCCAACCCTAACCCCAACACACCCCTAACCCTAATCCCAACCCTAACCCTAATCCCAACCCTAATCCCTAATCATAATTCTAACCCTAATCCTAGTTCGCCCTAACCCTAATTCTAACCCTGGCCCTAACCTTAGCCCTAACCCTAGCCCTAACCCTAGCCTTAACCCTAGCCCTAGCCCTAACCCTAGCCTAACCCTAACCCTAGCCTAACCCTAGCCCTAACCCTAACCCTAGCCCTAGTCCTAACCCTAGCCCAAGCCCTAACTCTAGCCCTAGCCCTAACCCTAGCCCTAACCCTAGCCCTAACCCTAACCCTAGCCCTAGCCCTATTCCTAACCCTAACCCTAATGGAAAACTGAAAAAAATATTTTCTTTATTTCGTTATGTTGGCCTAACTAAGGGGGTGATAAATGGGGGGTTATGTACTATTTTTTTTATTTTGATCACTATGATAGTTTATCATAGTGATCAAAATGAATGAATGGAATCTGCCAGCCGGTGCCGGCAGACTCCCGGCGGGTGCACTGCGCATGCACCTGCCATTTTCTTCTTGATCCAAGATTGCTGCGCCCACCGGAGGATGCCGGCAGGACGCGGGACTACCAGGAGGGGATCCTGGACTATGGAGAGGTACCAGGGGGGATCAGGGACCCTAGTTCTCTCTCCTCTGATGTGCGATCACATCAGAGGAAAGAGAAATTTAATGCAAAATCGCGGCTTTTTTTGCGGTCGCCATTATAGGGTTAATAACGGCAATCGCAAAAGCGGGGTCGGTAAAAACCGACCGATTCATGTTCTCTGGGGTCTCGGCTACCCCCAGCTGCCAAGACCCCGGAGAAAATCTGACACTGGGGGGCGCTATTCACTTTCTCCACAACGCCATGAATTAGCGGTGCTGTGGTTTATGTACAGTTAATTACAGCTGTTAAAAGGCGTATCGGCGGTCGCTAAGGGGTTAAATTCAATTTGTTCACATTAGTGTCTTGGATTCCATTTATAACAGTCCTGACTCTTATGCTACATTCATTGTTAAAAATATTCTGCTAAATCTGAGAGACAACATAGAATAATAGGAGATATTGTCAGGTTCCTCTAAGGGATCCAGTATGTTTAAAAGCTGCAGACTTCACAATTCTTGCATGTAACAAAACACCAGAAACACAGACATAAAATATATATATGATGAGTACAGTGTCTGAGGACAATCCTAAAGGTACTGTCACACTTAGCGATGTACCAGCGATCCCGACCAGCGATATGACGCGGTCAGGATCGCTGGTACATCGCTAAGTGGTCGCTAGTGAGCTGCCACACAGGCAGATCTCACCAGCGACATCGCAGGGGTCGGGGGCCGCTACTTACGTGTCAGACGAGGCGATGAAGACGTCCTCCTGCCCGCAACCAAGCGTCGCTCGTCGTCACAGCAGGAAGCCCAGCAGGAAGCTGACGACGAGAAACAGTCCAGGATGCTCTCACGCGATCAGCGATAACCAGCGGGGGAGCGGTCGGAGGTAAGTATCAGACATAGCGATATTGCTAGCGATATCGCTATAACGTCACAAAAACCAGTGACGTTATAGCGATATTGCTAGCGATATCGCTTAGTGTGACAGGCTCTTAATGCTATGTAGAATAAATGCTAGGCACATTATCTAAGAGTAAAAATTAGTGAAAGAAGGGAAAAAAATGGAGGCGTCCCAGCTCCTTAAAACTTGAAAAAATTCTTTACTACAAATCCATTAAAAATAATTGACAAATAGCTACTCCTCAGCAGTGACAGTGCACATGAAGCATACAGGAATGCAGCAACGCGTTTCGATCACTAGGATCTTTATCACAGCTGAATAAATCCTATAGCATACATTAATATTATTATTTATTTATATAGCACCATTGATTTCATGGTGCTGTACATAAGAAGGGGTTACATACAAATTACAGATATCACTTACAGTAAACAGACTAACAATGACAGACTGATACAGAGGGGAGAGAGGACCCTGCCCTTTCGGGCTTACATGCTACAGGATGGAATACATAATTATATAGTCCAAACTAACCAATAGGATCTTAGGACCAAATCACATGATTCAAATTTACAGGTCCCTTAGAATACAACATTGCACACAATATACTGATTACAATAAAAAATAAAAAACATTAGAAAAACATTAAAAACATATATATACAGAAAACAATGTAAATCCTCAGTAATGGAACATGATTTTGTTTCTTTTATTTAAACCTGGTGGATATCTTGTTTCCAGGCTATAAATCCAAAACGCCTCCCAAGTAAAGAGGCGTCTCCTAGTATCACCTCCCTGTTTACTGAGGATTTACAATGTTTTCTGTATATATATATATATATATATATATGTTTTTAATGTTTTTCTAATATTTTTTATTTTTTATAATTGCTCAGCATGTGACTGTTACATTTATAGCTGCTGAAGGACATCTTATATTGATTTGGGCAATTATTTACCCTTACTACATGTGTAGATGTGGAAAAGGTTATTGTGATTCAGCCGCTTCTTAATTTGTCGCAGAAGGATATTTCACTTAAAAGTATTAAAATAATTTAACACTGCAGAAGCCATTGATTGATGTCAAGTTAAATACTGAAATACACCTTTTTGTTCAGTAATATCTATATGCTGTGTTATCTAAGTCATGGTAACTTTTGCTAGATCTGTAGCAATGATTTCAAGAATTATGGGCTAGGAGAAGTTATTTTGGTGCCCCTGTCAGATGTAATGTTGCGCTTAAGTATTTGTGTAGTAATAGACATTGTGGTGCTGTACTCATGTACTGCTGATAGCTCTTGCAATGTATTCATGTAATGATGATGTTCTGGTGTTGTATTCATCACCAGAGCCATCATCTGTAAAAGAATACATCACCAGACTCACAGTCAATACCAGAATACATTACTAGAGACACCACCATGAGTAGGTGAAAACATCACTAGAAACATCATCAGAACCACCATCAGTACATAAATACATTGCTAGAACTTCTATCAGTAAATAAATACAACATCAATACATCATCAGGGCATGAATACATCACTAGAATACCATCAGTACATAAATACATCACCAGAATCACCATCAGTAGATGAATACATCACCGGAACTACCAACAGTGCATGACTACATCACTTAGCTTAGTATAGTGATCAATTTCAATGTCAGATCAGCCCCATAGGCAATGCGCACTACACAAGTACCAGTGATTTGCCAGCATCTGCATAGTAAGAACATGAAGCCTATGCCCATAGAAGGGCAGAACACTGAAGAGGAGAGAACTCTGGGAAATGGAATGCACATGCTTAAGATTTCCAGATGAGCACCCAACATCACAGGGACAAAGGACGCTGTGGGTGGCCTTACATTGGTTAATGAAGTGTGGAGACTGACTTATCTTCTGGGCCACATCGTCCCCATAGCCTGGAAGAACTCATTTACATAAAGTGATAAAAGCTGATTTATTCACAAGGTATCTGATACAGGTAGGACTTTTTTTTAGCAATTTATATCTGTATGCCCATATTAATAGATTACATTGCATTTTCATTGAAAGATTTACACGGAAAGATTAATCACAATAAACTTTCATCATAGAAAAGGCAGCCGATCAACAACAATGATCAAAATTCTCAGGTAAAATGATCTTTTGCGCCATTCTTGGTGATATATTGTCTTGTGTAAAAAGATTTTCACTGCCAAGAACAGTGGCAGCCTATGAGCACTGAGTGACCCATTAAAGATTGTTTAGTTCACATCATTTACTGCGGTCTACCTATGTAAGCAGGCTATGAAACGTCTGCCGAATAGTAAATATTTACCGGTCAGAGGCTGCTTAATGCCGCAGGTTGATCCATGTAAACGGACCATTATGCACTCTATAGGTAAAGAAAAACTTAATGCATTCTTCAATATATACTGTACATGACAAAGACAAGCAGCACCACTTAAAAAGATCATTGCAATTACCTTTTAACATTCATTTAATACACAAAATATCTGGAACAGTTTCAAACTGATGAAAAACTGATGAAAAAATGATGTTCACATTGACTTCAATGATTTAACAAATGCAATCAGTTTTCTTTAACCAGACAAAAAATTTGTGTTCACGACCTTTTTTGATTCAGCTAAAAAACTGATTGCTGCCTTATTACAGTCAAATGGAAAATATTTTTGAACCTTTATGTCCCAATTAAAAAAAAATTATCCTGTACTTGATTTTATTTCCATTTTTCTTATCATAAAATGGATCTAAAAATGGAAATAATTACCAGACATGTTAACTAGAGTTGAGTGAATTTGTTCGAAATCAGTCATCGAATCTGAATTTGCCATATTTGTGCCACATTGGTATGCTATTCGTACCAAATTTATGTTTGATGACGGATTCAAAAACATATTTGTTCATTTCTACTCCTATTGACTCCAATGATGTTCGGCTGTGTCTTGCGAATATTGCAAAAACAATATTCGCTGATGATCATAATCTGGACCGAATTTTTCAAAATTTGTTCAACTTTAGTTTAATAGGGACATAATTTGGGGGGGAAATGAACAATAACACAGATAATGATTTGCTTGCCCTGTAATGAAAATTAAACCCAATATCAATCAAATCAACCAACACAGAGAGTAAAACGGATGCAAAAATACCTAAAGGATAACAATCACTCAGAATTTTTTTGACAAAGAGGGGAGAAAAAAGATCAGGAGATGCCCATTGAGTTTCACAAGTCCCAATGGTTTCCTCAGGAGTCATCAGATATTTAAAGAGGACTTGTCAGCAGGATTTGGGGCTCTTAACTGAAGACAATGCAGTGATGGCGCTTTGAAGCTGATTAGAATTACATCATTTAGAAGCAATTTGTTTGGCTGTTCTTCTGTAATCAGTTGAGGAAGTTTTATGATAATGAGACACAAGTGCAGCATGGCTGGATGTTGCGCTTGATCCTCTCCTACAATTTTGAGTATTATGCACCCCACTCATCTGCTCATCATTTGCTTTTTCACTGATTTTCCTCCACTGGTTGAAATCTCAAGCTGACTGGGCATGTGAAGCAACTTCCAAATGATGTCATGAGCTGAGAAATCAATCTGCGCAAGCACCACCTGCAACCATGCCAGAAGATGTGAGAGATTTTGTCCAAAAGAGAAAGATCAATGAAATGAGCAGTGAGCTTTGTCGTAACTGGAGGCAGACTGGGGTGTGAACAACACTGAGACAGGCAGAAACCAAGTGCAACATCCAGCCCCGCTGCACTTGCCCCTCATCAACATAAAACTTTTATGGTTTATTATAAGAGAATGACAAAATGGATTTCTTAAAAAGAGGTATCATATTAATCGACTCCAAGGTGCCATTACAGTCATGTCTGTAGTTAAGAGTCCAAAATCCTGCTGACAGAATGTCTTAAAAGGGTTATTTCCAACAATAGAAAGTACCATCTAATTTGGAACAGGGTTTTCAGGTTCTTAAAGGGTTTTTCCCAATACTAATAAGCTGTTAACTTAGCACCTATCCACAGTATAGGTAATAACTTGTTGACCATTGTGGATAAAGGGATAACTTGAAATGTTGGGAATAACTCTTTGAAGCAATTTAGAAATCCTCATTACATGAGTGTTTGCTGTAAAATCTACAGACGGCTTTGCATAATTGGCAAATTGAACTCTGACAGCATTCAGCTTAGAGAAACAGAACTTCAAGACACTGCAGCTATAGGAACCGGAGAAGATATGCCTCTCATTAAACAGCCACACTGCCGTTACTGCTGTCAAGCTGCTCTCATTAAGTTGAACAATATGTATAAGTAAAAGAACAATAAAATGTCCAACCCCCACACTATGCCCCTATACCTAGCTTGCATAGGGTTAGTTTTGGTACTGTATAATAAAATGCCAAGTGTGTGGTCTTTTGCAGCATTACATATGGGACAGTGGAGAGGCAGCAATGAAATCCATGTTCCTGGGTATGGTTCTTTATAAAAAAAAATATCCTATATAGTAATGTCTCAATGTATTATGTTTGTATATTTGCCACACTTGACTGTTTTATATAATCAAATTGCTATTAACGCCTTTCAATACTGGTTGATTTTCCATTTTTTGTGCTTTCTTTTTTTCCTCCCTTTCTTTCAAGATCAATAATTTTTTTCTGCCGATGTATTAGTTAAGTTTTTTCTTTGAAGAACAAATTGTAGTTTTAAATGTCACAATTCACTTTACCATATAATGTATTGAAAACAGGATAAAAATGAGGTAAAATTGCTTTTTGAAAACAATATTGCCAAGAAAAAATGACCTGGAATTATGATTCGCGAGATCATAGTAACATAGTTTTGAAGGCTGAAGGAAGACCTTATGCCCATCTAGTTCAGCCTATTTTTAGTGCAGCTGTTCTGCATTGTTGATCCTTGGGAAGGCAAAAAACCTACAGAGTAGAAGCCAATTTTCTCCATAGGGAAAAAAATTCCTTCCCCTAAGCTGGGTCAACCATCTACCTATAATATTATGTTATTCGTAACCTTCTACACTGTTACTCACAAGAAAAGCATCCATTCCTTTATTAAATTCATTCAGTGAGTTGGCCATCACCACTTCCTCAGAAAGAGAATTCCAGAGCCTCACTGCTCTTACCATGAAGAACCCTCTTCTATGCTGGTGCAGAAATTGTCTTTCCTCCAAATGAAGAGAATGCCCCCTTGTTCTTGTCACAGTGCTTGGTACAAACAGTTCATTGGAGAGATCTCTGTATTGCCCTCTGATATACTTGTACATATATATTAGGTCTTCCCAAAGTCTTCTCTTTTCTAGAGTAAATAGACCTAATTTTGATAACCTTTCTGGGTATTGTAGTGAACCAACTCCATTTATCATTTTAGCAGTCCGCCTTTGAAACCTTTCAAGTTCATGTCTTTCTTGAGCACCGGCGTCCAAAATTGCACACAATACTCAAAGTGTGGTCTGACGAGTGATTTGTACAGAGGGAGAATTATGTTTTCATCTCGTGTCCCCAGACCTCTTCTAATGCATCCCATGACCCTATTTGCTTTGGTGGCAGCTGCCTGACACTGGGCACTCCAATTTAGCTTCTTATTGACTAAGATGCCTAAGTCTTTTTCCATGTCTGATATCCCCAGCAGTTTCCCATTTAGTAAGTAATTCTAGCATCTGTTTCTCCTTCCCATGTGCATAACCTTACACTTATCTGTGTTAAACCTCATTTGCCATTTTTCAGTTCAGTTCTCCAATTTACTCAAATCTGTCTGTAGTTGCACACTGTCCTCCTTTGTGTTAACTACTTTACATAGTTTTGTATCATCTGCAAATACTGATATTTTACGGTGTAAGCCATCCACTAGATCATTAATAAATATATTAAATAGTAGGGGGCCCAATACAGAACCCTGTGGTACCCCACTAGTAACCCTGGCCCAATCTGAGTATGCACCATTAATAACCACTCTTTGTTTTCTATCACTAAGCCAGCTACCTACCCATCTACACACATTTTCCCCTAGCCCAAGCTTTCTCATCTTACTTACCAATCTTTTATGTGGGACAGTGTCAAATGCTTTAGAGAAGTCAAGATATATGACATCCAATGATTCTCCTTGGTCCATTTGAGAGCTTACATCCTCATAGAAGCTGATCAGGTTAGTTTGACAGGAGCGATCCTTCATAAATCCATGTTGATATGAAGTTAAACATTTATTAACATTGAGATATTCCATAATGGTATCCCTTAGAAACCCTTCAAAAATTTTACCCACAACAGATGTTAAGCTTACCGGCCTATAGTTTCCAGGTTCCCTTTTACACCCCTTTTTGAATATTGGTACCACATTTGCTTGCCGCCAATCAAAAGGAACAGAGCCTGTTTCGCTAGTCTTTAAATATAAGGAATAGAGGCCTGTCTATCACATTACTTAACTCCCTTAATACCCGAGGGTGAATGCCACCGGTGATTTGTCAATTTTAATCTTACTAAGGCGGTTCTGCACTTCTTCCTGGGTTAGGCAGGTAACAATTAATGGGGAGTTTACATTATCACTCTGCATTTCCTCTGGCAAATCCTTTTCCTGTGTGAACACTGTTGGGAAAAAAGTATTTAAAACATTTGCTTTTCCCACATCGCTCTCTATGATTTCACCCTCACTGTTCTTTAAAGGGCCGACACCATTAATTTTAGTCATTTTACTGTTTATATAATTAAAGAATAGTTTGGGGTTTGTTTTACTTTCCTTAGCAATGAGTCTCTCAGTTTCCACTTTTGCTAAATGTATTTGTTTTTTACTCATTTTATTTTTTTCTCTATAACTTTTTAATGCTTCTTCATTGCCTTCTTGTTTTAGCTTCTTAAATGCCTTGTTCTTGTTATTTATTGCCCTTCTTACATCCTTATTTAGCCACATTGGTGTTCTCCTGTTCCTAGCCCTTTTATTTCTGTACAGTATGGCTAGCTCGCAGTGGGTGTGTAAAACTGATTTAAATATTTCCCATTTATTTTCTGTGCTCCTATTTTTGAGGACATTGTCCCAATCAATTCGGCGAAGGTCCTCTCTAAGCTGATCAAACTTTGCTTTCCTGAAATTCAGTGTTTATGTAACCCCCTTCCAGGGCACCTAAGTGAAGGACAAGTGGAATTGTATTATATTGTGGTCACTGTTCCCTAGGTGCCCATCGACTCGTGCTTCTGTTATTCTATCAATAGAGGCCTGGATGTCTTCCTGGAGCGTAACAGTATTGTATCTTACAGTTATTGTTAGGTTCTTTAGAAAGACGTAGATCTGGGGATTTATTCTGATAGAATTTTATAGGCTGAACTGGATGGACTAAAGTCTTTTTTTGGCCTTACTAACTATGTTACTATATAACTATGGTAATACCAAACTTATAAGTAGGGATAAGCAAACCCATGGAATTTTGGATTCTGGTACTCTACCTAAACTCTTTTCCTATTGAGAACAATGGGGACTCCAATTTTTCAACTGGAAAATTCTCTCTCTCTTATTCTTCTCGGACTTCGCACAGAAGGCAGAACATAGTCTACGCCAAACATAGCAATGGGCTTCCAGGAGAAGTTTGTGTTCGACATTTAGCACGGGACATTAACTCTCCTGTATGAACCCCAAACTTTTAAGTTCGGGTTTGCTCATCTCTAATTACACAATTTTTTCTATATTTTAGTGGTTAAAATCTTTGCTTTTCATACAAAACTGGTATTTTTCTAATGATTGAGCTGTCTGAGGGTTTGATCCTTGCAGGCCAAGCTATTAATTTTATCAATGTTAATGATTTTGATATTTTGATATAGCACACTTCTATAATTTAATTAATTAGTTAAGGGTTTCACTATCTTAAACCAGCTGTTGACATTTTAATTCACCAACTGGAGTGTTTTCTATTCACACCAATAAAGAAAAGATTTTGGATTTTTGTGGAGCTGAATTTTTCTTTCTTTAAGCCACCGCCTCACATAGCGAGATCGCTAGCGAGATCGCTGAAGCATCACTGATTTTGTGGCGCAACAGCGACCTCGCCAGCGATTTTTCTACATGTGACACGCAGCTGGATATCGCTGATCATGCTCAAATGTTCTGGGTCATTTTTTCATCGTCGGTGTCCCTCTGGCCAGCATGCATCGCTGTGTTTGACCCCGATGAGCGACCTCGTTGGTGACGCAGAACTCAGGGACGCAGGCGGGAATCGTCAGAAAAGCTACTGTGTGACAAGGTACCAACGACTGCCGAGGTGGTTATACGGATCGCCGGATAGTTGCTGCATCGCTGAAGAGATCTGCCTGTTTGGCAGCTTACTAGCGACCATTTAGCGATGCACCAGTGATCCATACCAGGTCGTATCATTGTCGGGATCGCTGGTGCGTCGCTAAGTGAACCGGGACCCTTACACTTCTATAGTAATTAAAATATCAAACAAGCTTTAATTTTTTTATTTTAGTTTTGAACTGTGAAAAAGGGGATGTTTTTAACTTTTAGATCTCTTAAATTATATTTTTTTAATGTTACTTTATTTTTGTAGTCCATTATAGGATTACATAATATAAGAAATTAAATTTATTGCTGCTTCCACTGGTTGTAGTATATTAAGACAGGGACCTTGAGCAGTGAACTGCTAAGGCAACCTCATGGGCACCCTGTGAGCACTACAAGAGGAGAAGTGAAGGCGATAGGAGTCAGCTTCACATTAATGAATCATTTCAAAGCAAATTTAATTTGCCTTTTTGCATATGATTGCTGATTTGTAGAGGAAGTTAAGAAATTAAAAAAAAACAATAATACATCTTGGCTCACCTATTCTGTCAATACCACCCCATTTGGTCCTCTGCAAAGCTTCTTCCAGGCTTTTTTTTTTAATTTAATGATGTTCTCTTACATTCCAGGGTAAGTCAATTATGTCATTATGCACATCATGATGTTTCTATTTATATGTTCATGTAGCTCTTTCAAAGACAAGTCCAATGATACCTTTACTTGATCAGTCTGTTCCTTTGTGACTGAGAAATCAGCATTTCAATTGATATGCAAATGAGCCTTTGGAACTATTTGCAAATCTGAAGCTTCTGTCACTCCAGCTCTTTTCCCAGCAAAGGGTTGCCTCTTCTAACTTGACTGACAGACTCTCTGCTGTGTGACTTCAGGCAAAAGGAGCCATCAAGAAGGTGAATACAGCATTGGACAAGGAATAGAGCTGGAATGACAGAGGCTTCAGATATACAACTAGTTCTTCAGCCTCATTTGCATATCAATGTAAAATCTGATTTCTCAGCAATGGAGGAATGGATTGGTCATGTTAAGGTATTGCTGGATTTGTCTTTGAAAGAGTTACATGCACATATAAATTGTTTTGTGTGTGAAATCTTGCTGACAATTTCTCTTTATTAAAACTAATATGATTCTGAACCCAGAAAGAACAGCTTTCTAAAAAGTTTACTAGGCTTCAGTGATACTACCTTATGTAAATAAGATACTTTCATAAAATGTATGCATCTTGTATGACCAGTTACACAGGAAGAAATGGAACTGTGATATTTATACAGTATTTTGCTGAGGCATGATACTGGAGCACATCAGATTGGTTTCAGTACAGAACAAATGACTACCTTATAAGCTGCCTCCATTCTTCTTGTTTTCATTTTATGTTTTCATTTAACAACTTTCAACTTTCTGCCTTCATTCTTCAGATTTTTTTCTTGCCCTGACTGCAACCACAAGAAGGTAAATGCTGTGACAGAGTCAATATTCTTGGTTTACACCTGAAATGACTGCACAAAATGTACAAAACCAGTACTGACAGCACACAGAGCATTCTGAAGTGATGAGTATAAGAATCACTGAACCACGATTTCCAGCTGTCATAGTACACTTACATGTAGAACAGTGAAAAGCATGCGTGATATATGTGAAGGTGAAACTTCTGTACTTTCATGTTGATCACAGCTACTCAAGCAAAGGTGAAGTTTAGAAAAAACAGGGGGCCTAACTTTTATCTATGGTGAACTTATCTACAGTGAGCTTAGATAATCATCAAGACTATTAACTCAAAATAGCCATATGAATATTCTGGTATAGCATCCTTTAAGCCAGGGGTGGGGAACCTCAGGCCCCAGGGCCATTTATGGCCCTCGATGACCTTTAATCCGGCCCCCGGGCAGATTCTCATGGACCACAGTACTTTGGCAGGGAGTTATATTTTGATTTCCACCAGCTCATTAATTTCTTCTTCCTCAGTGAGCACACATATGCAGTGTTTACTACTGAACACTGAAGGGCATGCAATGAAAGATTACGTCCTGACACCAGTGCCAGAGTCAGGATGTGCTTTGTGGGCGGAGTTTGTACAGCCCCCGAAGGATGGTATAAATATCCAAATGGCCCTTGGCAGAAAAAAGATTCCCCTCCCCTGCTTTAAGCCTTTGCATTACAATCACAAATATATTTTCAATAATTTAACCCTTCCCCACATGGCCAATTTTTTTGTTGTTTTCGTTACATTTTCTTCCAAGAGCCATAACTTTTTTATTTTTTGGTCCACATAGATATATGACAGCTTGTTTTGTGTGGGCTGAGTTGTTTTTTTAGATGACAACATTCAGGTTACCACATAGTGTGTCTGAAAGTGAGATAAAAATTCCAAGTGCGGTTAAATTGAGGACACCCCCCACAATTCTAACATTGTTTTTTGGGGGGGAAATATTTTTACAGTATAAATTTTGTAGTCAGTATGACCTGGTAATGCGATTCTTTTCATCAGTACAATAATGGCGATGCCAAACTTGTCAATTTTTTTGAAAAAAATTTTAATTGCGCAAAAGTGGGGTGATTTGAACTATTTTTTCATAATTTTTTTAATCTTGATTGTATTTATAAGTCCATTTAGGTGACTAGAACCTGCAATCATCTGATTGCTTGTGATAAACACAGAAACACCACAGTATTGCTGCATATAGTAAAAATCAGAGTCTCCTTTAACCCCTTCCTGCCATCCGACGTACTGTCCCGTCCATGGGACCTGGGCCCCTATGCCCATGGACGGGATAGTACGTCTCAGCGATCAGCGGCGCCCACGTGGTGAGCGCCGCTGATCGCAGCCGGGTGTCAGCTGATTATCACAGCTGACACCCGGCACAATGTGTCAGGGGCGGTCACGGACCGCCACCGACACGTTAACCCCTTGCACACCGCGATCAAACATGATCGCGATGTACCGGGAGTTAAAGGGAAGCATCGGCAGGGAGGGGGCTCCCTCCGTGCTTCCCTGAGCCCCCACGGCAGCGCAATGTGCAGCGCTGCTGCGGGGGGCTCCTTTCCTCCAGGCCCCCGAATCCAAGATGGCGACGGGGGCCTTCGGGGGCCTGCAGGAAGCTGGCTTCCTCAGTGCCTGCAAAGCGCAGGCATGAGGAAGCCTTCGGCACTGCCTGTGACAGATCGCTGATCTGTCACAGTGATCTGTGATGTGACAGATCAGCGATCTGTCACAGGACAGTGATGTCCCTCCTGGGACTATGTAATAAAGTAAAAAAAAAATAAAAAAAGTGTAAAAATAATTTTAAAAAAATCGCCAAATAAATTAGTAAAAAAAAAAAAAAATATTCCCCAATAAATTCATTTTTTGAAAATAAAAAAAAAAACAATAAAAGTACACATATTAGGTATCGCCGCGTCCGTAACGACCCGCCCTATAAAACTGTCCCATTAGTTAACCCCTTTAGTGAACCCCTTAAAAAATAAAAATAAAAAACGAAGCAAAAAATAATGATTTATTATCATACCGCCAAACAAAAAGTGTAATAACGCGCGATCAAAAAGACGCATATAAATATCCATGGTACCGCTGAAAACGTCATCTTGTCCCACAAAAAACGAGCCACCACACAGCATCATCAGCGAAAAAATAAAAAAGTTATAGCTCGCAGAATAAAGCAATGCAAAAATAATTATTTTTTATATAAAATAGTTTTCATTGCATAAAATCGACAAAACATAAAAAAAGACCTAAATGAGGTATCGCTGTAACCGTACTGACCCGAAGAATAAAACCGCTTTATCAATTTTACCGCACGCGGAACGGTGTAAACGCACTCCCCCAAAAGAAATTCATGAAACGCTGGTTTTTGTTCATTCTGCGTCCCAAAAATCGGAAGAAAAAGCGATCAAAAAAGTCACGTGCCCGAAAATGGTACCGATAAAAACGTCAATTCGTCCCGCAAAAAATAAGACCTCACATGACTCGGTGGGTCAAAATACGGAAAAATTATAGCTCTCAATATGTGGTGATGCAAAAACTATTTTAACAATAAAAAGCGTCTTTTAACGTGCGACAGCTGCCAAACATAAAAACCGCCATAAATAGTAAATCAAACCCCCCGTTATCACCCCCTTAGTTAGGGAAAAATAATAAAATAAAAAAAAATGTATTTATTTCCATTTTTCCATTAGGGTTAGGGTTAGGGCTAAGGTTAGGGCTAGGGTTAGGGTTAGGGTTAGGGCTAGGGTTAGGGTTAGGGCTTGGGTTAGGGCTAGGGTTAGGGTTAGGGCTGAGATTAGGGTTAGGGGTGTGTTGGGGTTCGGGTTGGAGTTAGAATTGGGGGTTTCCACTGCTTGGGCACATCAGGGGCTCTCCAAATGCAACATTGCGTCTGATCTCAATTCCAGCCAATTCTGAGTTGAAAAAGTCATATGGTGCTCCTTCCCTTCCAAGCTCTGCCATGCGCCCAAACAGTGTTTTACCCCCACATGTAGGGTATCAGCTTACTCAGGACAAATTGCAAAACAATTTTTGGGGTCCAATTTCTCCTGTTACCCTTAGGAAAATAAAAAATTGGGGGCAAAAATATCATTTTTGTGGAAAAAAATGATTTTTTTATTTTCACGTCCGAGCGTTATAAACTTCTGTGAAGCACTTGGGGGTTCAAAGTGCTCACCACACATCTAGATAAGTTCCGTGGGGGGGTCTAGTGTCCAAAATGGGGTCACTTGTTGGGAGTTTCAATAGTTTAGGTACATCAGGGGCTCTCCAAACGCACATGACACCCGCAGACCATTCCATCAAAGTCTGCATTCCAAAACGTCACTGCTTCCCTTCCGAGCCCCGACGTGTGTCCATACAGTAGTATTCTCCCACATATGGGGTGTCAGCGTACTCATGACAAATTGGACAACAACTTTTGGGGTCCAATTTTTCCTGTTACCCTTGGGAAAATGAAAAAATTGGGGACTAATTGATCATGTTTGTGGAAAAAATACGATTTTTTTATTTTCATGCCCGGGCATTATAAACTTCTGTGAAGCCCTTGGGGGTTCAAAGTGCTCACCACACATCTAGATAAGTTCCTTAGGGGTTCTCGTTTCCAAAATGGGGTCATTTGTGGGTGTTTCCACTGTTTAGGTACATTAGGGGCTCTCCAAAGGCAACATGACACCCGCAGACCATTCCATCAAAGTCTGCATTCCAAAACATCACTACTTCCCTTCCGAGCCCTGACGTGTGTCCATACAGTAGTTTTCTCCCACATATGGGGTGTCAGCGTACTCAGGACAAATTGGACAACAACTTTTGGGGTTCAATTTCTCCTGTTACCCTTGGGAAAATAAAAAAATTGGGGACTAATTGATCATGTTTGTGGAAAAAATACGATTTTTTTATTTTCATGCCCTGGCATTATAAACTTCTGTGAAGCCCTTGGGGGTTCAAAGTGCTCACCTCACATCTAGATAAGTTCCTTAGGGGGTCTAGTTTTCAAAATGGGGTCATTTGTGGGGGGTTTCCACTGTTTAGGTACATTAGGGGCTCTCCAAAGGCAACATGACACCTGCAGACCATTCCATCAATGTCTGCATTCCAAAACGTCACTACTTCCCTTTCCAGCCCCGATGTGTGCCCATACAGTAGTTTTCTCCCACATATGGGGTATCAGCATACTCAGGACAAATTGGACAACAACTTTTGGGGTCCAATTTCTCCTGCTACCCTTGGGAAAATAAAAAAAATGGTGACTAAAAGATCATGTTTGTGGAAAAAATACGAATTTTTTATTTTCACGCCCGGGCGTTATAAACTTCTGTGAAGCACTGGGGGGTTCAAAGTGCTCACCACACATCTAGATAAGTTCCTTGGGGGGTCTAGTTTACAAAATAGTGTCATTTGTGGGGGGTTTCCACTGTTTAGGTACATCAGGGGTTTTCCAGTCGCGACATGGTGTCCGATCTCAATTCCAGCCAAAAACGTCAAATGGCGCTGCTTCCCTTCCGAGCTCTGCCATGCGCCCAAATAGTGGTTTACCCCCACATGTGGGGTATCAGCATACTCAGGACAAATTGCACAATAACTTTTAGGGTGCTGTTACCCTTGGAAAAATAAGAATTGAGGGTCAAAAGGTCATTTTTGTGGAAAAAATATGATTTTTTAATTGTACGGCTTTATGTTATAAACTTCTGTGAAGCCCTTGGGGGTTCAAAGTTCTCACCACACATCTAGATAAGTTCCTTAGGGGGTCTAGTTTCCAAAATGGTGTCATTTGTGGGGGGTTTCCACTGTTTAGGTACATCAGGGGTTTTCCAATCGCGACATGGTGTCCGATCTCAATTCCAGCCAAAAAGTCAAATGGCGCTGCTTCCCTTCCGAGCTCTGCCATGCGCCCAAATAGTGGTTTATCCCCACATGTTGTGTATCAGCGTACTCAGGACAAATTGCACAATAACTTTTAGGGTGCTGTTACCCTTGGAAAAATAAGAATTGAGGGTGAAAAGATCATTTTTGTGGAAAAAATATGATTTTTTAATTGTACGGCTTTATGTTATAAACTTCTGTGAAGCCCTTGTGGGTTCAAAGTTCTCACCACACATCTAGATAAGTTCCTTAGGGGGTCTAGTTTCCAAAATGGTGTCATTTGTGGGGGGTTTCCACTGTTTTGGTACATCAGGGGTTTTCCAATCGCGACATGATGTCCGATCTCAATTCCAGCCAAAAACGTCAAATCGCGCTGCTTCCCTTCCGAGCTCTGCCATGCGCCCAAATAGTGGTTTACCCCCACATGTGGGGTATCAGCATACTCAGGACAAATTGCACAATAACTTTTAGGGTCCTGTTACCCTTGGGAAAATAAAAATTGGGGTGAAAAGATCATTTTTGTGGAAAAAATATGATTTTTTAATTGTACCACTGTACGTTATAAACTTCTGTAAAGCCCTTGTGGGTTCAAAGTTCTCACCACATATCTAGATAAGTTCCTTGGGGGGTCTAGTTTCCAAAATGGGGTCACTTAGGGGGTTTCCACTGTTTAGGTACATCAGGGACTCTCCAAACGTGACATGGCGTCCGATCTGAATT
This sequence comes from Dendrobates tinctorius, assembly GCF_039654945.1. Lineage (NCBI taxonomy): Eukaryota > Metazoa > Chordata > Amphibia > Anura > Dendrobatidae > Dendrobates > Dendrobates tinctorius. The sequence goes on from NW_027361773.1 coordinate 6,726,452, forward strand.
CCAGCCAATTTTGCATTGAAAAAGTCAAACGGTGCTCCTTCCATTCTGAGCTCTGCCATGCGCCGAAACAGTCGTTCCCCCCCACAAATCAGGTATCAGCGTACTCAGGACAAATTGCACAATAACTTTTGCAGTCCAATTTCTCCTGTTACCCTTGGAAAAATAAAAAAAATTGAACCTGAAGTACTTTTTTTGTGAAAAAAAGTTAGATGTTCATTTTTTTTAAATATTCAAAAAAACTCCTGTGACGCACCTAAAGGGTTAATAAACTTCTTGAATGTGGTTTTGAGCACCTTAAGGGGTGCAGTTTTTAGAATGGTGTCACTTTTGGGTATTTTCTATCATATAGACCCCTCAAAGTGGCTTCAAATGTGATGTGGTCCTAAAAATTAAATGGTGTTGTAAAAATGAGAAATCGCTGGTCAACTTTTAACTCTTATAACTTCCTAACAAAAACAAATTTTGGTTCCAAAATTGTGCTGATGTAAAGTAAACATGTGGGAAATGTTAGTTATCAAGTTTTTTGTGTGCCGCATCTCTGTGATTTAAGGGCATAAAAATTCAAAGTTGGAAAATTGCGAAATTTTCAAAATTTTTGCCAAATTTCCATTTTTTCACAAATAAACGCAAGTTATTTGAATGAAATTTTACCACTAACATGAAGTACAATATGTCACGAGAAAACAATGTCAGAATCACCGGGATCCATGGAAGCCTTCCAGAGTTATGACCTCATAAAGGTACAGTGGTCAGAATTGTAAAAATTGGCCCGGTCATGAACGTGCAAACCACCCTTGGGGGTAAAGGGGTTAAAGACCAATCACAGGCTGGGTTTCGAGGGAGCTTCGTAATGACAGGCATGGAGGTCTTCAATAGATCCCCAGCTGTCATAGCAAACCATTGGTGCCAATGGGTGGAAAGAATAACACACAGCCATGTTGGCATGCTGTATTTAGCACGCTAACAGTCACAAGCAGAGCTCCACTCCACCTGCGGCTGTTAAAGGCAGGGTCTGGCTGTATCACAGAAGCCATTACCTGTCTCTATGTGTAAATATAGTGATAGCAGTGTAGTCTTCAGAATAAAGGGGGTTTTACACATAGCGATATCGCTAGCAATATCGCTAAAGCATCACCGATTTGGTGACGCAGCAGTGATATCGCTAGCAATATCGCTATGTGTGATACCTCCGACCGGCTCCCCCATTGTCTGTCACTGATCGCATGAGATCGCGCAGCTCCATTTCTCGTCGGGCGCTTCCTGCTGGCGCCGACGAGCGACGCGTGGACATGGACGGGAGGACGCCAGGATCGCTGCATGTGGAAGGTAAGTAACGACCGCTGTATCGCTGCTGCACCGCTGTGAGATCTGCCTGTGTGACAGCTCACTAGCGACCATTTAGCAATGCACCAGCGATCCTGACCGGGTCATATCGTGGTCGGGATCACTTGTGCATCGCTAAATGTAAAGGGGCCTTAAACCACTAAAAGCTTAATGTGTTACAGCAGAACTTGTGCTGAGCTTTATAGTTTTACTAATGCTACAGCTCTGCCCACCAGAAATGTCACTCAAGGAATAGTCCCTATCCTGCCAGAAACCAGGAAATGAGGAGACTGCTTAGCTCTGACCTGCTCAAGAGAAAACTTGATGATACCTTTTTAATTAGAGATATTCATCATGAAGTGTAAACAGAGCTATGGAACAAAAATGAAGAAATGATCCCATGTATTAGATAAGGTTCAAAGTCGATCCTCGCAATCAGCTGTATGTATGGTTACAGTAAGTATTCTCTTTTGTAGAAAATTTGTAAAAAAAAAAAAAGTATAGCTGAAGCTGGCTCTAAATTTCTATGAAGAAGAATTTACGTTTTTTTTTCTGGAATCACTCACATTGTGTAAATATAGTGCATTTTCATAGACTCATGTATTTTTATAGAAGCATAGTGAATAAAATACTAGAATTGGTGATGCTCTCTGCTGGTATATGGAAAACTGGAGCCTAGTGTGATATCGATTATCCAACTGGAAGAGAAAAAATTTGATTAATTTGTAGAATATGTCAATCATTTCATACATCAAATTCACTAGCATGGTATTCCATCAGCCAGTGACAGCCCAAATTTTTAAACATTGAATTTGGTTTAAAGGAACCGTGTCACATTGTATATGCAGTCCAATCTGTGAATAGTATGATATAGAGCAGGACCAACTAAGTAGAATGATAGTCCAGTGGGTGGTCCTACTCAGGGACTGACAGATAACTCTGCATGCACAGTCATTCTGGGCAGACTAGGAATCACTCAATAGGATCCTCTGACTGATACAAACACCAGGGATTTCAAAGAACAAACCCCCCAAAAATGTAAATCAATCTGATTAGCTCCCCCTGCTCTATAACATCTTGCCTGCAGATTACATACCATATTCAATATGTCAGGTTTCCTTTAGCATTTTCTAAATGAAGACAGATAGTAAAACAAAAGCTAGAGTTAGAATAGAAAAAAAATAATTAAAAACGGGAATATGTGTACATTCAACTAAAGTTAGAGAGGCCTAGCAGGGTACCAAAGCTTTGTCTGTTGGGTCCAGGCTCGAATGCAATTATTGGTTTGTTATGGCCAGAAACCCATTACAAACATCTGAACTCACTGTATATGCAACAATTTTAAGACAACTGCTTTCAGGTTTGATAATTACTTTTTCCCAGTTTAAATTTGTTTGGGTTGATTCACAAATGACTTAGGGTACCGTTACACTTAGCGACGCACCAGCGATCCCAACAACGATACGACCTGGTAAGGATCGCTGGTGCGTCGCTAAGTGGTCTCTAGTAAGCTGTCGTACAGTCAGATTTACCCAATGACGCCGCAGCGATCCAGCGATCCATATAACGACCTCAGCAGTCGTTAGGCCCTTGTCACACAGCAGCGATTATCACGACTCACGCCTGCGTCCATGATTTCTGAGTCGCTAACGAGGTCGCTTGTCGGTGTCAAGCACAGCAATGCATGCTGGCCAGCGGGCCACCAGCAATCAAAAAATGGCCCAGGACATGTGAGCACAATTATTGACATCGCAGCGGGGGCCTGGTCGCTGCTAATTGTTACACGTAACGAGATCGCGGTCAAGGTCGCTGTTGCATCACAAAATCGGTGACGCTTCAGCGATCTCGCTAGTGATCTCAATATGTGAGACGGGGCCTTTAGACCTAAATGATGATATGTCCTGTTTGTAGAATAATGACAGCAAAGTTTGGTATGCAATTATAAGAAATAGATGTGCAAATCTTCTGTGTAGATGGAGTGTGGACCTTTAGAATAATTTCATCTTAATTAGACACTGCAGTCAGCATAGATGCAACTTTATGAGCAATCCTGGCCAGCATTTCTCTGAAAGCAGCAGTATCATGCAAACTACACTTTTACATGACTCTAAATGCCTTTTATGTAAACCTGTTAGCAGCAATCTTGCATTTAAAAATCTAAGGCATAAGCCAATCGTTATTTTAACTATTGACAAGAGGAGGGCAAATACTCCAAATGTGTTGTTTGTGTAGAACAAGAAGGAGTGTCTATAGAGAAATCAGAGGCCTGCACAGGCCAATGTTAGGAGTGGAATGGATCAGAGGTGTTTTTTTTTCTTGCAGGGCATAGATTACATACTTGGATAAGAAAACTTTTTTTTTATTTGTGAAACAACTTCACATTTTTGTATCTTTTTATCTTTGCACATAAATCACCTATTATAGTTTCATTTACGCTCAAATTTATCAGCTTCTCCAGATAAGCTCATGTGGCACAAGGATCGATAGATCTTTAGATGTCGTGTTTCTTTGCAATTTTCTCCTTTTGGAAAAAAATGTGAACTTACATCAGATGTGTTGAATTCTCATTTGTGTATTGTTGTGTTGTGTTTAGAGAGGATAACATATTTCATATATAAATAGATTAGTTGGTAATTTAAAAGATAATAAATAATGGGTCATTATGGCAAATATTACACAAGTAGGCCAGGTATAGAAACTCAGCTAACCCTGTGTCATGTACCATGCTCAGTAATATTGGTCATTGACTCAATACGTTTTTTGTCCTGAGTTCACATTTTGTTGTAGGGCTTTGACATAAAGTTTGAGAAAGTTGCTAAATATAAAATGACTAATACGGTAGAGAGTGTTAAGAAAAGACAGTCTAACAATGGATCAAATTTATTATTATCCAACATGAGCCACTGTGATAATTTTGGTGAACTTTAATACTCCCTAGTCCAAAGCCCAAAATACATTAAATGGCTGTCAGCTGAACTATGCATTGGCCAGTTATTTAGCCAACAAACATCTTAGCCGACTCTCCCATACACAGAAGCACTCATGCGACCAAGTTCTCCTGTGTTCTCTATGAGAGAGCTACTGGCCAATGTGGTTATCTTCAAGAGATCAGTGTGATAAGTAGTCCAATATCGGACATGCTTGATTGACATCTCCCCCAACCATCTGTTTGCCAGTGTTTACATGCACAATTTATTTTCGGCTGAACTTCTTGAAATCAGTCGGTTAGGCCAACAATAGTATAATGTGTATGGGAGCCTTAAAGGGATTGCTGAATTTGTGCTAAAAGTCTGCAGACTTCTAAATCCTTAGAACGTATGCACCACACACTGCCAGGATTTTCCAGTGTTGTTGTTGAGAATCCAGACAGTGAGCGGTGCACGTATTGTAAGAATTCAGAGTCTGCAGCCATAGACAGACTACTAGACCAGACAACCCTTTTTAATATATATATGCATATAAATTAAAAAAAATTAAAAAAAGGGCAGCACTACCAAAATTATAAAATTGGTGCAAAACCTATTCAGCAGTGTCCAAATAACCGAGTTAATAAATCAAGAAAAATAGGCAGCACTCTAAATTGAATGTGAAAAAGGTGGATACTTTACTGATCCTCAGGTGTCACCTGAGGATCAGTAAAGTATCCACTTTTTTCACATTTAATTTGGAGTGCTGCCTATTTTTCTTGATTTATATATGTATATATATATATATATATATATATATATATACATACATACGGTTGTGCTCACAAGTTTGCATACCCCTGCAGAATTTTTGCTTTCTTGGCCTTTTGTCAGAGAATATGAATAATAACACCAAAACTCTTTCTCCACTAATAATTAGTGGTTGGGTGAAGCCAACTATTGTCACACTACTGAATTTTCTGCATTTAAATCATAATGACAACCTAAAACATCCAAATGACCCTGATCAAAAGTTCACACGCCCCATTACTTAATACCATGTATTGCCCAGTCTAACATCAAAAGCAGCTTGAAGTCTTTTGTGGTAGTTGTGGATGAGGTTCTTTATTTTCTCAGATGGTAAAGTGGCCCACTTTTCTTAGCCAAAAGCATCCAGTTCCTATAAATTCCTGGGCTGTCTAGCTTGAACTGCGGGCTTGAGATCTTCCCAGAGTGGCTCAATGATATTGAGACTGAGATGGCCACTCCAGAACCTTCACTTTGTTCTGCTGTAGCCAATGACTGGATGATTTGGCCTTGTGTTTTGGATCGTTGTCATGTCAGAACATCCAAGTACATCCCATGTGCAACTTCTGGGCTGATGATTGCAAATTTGGCTCCAGTATTTGCTGATAATGTGCTGCATTTATCTTTCCTTCAACTTTGACCAAGTGTCCTGTGCCTTTGTAGCTCACACATCCCCTAAACATCAGCGATCCACCTCCATACTTTACAGTAGGAATGGTGTTCCTTTCATCATAGGCCTTATTGACGTCTCTCCAAATGTAACATTTATGGTTGTGGCCAAAAAGATCAATTTTGGTCTTATCACTCCAAATTGCCTTGTTCCAGAAATTTTGAGGCTTGCGCTTTGCTGTTTTAAATATTGTAGGCGAGATACTTTGTGGCATTTGCACAGTAATGGCTTTCTTCTGGCAACTCGACCATGCAGCCCATTTTTTCTTCAAGTGGTTCCTTATTGTGCATCTTGAAACAGCCACACCACTAGTTTTCAGAGAGTCCAGTATTTCAGCTGATGTTATTTGTGGGTTTATGTTTGAACCCTGAACAATTTTCCTGGCAGTCATGTATGAAATTTTTGTTGGTCTACCTGACCATGGTTTTGATTTTTCAGAGCCCCTGATTTTCCATTTGTTAATCACAGTTTGATCACTGCTGACTGGCATTATCAATTCCTTGGATATCTTTTTGCATACCTTTCCTGTTTTATACAGTTCAACTACCTTTTCACGTAGATTCATTGATAATTCTTTTGCTTTACCCATGACTCACAATCCAGAAGTGTCCGTGCCTGGATGAAAGGTGCAAGAGTCTATCTGGATCCCAGAGACTCATTCAGCTTTAATGCACAAACACTGATTAGACACAAACAGGTCAAAGTTGAGGATGTTATCTTTAGTAGTTATTCAAACGCATTTGTGTCAACTTCTGTGCATGATATCAGGCCAAAATCACCAGGGTATGTGAACTTTTAATCGGGGTCTTTTGGATGTTTTGGATTGTCATTATGATTTAAAAAGAGAAAACACAGTACAGTAGTTTGACCGAAAATGGCTTCAACCAACTACTAACTATGAGTTGAGAATAAGTTTTGATGTTACCATTCATATTCTCTGAAAAAAGGCCAAGAAAGTAAAAATGCCGGGGTATGAAAACTTTTGAGCACAACTGTGTATATTTATATACTGTATATATAAAAACAATTTAATTGATATAGATGTTTAACTCACTATTTAGAATAAAATAGAGGTTACTGTTGTTTTAGTGTTTTAGTGGATGCTCTGCTAAATGTAATTGGACTGCTAGAATGGGTCTTATTATATAGCAGTATTTAGCAGAGTTGGTCCTTAGTAGCTCACATTATGCTGATTGCCTCTGAAGAGCTGCAGACCTAAACTGAATTGTATGCATTTATTTCAGAAGCGAGCATCTTAGTCTGTGTTACAGCTACCTGCGAATGTAATTTACAGCTTTTCAAGTGTAATTTAATTTTCCTTTACTCATTTATTTTCTTTTTGTTTATCTCTGTTTGAGTTATCGCCGAAATACACATTTTAATTGTATTGTACAATTTTCAAACATCTCAGGCTTTTGAACATTTGCACAGCATTTTCATTCAACCTACCTTCACTTTCGTAAAGAAAAAAAAAATCATTGATTCAGGACTTGGCAGGTTTTGCAAAATTAAGGGAAAACTTTATGCAGTATTGTGAAAGATTGCAACTGAAGTAAAAACAGAAAAGTTTTAAAAAATATAGTACTAGATAGAAAAAGTTACAGTACTAAGAACAAGAGTGCAGAGGAATGAAAATGGCAGTTTGACTTTTATAAAATTCCTATATTTGAAAGTATTCTAGAATTTGGATTTTATCTCTCATTGTTTTTATATAATACGCTAGGGATCATCATAACTTTTACATGTAAAGATATCTAGAAATGTGCCAAATTTGTTGCAACTGGGAATGTATTTCACACCTCTAAACTTTCTGTGTTGGGTGAATATGTTCTTTAATGAGAAATCCCCAGCATTTTATAAATTGCAAGACATTTTTATACATCATATAAATTGTTGTGCATAATTAAGCAGAGTTGGTATGAATTTGTTTGCAGCAATATCTGGCTGGTGGACCGGAGCCCCGAGCACTGGCCCTTACATCCTGACATCTGCAGCTCTTCTTTTGATTAGACAGCCTGGCACAAGGTCATATTTGTGTCATGTCACAACAATGGCCCTGTAATCTGCTGGTGTAGGTCCACTGTGTTTTATCAAGACCAAAGTCAGCGCAGCCGTCTACCAGGAAATTTCAGTGAACTTCATGCTTCCCTCTGCTGATAAGCTTTTTGGAGATGGAAATTTAATTCTCCAGCAGAACTTGGCACCTGTCCTCACTGCCAAAAATACCAATACCTGGATTGATAACAGTATCACTGTGCTTGATTGGCCAGCAAACTCGCCTGACCTTAACCCATTAGAGAATCTATGGGGTATTGTCAAGAGGAAGATGAGAGACACCAGACCCAACAATGCAGACGAGCTGAAGGTTGATATCAAAGCAACCTGGGCTTCTATAGCACATCAGCAGTGCCACAGGCTGATCGCCTCCATGCCACGCTGCATTGATGCAGTAATTGATGACAAAGGAAACCCGACCAAGTATTGAGTGCATTTACTGAATATACTGAGATAATGACTTTTTGGTGTTCAGTGGCTGTAAGCCATAATCAACATTAACAGAAATAAACACTTGAAATAGATCACTCTGTTTGCTATGACTCTTTATAATATATGAGTTTTGCTTTTTGTATTGAAGAACTGAAATAAATTAACTTTTTGATGATATTCTAATTTTGTGAGATGCACCTGTATATACCAGTATGGTAAGTAAGGTGATGGATAGTTAATTAACCACCACCGTACTTACCATACAGGGATATACGTCTCCATTCTGTCAGCAGCGCAGAATTTGTCCACTAACTCCCTTTACAGTCTGATGGTCGCTTGCTGACCAATGAATCCCCTGAGGCTGATTTTCTACATTATATGAATTTTCAACAGATTGACCTGGTGAGTTTAATCTGAGTGCAAAACTTACTGTATTTCTTGGATAAGACCCTAATTGTGCTGATCTCTCCTACAGTTTCTTTATTACTCGAACCAAGCAATTCCTAAGACTTGGTGGCTCGTTTCGAGTAACAATTATAATGGGTGTTAATGGAAAATCTGAGCAATTTTCTGGCAGTCCCTACAAGGAGGTCTGAGGAGCAGTGAAAATATTAAAATGTATGGAAAAAGTGCTGAGTGGAAAGAGAACAGCATGGAGAAGTTCTCAGCAGCATATTTGAGTTAAACAGAAATAAATGGACATAACAATTTAAACCCTCCGTCAGGAACAATGGATCTGACAGGCGCAGCTCTTCTACTTTCATTTCTCCCTTCTCACCAGATTTTCAGGAAACCCCCTCCCTCTAGATAGTCTCCTGGCTCTAGCTGCTGTGTGAAACCTGATACCACAGTTGGTCTGCAGAGCTTCAGGAAGGAAGATATAGCTGTGCTGGCTTCTCAGGCTCATTGGTCCCGAACACATCACACTTTATAAGGTTGGTATGTAATGTTTTTAGTGATTACTATTGTTTATTTAGCTTGTTTCATGAATGGATAGAGAAGGGATTGTGGATATTTCATATAAATAAGGCAGATTTTCTTACAAATGAAAGTGTACTTCTCAGGAGTTTTGAAATTTGTGTGTATATCAAAGTTATTACTTTTATGTTGAGTAAATGGGTTTGTTTTGCACCGGATAATGTGTAGTCTCTTTTATTACATCCCTATGAAGGTCTCTGATCACTTTTAGGTCACTGAAATTGAGAAAATTAGATATTCTAGGCATTTTTCTAGCTAGCCTGCGCTTGTCAGGCACATTGTTCCATTACGAGTTAGTGCGAATATTGTTCCTGACGGAGGGTTAAATAGAGAGGAAGTCCATCTCTGAATATCAACCATTAATAGTAATAATATATGTGGCCTAAACAATGAATGGCAGACCATTCGGGATTGGAAAAGCCAAAAGAAACTCATGAACATGGGTTAAACCAAAAAGTGAATATAGGGACAATGATATAGATAATAAAAAATGCCTTTATTAAACAGTGAATGGCAACAATCAGCACTGTGTGCAAGAGTGCCCACACACTATTATGATAAAATGCAGAGAGCAATAAAAGAGGACAATTATATACAACATGCAACATACAGTGGGGAAAAAAGGATTTAGTCAGCCACCAATTGTGCAAGTTCTCCCACAAAGAAATGCCACCCCACACCATTACTGACCCACTGCCAAATCGGTCATGCTGAAGGATGTTGCAGGCAGCAGATTGCTCTCCACGGCGTCTCCAGACTCTGTCACGTCTGTCACATGTGCTGAGTGCGAACCTGCTGCCTGCAACATCCTTCAGCATGACCAGTTTGGCAGTGGGTCAGTAATGGTGTGGAGTGGCATTTCTTTGGAGGGCCACACAGCCCTCCATGTGCTCACCAGAGGTAGCCTGACTGCCAATAGGTCAATAGGTGCCAAGATGAGATCATCAGACCCCTTGTGAGACCATATGCTGGTGCGTTGGCTCTGGGTTCCTCCTAATGCAGGACAATGCTAGACCTCATGTGGCTGGAGTGTGTCAGCAGTTCCTGCAAGATGAAGGCATTGAAGCTATGGATTGGCCTACCCGTTCCCCAGACCTGAATCTGATTGAGCACATCTGGGTCAGCATGTCTCGCTCCATCCACCAACGTCACATTGCACCACAGACTGTCCAGGAGTTGACGGATGCTTTAGTCTAGGTCTGGGAGGAAATCCCACAGGAGAACATCTGCCACCTCATCAGGAGCATGTCCAGGCATTGTAGGGAGGTCATACAGGCACATGGAGGCCATACACAATACTGAGCATCATTTTGACTTGTTTCCACTTTAATTTTGTCTTGTTTTGATTTTCATTTTGACTTGTTTCCACTTTCATATTGGGGGCTCTCCAAATCCAGGCCTCCATTGGTTCAAAAATTTGATTTCCATTGATGATTTTTTGTGATTATGTTGACAGCACATTCAAGTTTGTACAGAACAAAGTATTTAATGAGAATATTTCATTCATTTAGATCTAGGATGTGTTATTTGAGTGTTCCCTTTATTTTTTGAGCAGTGGATATATAGATAAATATAGGTGTAAAAATAACTATTCCCCTGATGTATAATGTCCAATATAGCCAGACTGAACATAAATATCAAGTTAAAATCAGTAACTAATGTCCAATCAATCACATCAACGTAATAAGGAAAAAATCATGCAAATAGATTCCTAGGGCATGTAGATTAGAAGAAGAAATGAAAAACACTATTGAGGGTAAAATGGCAATTTGCCCCACATAGTGTACATAAAACCAAAAGATGCAGGTTAAATTCCTGCCCTAAATATACACCTACTGTATAAAGCACAGGATCAGCCACATTGTCAAATAATTAAATAATGATAGAGGGTAATGAATAAAGATAGTATATATGACCTGAGGCTGTTACATGGTAGTGATCCAGTGGTGGTCTCCGGTTCGAGGTGCGGTGCACACCCCGACGCGCATTTCAGAACTCTGTCCTTCATCAGGGTAACTGCTGAGAACAATGGTTTCACACTTTTACTCTACTTTAAGGTCTGACAATAAAACATTCAAAATCGACTAGAAATTGGAGTTTACGGGAAAAAAATGCTAAGAAACATTCTTTCCTGTATAATGACTTGAATATAAGGTAAATTTACAAAGGATTTAAAAAAATAATAATAATTTATGTAAACCAAAATTGAAATCTTTATTAAAAAATTTGAAATTTCAGGATAATGTATGAAGGAAGCAAGAAGATTCCAAAAATTTGATGGAATAGGTGTTAAGAGTGGCGGAAGGCACTAAATAAAAATATAATTAAAGTGCCTTCGCCACTCGGGGTCCACCGTGCGGAAGCTGGAAAAACCGCAGCTAAGTGAAGGCAGAGCAATCTGGTGGCAGTGTGCAAAGGGTAAAATGGCACCCAATTACACTAAGCAAGCTCTGTTACAATCACAGAGCCTGCAAGCAAAAACCAAATACAGAAACGCTGAGTCTGTTTAAGGTCACAGACACTCAGCAATGCACACGCAGTATTTATGGTCACAGGAGTAGCCTTAGACAGCAGGACTACTCCGTCTAGACCTACCGTAAAGACAAGTGTGCGTGGCGCCGCAACTGCGAATGCCCGGCAGGACTGCAATAGCAGTGTGGTGATAATTGCGCCGCTGGCCAAACGCCACACTCACGCTGGCACACTGCAGACGCTAAGCTGCTGAGATAGATGGAGCAAATGCACGCTGGCGCTAGCGCTGCTAGTGGCAGAACTGAAACACACAGACGTAGTATCAGAGGAATGGGGGTTTCAAATGAGTCATTCACCAGTCCAAGCATCCATCAACAAACATACAGCAGCAAGTATGAATATACTAGCGCATGGCAGAACAGCCATGCGCGCTTTTTATACCGAACGGGACCTTCCGGAAATCTCTAAGGCTCCAGGAAGAGCCAATGGGATTTGACACAGGACCTGAGCACCTGACTCCCGAACTCCAATGGGAGTTCGTCCCATGAGCATGCTCAGATGAGGGAACAAAGGACTTAGCCTCTGGAGACAGTTGCCGCAGGGCAATCTCCTCTGCAATCTCCACTGCAGCAGGAAAAGCGCAGGAGACCGCAGAATGTGAGGAGCTAGATTTCAGCAAAGGAGAGGCAGAAATCTGACTCCTAACAATAGGAACACATATACACCCTATAATAGATTGTTTAGATTAGATTATATATTGTGAAAAAAGTGTAGTTGTGGTACTCCCACACTCATAGGTCTGTACACAGGGCAAGCCTGCCAAAAATTACAAGCAGAGTCACTCATACACCCTTCAAGGCACCAACTGTTGTATCTCATTCAAACATTGTGAACAAAGTGTATGTGTGGTGCTCCTACACTCATAAATTCTTTGCACAAGTGCAAAGCCAGGAAAAAAGATATAAGTAGGGTCATTCAGTCATCCATAGACCCTTGAAGGCAACAAATGGTGAGCCTCATTCAAATATTGAAGATTAATTGCACTTTATGTGCTGATGTGATCTGGTGGTGTGGAAAAGTCAGCGCTAATCCAGACTTTGTTCCTTTTTATCTGAGTGAGAATGTCATCATTTTTTGTTGGTAGCCAAAAGCATTTGTCTGTTATGACACCCCCAATGGCACTAAAAACTAGCCCAGACAAGATACTAGTGTCAAGGCAGCACAACACCTCTAAGGCATAGAGGGACAGCTCATACCAAGTGTCAAGCTTTGAAACTCAATCGTTAAATTTTGCTCCTACCTTTGCTGTACTTGGTGTGAGTCTCCCTTGACTTTCCTCATGGGTTGGGCATTGTTTCAACAATAGCCTTGTGGTAGATCACCATTTTATTAGACCTTTCCACTTCAGGAAGGAGATACACAATGTTCTCCTTATGGTATGGTTCTAGCAGAGTGAACAACCAGTACTCTTTTTTGGCCAAGATGAATGTAACACAAGGGTCTTATGTGCCAAGCTCCCTAAAGCCAACAATTCCCTGTCTCCACCATGATGACTACTCTCCATCTCCTCCTCCTCCATCTCTTCCTCCTCATTCCCGTCATCAGCCCATCCACATAAGAGAGATGGGATGAAGCTTTTGTGAGTACAAGCCTCTGTTGAGCTAGCAGCTTCCACCCCCTCGTTGTTACCCAGTTGACACTGAGCAGATCAGATGAGGTTGGGCTGGGTAGTATCTCCCTGTATTATGCCATCCTCCATCTCCACCTGGTAGTAAGCAAAGCTTCAGCTATAATTGTGAACAACGACTGTTTAAGTAGGCACAGAAGTGGGATCATTGTGCCAATTATGACATCATCTATGGTCCCTGGCTTTGTGCAGTCCTAAAAGTCTTGGAGAATTGCACGAGTGTTAGACATCCATGCCCACTCTTCAGTTGTTATGTGCGGCGGTTGCCCAGAATACCAACGGGTATGTTAGAGCTGGTATTCGACAACTGGCCTTTGCTGCTCACAAAGCCTTGCCAGAATGGGCAGTATGGAGTTTGTGATGGATCACGCAGGGGAAGGGGGTATCGACTTTGCTCACCTCAGGAGAGGGGTGAGAAGGACACAGCAGGGATTGGCTCTCTGGTGCCATCACTTGCCCCAGGTAAGTCAGGGAACTGCACCGAGGGCATATAGTCTCCGGAAAGGCTTCCCTTATAGATATGAGTTAATGAGGCGCTCCCAGTGAAAGGGGATATATATCACCAGTCCAGGCTGGAATATATATATATAAACCTTCTGGCCTGCACTGCCAGAGTTCCTCGCTAAAACAGTATGGTTTATTGCCACCAGTTCCTCGTACGAAATAAGCTAGTCCGACAGCAGGCTTATATCAGGCCAGAAACCAACTTGGGTAGCATATAATAACCAACAGAGCATGTGGAAGTGGGGATTCATGTATCAAGATAAAAGAGAAGCCCAAGATTAATTTTATATTTAATCGCTAAAAAGGCACACTAGAAATATACAGGTATATATTTTACAAGAACAATATACAGGTATACAGTCAAGAGTGTAGCACAAGGATAGGGTATAGATAGGATGCAATTACCATGTTATGTAACATGTATATATAACATGTATATATAACATGTATGGCCATAGGGAGGCGCTGATGGATCACAGGTCCAAATCTTAGCTATGCTGTTTTCCTGGCTGTGTCAGCTAACGGATCCTCCTGCCAATAGAAAAACTAAGCTCAAAATGATGAGCTGTCTCTTATCTCCTAAGCTGTTCCCTCACACACTCTGTGCCCACCCCTGGGTTGTGCAGTCTCTCTCCTCCCATATCTGAGAGTATGATTTTCTGCCCAGAACTGTGGAGGCTCATAACTTTCCAACCGAAGCTCTGAATGGAATGGCAGCGGTGCCACTGGATTCTGCTAGATTTTATCTGTGCATAGAGACTAAATATGCCTACTGTATGTAAATCATGGTAGCTATGCTTTATAACTCAATAAGGCAGAGTGCTACAGGTGGCTGCCAGGCATGGGCATATGGGAGAAGGAATACCGATTCCAATTATGTGCTCGGCTAGTCTCAGAGATATTGCATACTGTTATTAAAGGTCATTTTCCAGATTCAATACCTCAGAGAATTGTGTTATGATTAGGTCACCAAGGAGGATAGCAGGGGAATAAGCTAGGCAACCAGAAAACCAGAAAGGTTGGTATCTTAGCGGATTGCAGACCCCTAAAACTTACAACACAACTAGAATTAGCCGTGGGACGTACCTACGATGCCCTAGACGCCTCAGCACAGCCAAAGAGTTAACTAATCCTAAAGCAAGAAAGGGGAAACCTAAACTGCTCCAGAGTAGAACCCCAAAGGAATAGATAGCCCCCAAACATATATTGCTGGTGAGACAAAACAAGGCACAGACACAGGCAGAAAATAGAGTGAGCAAATGATGGGGCCCAAACTGTCTAGATAGAACTGGACAGGAAAGATACTGTCTGCAATCACACAAAAAACCCTAAGAAAAATCCAACACGTCTGATATGCAAAAATACTGAGGCCACATGACCTCTCCCCCACTAGATCAGAATTCTGGTGTGAACTGGAAGCAAAACAAAAGATACTGATATAGCAGGGGACTAGCAATACTGAACAGACTGACATAAGCTGTGGCATATGGAACGGGGTCCAGCACAGGTCCCAGCAGGGAACAATGCTGAACCCACACAGCAAAGCAGAAAGCAGAGAAAGGCAAAAACTGAATCAAATGCATAAAGACTCCAGCAAACAACTAACTTATCTGAGTGATGCAGGACCAAGCAGGGGGCAAGTGGACTTCAAAATGCACAGGAAGAAAATCAAATCACCAGCAACAACTGAGGGAAGCCTGCTCACTTAAATCTTCCCAGTCTGTAACACCTGACCTCCAATCATCCTCTTCAGGTGATTGACTTCTGTCAACTCGACCAGCTCTACTACCCGCAGCAACCACCAGAGGGAGCCCAAACTCAGAAGTGTCAGGTCACAAATGTTCACAACAGAATTGCTGTCATCTGTGGTGTCATGAGTTAGACTAAGGGAGCCTGCTGGCTGTATCTGCTGAAGAGCTCACATCCTTGTGATAATTGGTGGGGACCAAAGCTTCAAGGGGCTTGTTCTTGGTGTTAAATTAAAGGAAAACAATGATCCTGCAGAATTCCAAGGGTGGAGGCACATTTCAGGAGTGGAGTGAGATGTCCTGAACCTATAATTCAAAATTGAGTCTCCCTCATCCCTCACAGAGTTCCAGCACATGGTGATGTCACACACCAGTTGGTAAGCTGGCACTTGCTTGTGCTGCTGCAGCACCCTCAGAGAAGAAGCAGCTATTGTCAAATTGTGGAATTGGACGTTGATGTGGCGTTCCTTGACCAGAAGCTTTCGCAAATATGGGTAGGTTTTCTGAAACAACTGAACTACCAAGTTTAGCACATGGGCCAAGCAAGGTAAGTGTGTGAGCTTGACAAGCTTCACAGCCACCACCTGGTTACACCCATTATCACACATGACTATGACTGGTTGGTAGTTCAGCGGTGAGAGCCACAGAACTGTATGGTCTGTTATGCCTTTCAATGACTCTGCTGTGCTGTGTGGTTTGTTTCCTAGACAAATTGGCTTCAATTGTCTACAAGCCTAAATGGCAAGCTTTCCAAGGCAAGTAGCATTAAAAAGTGCCAGTTTAGTTTTTCTGGCCTGTGGGTGGGTGGCTGAGAACTTTCTTTTTTGTTCCAAGGCCAGGGTAGGGACAGCTTAACACTGTGCTGGGACAAGTTTTTGGAAGTGAATGATGATGGTGTATCAGAATAATCAAGGATAGATTGAGTTTGGGAGGTATCTGTGTCAGTGTCATGGACTTAGGATTGGTAGACTCCTGGCACAGGAGATGAGGAAGTGGTGTTACCCACTGACACCAATCATGGTTCCAGGTGTTCAGCTCACCAAGTTGGCTGCTTAGATGACATGTGCCAGATCATGTTGGTGGTAGTTAGGCTCCTTGTGGTCAGGCCCCTGATGATCTTGGCATGGCACAGATTACAAATGACCATTTATTTTGTCTCAAAATTCTCTTTAAAAAAGTCCCAGACTGGGAACTCCTAACTCTTTGACGGAAAAATGGACAAGTGTTGGTGCTCTGCGGAATAGTTGCCTACCTTCTACCTCTGGTCACCCCACTTCCTCTTCCTGCCTGTTTCGATGCCACCAAACTCTACCCATCAGTGCTGCTGGCCTTGTGCTGCATGTCAGCTTCCCAGGTTGTGTCAGTGACTTTGTTATCCACCACCTCATCTTCCACTGCTGCTCCCTGGTCCTCCTGACTTGTTGACTCAGCAACAACCTAACTTATAGGCATCATTATTTACTTCCTTAGACAAAATTTGTGATTCCCCATCATCATCTTCTTGTGACTTTGGCTGTTCTAATTTTTCTGCATTACTACATAGCATATCCTCCTGTCTCTCTGTACTGGAAGCTATGTGTAGTGGATGGACAGTTGCACCTGCCCCAGGTCCAATTTGTCTGTGTACACCATCAGCAGCACTTCCACTTCCTGTCCCTTACTGCATGCCTTATGCATTTTCTGATTGCTAAGCCTATGGAAACCAAATTTACTTTATTAATTTTTAAATTTTAAACCACTGTAATTTTATACATAGCACATTAAACTGTATGGATGACTAATTTAATCCAGAAAAAAATTAACTTTTTTTGAAGTTTTATATACAATAGCTCTGTAATATAACACGAAGCAGTGCATTAAAGGTAATGGATGACTAATTGAATCCACAAAAACTTTTTGAATTGTTGACACTTTTATATACCACACTAATGTAACATTAACAATGTTTAACTGTATGGATGACTAATTTCAATACAGTAAAGCATTTTGAAAGGTTTCTGAGTTTTAGATACCTCCATAATCCAACACTAAGCACGTTAAACTGTATGGATGACAATATAGTCACATTTTTCACTCCCAAAAAAATGTGGTCAAGTGTAGCAGCTGTATATTTTTCATCTGAATGCAAAGTCCCAAGCCATGCCTAAAGGCTGTATTCTGCCCCTCACCATGCTCCTGCAACTGTCCCTAGGCTAAATGCAGAATGTATCTGATACAAACAGCAAAGCACAGCATTAGTCCTTAGAGGGACTGTTTGTGTGATTGTTCAGCATCAGCATCAGTATCAACATCAGATCAGATTAATTAAACTGTGCACACACAGTCCTGAATAACTGCTCTCTCCCTCCAATCTGAACTGCCTCAGAGCTGTGCAACGGAGTCAGTGAGCCGAGCACGGCGGCACCAGTCCTTTTATAATCTCTGGCGAGGTAATGCGGCCAGCCAATCACAGTAATGCCGCAACCAAGATGGCTGCGGCATTAAATTGACTGGCAGACAATCCCTGCATGCTTATTGGCTGTGTAACAGGCACCAAACATGTGGGGCGGGGATTCGCGCTGCAAATCAGAGCACCACATACTGCTGGTCAAGAGCCGAACACATCCAATCACCCAGATACTCGAGTTATATCCAACTATTTCTTTATTTATTTAATTTATTTATTTTGCCCATTTAAATAGTGCCACGGTGCTTTACAGACATTATTGGCACTGTCCCCGATGGGGCTCACAATCTAAATATCAACTAGCACATTTTCTCTTCCCTAGTGTTTATATTTTAATGGGTGAAAACATTCAGATTGTGAAGAGGTTTATCTAAAAGTGAACAACCCTTTCATGTAATATGGCTTCAAGACTAGTAGTAAAGCACTCATCCAATTTATAAGAAAATTCTCAAACAGTTGCTAATTATGTTTTAAACAACAATAACAATGATTATCAGGTTTTTTTATCCCATTCATGGTGAATATGTACAATACAAAATAATATTGTGGTACCGTGTTAGCCAGCAAAATCGATGTAAATACTTATGTCCCAAAAAAATGACAAAAGTATTCAAGGAATAATACCTTTATTGGCTAACCAGAGAAATGATATTTGCAAGCTTTCATGGCTCAAAAGGCCCCTTCATCAGGCTTAATTACAAGTGAATTACTGAGAAGAGATGGCAACATTTAAATAGGAATTACACAAGGTCATAAGGTGATGTTTGTTAGAGATATGCCTAGGATATCAAGTTACGTTTTTTGTTATACATGCAGAAGAGGAAGTGTTCTATTAGAGATCTGAAGACCTTCTTGTGGAGGTGTGAACTGTGTCCATGTAATGAGTCATGAATCCAGGTGTCAAATTGAGTACTACTGTTAGAGATTGAAACTAGGGATGAGCGAGTACTGAAGTATTCGGACTCGCTATACTCGTACTGAGTATACCCTAATACTCGGGTATTCGGTACGAATAGCAAGTCCAATGAAAGTCAATGGAAAATGAGAGTAATTGTCTGCTGGACCCTACAAAGCGGTCTGGGGGCTGAGGAAAAGGCTAAAAAATGTGTAAATGTTAAAAAATGTATGCTGTAAACAAATGTATATAACATGGGGGTGTTAGGGCTGGCGGAACACACCAAATTATAAAATAGTAGTAGGTGCGTTCACAGCCCGGGTCCACCGTGCAGAGGTAGTACACTGCTGCTAGATAATGGTGGAAGAAATAAGCGGTGTGAAAACAGTCACATGTGAGTTACGTCACCCAATGTGAACAAGAGCGAACTCTGTTAATTCACAGAGCCGCACAACCACTGAACGTAGATGCCGTAGCCTGTTTAGCTCACAGAGCCCAGCCAAAAGAGCGCACAGTGTGCGGCCACAAAACGCTATCCCAAGGACACGGGGTTAGAGTCCCTCTAGGCCCACTGAGTGCGCGGCGTCGCTATAGACGCTGGCTATGGAGTGTGGAGCACGTGCACTGAGGCGTGCCGAGTCACTGGTGAGGACTGATGCCTGACTTAACCTCTGATCTACCTACGCCTAAGCCTGGGCGCTAGCAGGCTAGGCTGCACAACACATGCGTACTGAGAGTAGGGGTTTCTTAATGAGTCATTCACCAGAGACATTCATACGTGCATACATCACTCACTCCTCGTAGTCTGAAAATACAGTCTATCCTAGCGCATGGCCGAGTGGCCATGCAAACCTTTTATAGTCGTGAGCGTCCGTGACCTTCCTGGCTTCTCGGATGGACCAATCCGAACACGAGCAGAACCTGAGCACGTGACCTTCGATCTCCAATGAGAGAGCACTCCACTGGCATGCTCAGTAGACCGAAATGAGGACTTAGTCCCTGGAGAATCTCGCTGCTGAGCAGCATGCATTGCCATAGCTGTGCCATAGGTGGCAGCAGCAAGCAAACCCACGGAGCTGGTCTGGGCAGAGTGCCGGGACTGACGAGTTGGCTGAGCAACCTCCTCTGCGGCTGGAGAGGAATGGGAGACCGCCGGAAGCAAGGCTTGGGATTCTTGCTATGCAGCGACAGAAATCTGACGCCTAACAGGGGGCACATGGTCAAGGGCTGCACGATTGTTTTTACACCACTGCTTCACTAGAATGTGCAAACATTATTTGAAGTCCTGTGGTTTTTTGCTGGAAGAGTGGGACTCGTACGCCACCTACGCAGTGCCAGTGATATATCAGAAGTGCCGTAAGAGCGACTGATGATGGAGGCGAACTTCTGACAGCTAAGTGTGTAAGTGGTGTAAGGAGAGCAATCTGCCCTAGGGGCTGTGTTATGGTTAACGCAGGAAGAAGCCACCCATCATCATCATCATCACAAGGGATTCACAATTATAAAGCTTGGACTACGGTCCTTGTTGTGCCACTGCCCAATGTGTAGGCATAGCAATAGTGTCTTCAAAAATTAGCCCTAGGGGCTGTATCATGGTTGATGAAGGAAGCAAGGCAGGTCTGAAGGGCCAAAAATTTATGATAAAGCCAGGACTACTAGCATAGAGGTGGCCGTGCCCACTGTTCAGGCATAGCCATAGTGTCTCCAAAAATTAGCCCTAGGGGCTGTATCATAGTTGATGAAGGAAGCAAGACAGGTCTGAAGGGCCAAACAATTATGATGAAGCTAGGACTATTAGCATAGAGGTGGCCGTGCCCAATGTCCAGGCATAGCAATAGTGTCTACAAAATTTAGCCCTAGGGGCTGTATCATGGTTGATGAAGGAAGCAAGACAGGTCTGAAGGGCCAAACAATTATGATGAAGCTAGGACTACTAGCATAGAGGTGGCCATGCCCAGTGTCCAGATGTACCAATAGTGTCTCAAAAAATTAGCCCTAGGGGCTGTTTCATGGTTGATGAAGGAAGCAAGGCAGGTCTGAAGGGCCAAACAATTTTGATAAAGCCAGGACTACTAGCATAGAGGTGGCCGTGCCCAGTGTCCAGGTATAGCCATAGTGTCTCCAAAAATTAGCCCTAGGGGCTGTATCATAGTTTATGAAGGAAGCAAGACAGGTCTGAAGGGCCAAACAATTATGATGAAGCTAGGACTACTAACATAGAGGTGGCCATGGCCCAGTGTCCAGGCATAGCAATAGTGTCTCCAAAAATTAGCCCAAGTGGCATGATACCATGGTTGATGAAGGAAGAAGGGTCTCACTCTCATCACAAGCGCCTCTGATGGGAAATATTTGTTAACCCTCCATCAGGAACAATATTCACACTAACTCGTAATGGAACAATGTGCCTGTCAAGCCCAGTCTAGAAAAATGCCTAGAATATCTAATTTTCTCAATTTCAGTGATCTAAAAGTGATCAGAGACCTTCATAGGGATGTAATAAAAGAGACAACACATTATCAGGTGCAAAACAAACCCATTTACTCAACATAAAAGTAATAACTTTGATATACTCAAATTTCAAACTCCTGAGAAGTACACTTTCATTTGTAAGAAAATCTGCCTTATTTATATGAAATAGCCAGAAACCTTTCTCTATCCATTCATAATGATGATGATGATGGGGAGACAGCAGTGATGGGGTGAAGGCAATGATGGGGAGAAGGGAGTGATGGGGTGAAGGCAATGATGGGGAGAAGGGGGTGATGGAGCACTTATTCAAAACCTATGGTGAGTTGAGTCACATTCTAAATGTTATTTAATTATAAGTATGCACTGCTACACTACAACCGTGTCCATAGCCCCGCCCCCTTATGACCAAAGCCCTGCCCCTGCCACACCTCCATCCCCGCCCTGCCGGGCCATGGAAGAATGCTCTTGCTTGAAACCGGTCCCCGGTGCAAAAAAGGTTGGGGACCACTGATCTAGAGGGAGGGGGTTTCCTGAAAATCTGGTGAGAAGGGAGAAATGAAAGTAGAAAAGCTGCGCCTGTCAGATCCATTGCTCCTGTCGGAGGATTAATGTAACATTGTTTTTAGCTTATTGACCATGAGGTACATGTGTCAGAAGCAGGTTTTGAAAACATGTGTAAGAAGAAGAAAAGGGGCTTGTATGGTAAGGGATGGATGTGATCATCAATTAAAAAAAAAATGTGCTGGGTGACTTTAGTTTGGGATACTGTCATCTGGAGGGCTTAAATACTGTTGCAAAATCCAGTCCTTGTTAAATTTTATCAGAGTCAGCATGTCTGCATTCTCTGTTGTCAACCGTGTGTGTGTATCTGTGATGATTGCCCCAGCGGCACTGAAAACACGCTCTGACATCACACTAGCAGCAAGGCAGGCCAGCACCTCCAAGGCATAGAAGGAGAGGTCGGGCCAACTATGCAGCTTGGATACCTAGTAATTAAACGGTACTGAAGCGTCAGGAAGGATGCAGGTATGGTCACTTAGATAGTCGTTGACCAACCTGTTCAACTTCTCCCTCTTTGACATTGCTACTGTTCCAGCTAGTCCTTGGTGATGAGCCAGTTTATTGAAGATAGCCGAGGTTGTGGACATTTTACCACCACCTCTTTTGGACCTGCTTGGTGTATCTCTCCCCACCAATGCATGCTGTTGCACAGAGCTGGTATCTCTGTTAACAGGGGTGTCTGAGGGTGCTGTTGCCATCAAATGATCGACTACGGCCTTCTTGAAGGATTCCATTGTGAAACCCCTTGGTGACTGCAACAGTAGCGAAGGAAATTTGTCCTTGTACCGTGGGTCTAGAAAGGTGGCCAACCAGTATAGGTTGCTATTGAAAATGTGGATTACGCGAGGGTCTTGGCACAGACAGTCAGATATGAAGTGTGCCATGTGTGCCAAGCTGCAAAGAGGCAAATGTTCTGTGACCCCTGAGGGAGGAACAATACCCATCCTCTCCTCACACTGACTCTCCTCCTCCACCTCCTCCTCTTCAGCCCACCCATGCTGGACAGACATGAAGCTGGGGTTGTCATTCCCCTCTGTAGCATGAGGTGTCCCCTCGGTACCACTGAAAAAGAATTCCTCTCCCTCTTCATTTTCATCATCATCTTCATCCCCCAATGTTACCTGATGATATCGGCTGGGCTGGGTATGATCACCCATTGTGAAATTTTGCTCCATACCCAGCTGCTGGGCACACAAAGATTCCATTTTTTGATTCTGCAGCGATTTTTTTCGGCAGACATAGCATAGGGATGGTTACGCTGATGATAGCCTGATCACCGCTCACAAGCTTGGTGCAGTACTCAAAGTTATCAAGCACCTCACAAATATCAGCGATCCACACCCACTCGACAGTTGTTATGTGTCTTGGCTGAGTCTCAGAGTGATGGGCATGTTTAAGCTGGTATTCAGAAAGTGCCCTCTGCTGCTCACTTACCTTTGCCAACATATGATATGTTGAGTTCCATCGTGTAGGCATGTCGCAAATGAGTCTGTGGTTTGGCAAATTAAATTGCTTTTGAAGCGCTGCAAGACCGGCAACAGCAGTTGAGGAGTGGTGGAAATGGGCACAAATACGGCACACCTTCTCAAGTAGGTATGGCAAGTCAGGGTATGTTTTTATAAATTTCTGGACCACTAGGTTCAGCACGTGAGCCATGCATGGCACATGTACCAGCTTTCCAAGCTTTAAAGCCGCCACAAGGTTACGCCCATGATCACAGACAACCAGACTAGGTTGGAGTTGCAGTGGGGAGAGCCACTGATCGGTCTGTTGTTTTATTCCTTGCCACAGCTCTGCTGCAGTGTGTAGTGTTTCACCTAAGCAGATCAGCTTCAGCAGAGCGTTTTGCCGCTTTGCCGATGCGCTGCTGCACAGCTCCCAACTTGGGAGTAATGTGGAGGGTAATTCAGCATAGGATGACGAGGTGGAGGACGAGGAAAAGGTGAGACTGGACGTATATGATGAGGCAGAAACCCTGATTGAGGTTGGGCCCGCTATTCGTGTCGTGGGTAGGATATGTGTTGATGGTCCAGTTTGAGACTTTGTTCAACCCTCCACCAGGTTGAGCCAGTGTGCTGTGACAGAGATGTATCATCCCTGGCCACAAGTACTTGTCCACGTATCTGTTGTAAGATGGACCTTCCCAGTTACGGCGTTGGCGAGAGCCCACTTTAGATTGTTTAAGACGTGATGGTGTAACGCGGGGACGGCACAGCGGGAAAAATAGTACAGGCTGGGAACCGAGTATTGTGGGGCAGCCACAGCCAAAAGATCACGGAAAGACTGTGTCCCCACAAGCCTAAACGGCAACATCTCCACAGCTAGCAACTTGGCAATGTGCGTGTTCAGCATTTGTGCTTGTGGGTGTGTGGCTTGGTATTTACGCGTCCTTTCATACATCTGGGGCATGGACAATTGGATGCTTTTCTGGGACAAACAAGTGGATGAGCTTGTTGTGGCCTGTGTGTGTGCAACCGCAGCTTGTGAGCAAGAGGTATGATGATCACCTGCTTCCTGCCCAGCAGATTGGAAAGGACGTATCACAGGCGACATGGCAGTGGTTTGACCCGCAGTCGCAAACACTGATTTGGTACCCTGTTATTCAGCCCACCGACTAGGGTGCTTGGCTGCCATGTGTTTCCGCATATTGGTGGTGCTTTGGTTGCCTTTGCCCTGGCCTCTACTCAGGTTCCTATGGCAGATGCTACAGATGACAACATTTGGTTCAGAAGGACTATTGGAAAAAAATTTCCAGACTGCGACTGAATGCACCCTTGCCTTGACTTGGGGCACAGAGGGATTGCTCTTGGCAACAGTTGACACAGTTCGCACTCTGCTCAAACCAGTAGCCCTTGGTGCCTTTGTTGGTGCTACATATCCACCTTCATCCTCTGTGCTGCTGTGCTGGCTACATGTGCCAATGGCCCAGGTCGGATAGGTGGTCTCATCATCGACCAGCTCGTCGTCCTTGTCATCCTCCTTCCGTGTTGATATTGGCGACTGGCCAGATGGCAACTGTGAGTCATCACTATCAGTCTCCACCTCTTCACCCGGTTTATCACATGGATGAAAGTGGCTTTCTTCTGGATGTGGGGTTTCAAATGTTTGGCCATCTTCAACAAACGATACCCCCTCATGTTCCTCTTCAATGTCGCACGGTGAGAGGAGAGAGGCAATGCAAGGAAATGGATCAAACAGATTCTCGGAGTGACCAAGGTTGGGGTCAAATTTCCTGTGACTCCTGACCGGGTGATGAACTAGGAACAGGTTGAGAATAGGATGACCCAGCGTTATCTGTATGGACAGTAGACTGCTTTGTCATGGACGATTGGGTGCTGCTAGAACATTTCGTTGAGGTCTCTTATCAGCCATCCAAGACAGTATCTGCTCTTGTTCTTCTGGCTTCCAGGCCCGTTTATGTTCCAGACCGGGAAATTTTGCCAGGAACCTAGATGCATCAACCTTCTATGATCTCCCAGACTCTGTGCCTTGTTGGGCAACAACGACCCCACATCCACGTCCCTGTCCCTTCACAACAGCCTTTTTAGGAACTGTGGATTTTTCTGCCATAGTTGCAGATGTTCAGATGCAGATATTGGGGAACAAGGAGCAGTTAGTGCTTCATGGAAGGTAGCACTACAGCCTAGTACTGCTTTGTGCTTTACAAACAGCACCGCAGCAGCAGAAAAAAATTGCCCTAAGGTTTAAGGTGAGATTATGTACCCCAGTAACCACACAAGACAGCAGTGCTGCCACAAAAAATATGCCCTGAGGATTATGGCAAGAATACGGAGCTCAGACACCACACAAGACAGCGGTGCTGGCTGCATGTCAGTTGTGCAGTACCGTGCATGCTATTCGCTGAGTGAACACAGCACGGTAACAGCACAAACACTGCCATGAGGTTTGAGGCAAGAATATGCAACCCAGACACCACATAAGACAGCAGTGCTGGGTGTGTCAGTTGTGCAGTAACGCACGTGCATACTATTCGCTGTGATTATGTGAACACAGCACCGCAACAGCACAAAAAACTGCCCTGAGGTTTAGGGCAAGAATACGCAGCCCAGACACCACAAAAGACAGCGGTGCTGGCTGCGTGTCAGTTGTGCAGTACTGTGAGTGCGTACTATTCGCTGTGATTAGGTGAAAACAGCACCACAACAGCACAAAAAAACTGCCCTGAGGTTTAAGGCAAGAATACGCAGTCCAGACACCACATAAGACAGCTGTGCTGGCTGTGTGTCAGTTGCGCAGTAACGCACGTGCATACTATTCGCTGTGATTATGTGAACACAGCACCGCAACAGCACAAAAAACTGCCCTGAGGTTTAAGGCAAGAATATGCAGCCCAGACACCACACAAGACAGTGGTGCTGGCTGCGTGTCAGTTGTGCAGTACCGTGCGTACGTACTATTCACTGAGATTATGTGAACACAGCACCGCAACAGCACAAAAAAACTGCAATGAGGTTTAAGGCAAGAATACGCAGCCCAGACACCACACAAGACAGCGGTGCTGGCTACGTGTCAGTTGTGCAGTACCGTGCGTGCGTACTATTCGCTGTGAACACAGCACTGCAACAGCTCAAAAAAACTCCCCTGAGGTTTAAGGCAAGAATACGCAGCCCATACACCACACAAGACAGTGGTGCTGGCTGCGTGTCAGTTGTGCAGTACCGTGCATGTGTCCTATTCGCTGTAAACACAGCACCGCAACTGCTCAAAAAACCTGCCATGCAGGGGTAAATGTGACCTAAAAAACCTGGGAAAACGGTCACTACTCAGTCCCAGCCTTCCTTATACTTTCAGCTCTGAAAAGAGCTTTTGGGTTTCACAGAGGATTTCTGGCTGATTTGAACCAAAAAAGCACAACTCTCCCTAGCAGCTGCGTTCTGCATGCAATGTACAGAAAATGGCGGTGGCAGGGCTTAGTGCCGGTTTCTGATGACTCTCAGGACGCTGGGCGGCCAGCCAATCATGGTAATGCTGCCCACAACCAAGAAGGATGTGGCATTACTGTGAAAGGCAACTGCTGGGCGGGAGAACCGAATAGCGAGGCGAGTAGTGAAATACTCGTTATTTTCCGAGTACCGCATTACTCGCCAAGTACCGAGTACCCACGAATATGCTCGCTCATCCCTAATTGAAACATATTTATAAACTTAAACTCCCAGATTTTTTTTCTGTCACTATTAAAATGACCTTTCAATATTAGGACTTTTAAATCTGCCATACTGTGTCCAGATCTAGAGAAGTATATTCCTACAGGTGTGTCCAGCTCATTTTTATAGTATGTCTATGTACATCCTCCAATGTGGTGTACATGATACAATGTGCAAGGTGCAATGTATACTTCAGTTAAACAAAACAAAAACTACAAACATTGGTGAACATGCAAACAAAACACAACCACATCGATCACGTTCCACAATGTCAATACAACTCAGCATTGTGAAATAAGATTATAGAATATCATATATGAGCATATAATCTCTGCACCCAATGATTTACAGCTTTTAAAAAAACCTAAAAACAAAACCCCCAGAAGTTTGATAACTCCTTTAACTGCTAGCTGTTGCAGACTCTAAGTGGAGTTCTGGCAGCATCTCACTTTTACAGTCTTGGCTGTAGCTACTCCATAGATCCAAGGTAATGCTTTATTATTCTCTCTTTCACACTTAGACAGGAATCTGGCCTTCACTGTGAAGGCCCTTGGGTTTCATCCATGGAATAACTGCAAGCAAGTGGAGCGAATTTGTGGTAGAGCAGTCAATAAGTCAGGTCATAATCAGTGAGAGCCTTCAAAGACAAAATCTGCAAGCAGGTACATATAGTAAATGTTAGAATAACTGCGATCAAATCAGGAGGTTGAAATCAGAGACAAGATCTGAAGGCAATAGCAGGGTTAATCAATCAAATCTATATTGCAATCCAAGGGGACAGGCAAAAGAGAAATAAAGTAAAAAACCCAATCAAGTTTCAGGATAAAAAATAAGTTTCAATTGAAGTGCTATCCTTTAAAAAAAATGGATCACACTTGGGTCAATGTCATTCAATGGTACAGTGTAGATGAATGACCGAATCTGTGTGTGAAAAAAATTACAGCATGCAATAGTTTCTTCTTCAAATTGGATGAGACTCGGCTACTCAAGTCCATGAGTGCATACAAATAAATCTGATGCCGTACAGAGACAGTATAACATCAGATTTTAATGGATACATTGCAATTCTGTAATGTAGGAAACCGTAACTGGTCTTGAAAGGGAATAATAGTGGCTACTGTAAAAAAATGCATATGACAATTGAGAAAAATCATCCAACTTTTCTGTATGAAACTGATAATTTTTTTATACGGTCATGCGAACCTAGCTTAGCACTTATAACTGGAAAGAACTGAGTGTCAGGGGAAGATTTAAATAGGATGCTGTGCTTTGGAATTGGTCTGTTGTTCTACAAAAAAAATGTTTGCTTTGATAGCAGCCTTCAGCTCGTCTGCATCGTTGGGACTGGTGTCTCTCATCTTCCTCTTGACAAATACTTCATAGATTCTCTATGGGTTTAAGGCCACGCGAGTTTGATTGCCAATCATGCATAGTGATAATGTTGTATTTAAACCAGGTTTTGGTACTTTTGGCAATGTGGACTCATGCCAAGTCCTGCTGGAGAATGAAATTTCCATCTCCATCACTGTGTCAAGCCACTCGTGACCAATAGGCAATGCCAGAAGCAGTTTACATGGGTAAAGGAGAAAAAGAACTGGACTGTTGCTCAGTGGTCCAAGGTGTTGTTTTCAAATTTTGCATTTCATTTGGATATCAAGGTCTCAAAGTCTGGAGGAAGAGTGGAGAGGCACAAAATCCAAGCTGCTTGAGGTCTAGTGTTAAAATTTCCACTATCAGTGATGGTTTGCGGAGCTATGTCATCTGCTGGTGTAGGTCCACTGTGTTTTATCAAGACCAAAGTCAGCGCAGCCATCTACCAGGAAATTTTAGAGCACTTCTAGCTTCCCTCTGCCAACAAGCATTTTATAGATGGAAATTTCATTCTCTAGCAGAACTTGGCACCTGTCCACACTGCCAAAAATGCCAATACCTGTATTAAAAGCAACAGTATAATCTGTTTATTGGCTGATTGTTGGGAAATGAGCAATCTATAATAATAAATGCCCTAACCAGCTTCCGGTTGTAACAACTTCCGTCCAGTTGTAACCGGTGACGTCACCACACACACGCACATGTTATCCCTCAACACACCACACCGCCTCAACACACACTCCTCTCACCTTTCACCTCCACTCATGTCCACTCACTCTTTCACTCCACATACGTTCCTTTCTCTCACTCCGTTTCTCATACTCACACCGTCATCGTCGCTGCCCCGACATCTTCCTCCGCCGCCGCGATCCAGGATCCAGACGTTCTCCAGGCCGCCGACATGTTCTTGCGGGACGCCATCTTGGATTTCGTGAAATCCCGCGATATTCAAGATTGCGTCGCCGCAACAACATGTCGCTGGCGTGGACGACATCGGGATCCAAAAAGATGGCGTCGGCGAAATCTCGCGAGATTACGCCGACGCCATTTTGGATCCCGATGTCGCCCAGGCCAGCGACATGTTGTTGCGGCGACGCCATCTTAAATATCGCGGGACTTCACGAAATCCAAGATGGCGTCCCGCAAGAACATGTCGCTGGCGTGGGCGACATCGGGATCCAAAATGGCGTCGGCGTAATCTCGCGAGATTTCGCCAACGCCATCTTTTTGGATCCCGGTGTCGTCCACGCCAGCGACATGTTGTTGCGGCGACGCCATTTTGAATTTCACGGGATTTCACGAAATCCAAGATGGCGTCCCGCAAGAACATGTTGGCGGCCTGGAGAATGTCTGGATCCTGGATCGCGGCGGAGGAAGATGTCGGGGCAGCGACGATGACGGTGTGAGTATGAGAAACGGAGTGAGAGAAAGGAACGTATGTGGAGTGAAAGAGTGAGTGGACATGAGTGGAGGTGAAAGGTGAGAGGAGTGTGTGTTGAGGCGGTGTGGTGTGTTGAGGGTTAACATGGCAAGAGGTGTTAACGACGTCGGCGAAATCTCGCGAGATTTCGCCGACGCCATCTTGCATTCGTGAAATTGCGTCATTTACCTCACGCCGACTTGCTGTGCGGACGCTTGGCATTGCCTGTACCATCATAACTACTGCTGCCTTGGTCCTATGCCTGTTTACTGCCAGTGTCTAATTACTGGACCAATTTGCCTGTACTGCCATAACTATTGCTACCTTGCTACTCTGCCGGTGTCTAATTACAGGGCTAATTTGCCTCTACCACCATAACTACTGCTGCATTGCTCCTCTGCTGGTGTCTAATTACAGGACCAATTTGCCTCAACCGCCATAACTACTGCTGCATTGCTCCTCTGCCGGTGTCTAATTACAGGACCAATTTGCCTCTACCGCCATAACTACTGCTGCATTGCTCCTCTGCCGGTGTTTAATTGCAGGGCCAATTTGCCTATACCGCCATAACTACTGCTGCCTTTGTCCTCTGCCGGTGTCTAATTACAGGGCCAATTTGCCTATACCGCCATAACTACTGCCTTTGTCCTCTGCCGGTGTCTAATTAAAGGGCCAATTTGCCTATACCGCCATAACTACTGCTGCATTGCTCCTCTGCTGGTGTCTAATTACAGGGCCAATTTGCCTATACTGCCATAACTACTGCTGCCTTTGTCCTCTGCCAGTGTCTATTTACAGGGCCAATTTGCCTCTATCGCCATAACTACTGCTGCTTTGGTCATCTGCCTGTTTACTGCCGGTGTCTAATTACAAGGCCAATTTGCCTCTACCGCCATAACTACTGCTGCCTTGCTCCTCTGCCGGTGTCTAATTACAGGGCTAATTTGCCTCTACCGCCATAACTACTGCTGCCTTGCTCCTCTGCCGGTGTCTAATTACAGGGCTAATTTGCCTCTACCGCCATAACTACTGCTGCCTTGCTCCTCTGCCGGTGTCTAATTACAGGGCTAATTTGCCTCTACCGCCATAACTACTGCTGCCTTGCTCCTCTGCCGGTGTCTAATTACAGGGCCAATTTGCCTCTACCGCCATAACTACTGCTGCCTTGCTCCTCTGCCGGTGTCTAATTACAGGGCCAATTTGCCTCTACCGCCATAACTACTGCTGCCTTGCTCCTCTGCCGCTGTCTAATTACAGGATCAATTTGCCTCTACCGCCATAATTACTGCTGCATTGCTCCTCTGCTGGTGTCTAATTACAGGGCCAATTTGCCAATACCGCCATAACTACTGCTGCCTTGCTCCTCTGCCGGTGTCTAATTACAGGGCCAATTTGCCTCTACCGCCATAAGTACTGCTGCCTTGCTCCTCTGACTGTTCACTGCCTGTGTCTAATTACAGGGCCAATTTGCCTCTACCGCCATAACTACTGCTGCCTTGCTCCTCTGCCGGTGTCTAATTACAGGGCCAATTTGCCTCTACCGCCATAACTACTGCTGCCTTGCTCCTCTGCCGGTGTCTAACTACAGGGCCAATTTGCCACTACCACTTAATAACTACTGCTGGGCAATTACAGGGTCAATTAGTATCTGTTTACTCTACAATACTCCAGGACGCCTTCTTCACTGCCAGATAACTGCCAAATAGACTCCTTTACCTGTGCCAACATGAGTCATAACAAAAAGTATGCCAATGCCAGTGAAAGGAAAGCAGCTTTAGCACTACGACAAAAACAACGCCGTGCTAATGAGACTCCTGAGGAAAAACACCATCGCCTTGAGAAGATTAAGGCTTATAAACGCCGTCGCCTCACACATGAATCCCCTAACTCTAAATCCATAAGATTGGCTGAAGAAGCCTCTGCACGCCGTCACCGCCGACAACAGACGGCCTCTTCCGCATCATTATTATTAGACTCACAACAGGATGCTTCCACATCAGCATGTGGAACAATTTACTGCTACACTTCATCCCATATGCCGTTCACTGACATAACTAATCAGCAATCTGTTTCTGCCCTATCAATACCACCATTCAATACCGATGCACAGTATGCCAATGCCAGTGAAAGGAAAGCAGCTTTAGCACTACGACAAAAACAACGCCGTGCTAATGAGACTCCTGAGGAAAAACAGCATCGACTTGACAAGATTAAGGCTTATAAACACCGTCGTCTCACACACGAATCCCCTAACTCTAAATCTATTACATTGGCTGAAGAAGCCTCTACATGCCATCACCGCCAACCACAGACGGCTTCTTCCTCATCATTATTAGTAGACTCACAACAGGATGCTTCCACATCAGCATGTGGAACAAGTTACTACCACACTTCATCCTATATGCCGTTCACTGACATAACTAATCAGCAATCTGTTTCTGCCCTATCAATACCACCATTAGTCAATACCAACGCACAGTTTCTTCACATACAAGCTGCAGTTAGCCCGCAGAAAGTGCAACCAAGACAAATATACGTTGGTCTCAAAACTAGGCGCACCCCATCGGTTGGACATGCACTTCTACTACAACCTCACATTTTCACTAATGAAGAAAATAGTATTACCGAACACAGCTGTGGTGACATGACCCATGTATGTGAGCATTGCGAAGCTTTGCATTTTGTAGCAGAGATACCTTCTGATAACAACTTTACGCTCTGCTGTCAGAAGGGTAAAGTCCATGTACCCATACTACAATATCCTGATGTCTTTACAAGTTTGATGAAAGGGCAAAGTGAATTTAGCAAAAATTTCATGGATAATATTCGAAGTATTAACAGTTCCTTTGCTTTTGCCTCCATGGGTGCAAATATTTCACCACCTCCTGGATATGGCCCATACTGTTTCCGCATACATGGCCAGATCTATCATAGAACTGAAACACTACATCCCTCAGATGACCAGCAACACGCATTTGCCCAATTTTACATTCTCGATACCACTACCGCAAACGAACAACGCTTACGATGTAAAGAAAATCAAAAATGTCATCCTACATTGATGAACATTATTGCCCTTCAAATCCAAACTATTAATCCTTTTGTGGAAGCTTATCAAATGTTACGTGATGTGGAAGAACAAGAAAAAATTAAATCTCTACAAAACGGAACTGTCATGCCAAACATCACTATGGCTATTAAACCAGATCGTACTCAAGACCCTCGACGCTACAATAATCCCACTGTCAGTGAAGTAGCAGTCGTGTTTCAAAATGACAATGGTGAGCCACTAATGTCCACTCGCAGGATTTCAGAATACTCAAGATGGCATGGCCGCAAGAACATGTCGCCAGCGTGGACAATGTCGGGATCCAGGATGGCGCCGGCGGAAGAAGATGTCGGGGATCGTGGAGCAGCGACGATGACGGTGTGAGTATGAGAGACGGAGTGAGAGAAAGGGTCGTATGTGGAGTGAAAGAGTGAATGGACGTGAGTGGAGATGGTGAAAGGTGAGAGGAGTGTGTGTTGAGGCGGTGTGGTGTGTTGAGGAGGTGTGTGTGTATTGAGGGTTAACATGGCAAGAGGTGTGTCACTATCCTCTCGATGCGATAGCATCGGGCCTTAATCTACTATAATAAATGCGCTAAGCAGCTTCCGGGTTGTAACAACTTCCGTCCAGTTGTAACTGGTGACGTCACAGCACACCTCTTGCCATGTTAACCCTCAACACACCACTCCTCAACACACACTCCTCACCTTTCACTATCTCCACTAATGTCCACTCGCAGGATTTCAGAATACTCAAGATGGCATGGCCGCAAGAACATGTCGCCGGCGTGGACAACGTCGGGATCCAGGATGGCGCCGGCGGAAGAAGATGTCGGGGATCATGGAGCAGCGACGATGACAGTGTGAGTATGAGAGACGGAGTGAGAGAAAGGGTCGTATGTGGAGTGAAAGAGTGAGTGGATGTGAGTGGAGATGGTGAAAGGTGAGAGGAGTGTGTGTTGAGGAGGTGTGTGTGTATTGAGGGTTAACATGGCAAGAGGTGTGTCACTATCCTCTCGATGCGATAGCATCGGGCCTTAATCTAGTCATAGGAATAATTGGCTAGTGTAAATGCACCTTAAAATTCAGAAATAGTCAAGAAAAATATATCTTTGTATTGTTTTAGCAAGTAGAAAGAAAAATATAAAAATTTGAGAGTCCTCATTGGTTGATTAATAGCAAGACTTTGACTATGCCACTCCAAAGTCTTAATTCTGTTTTTCATAAAGCATTCAGAGATGGACTTGATGATGTGTTTTGTATCATTGCCCTGCTACATAACCCAAGTGTGCTTCACTTTGAGGTCGCAAACAAATGGCCTGACATCCTCCTTCAGGATTTTTTGGTAGACAGCAGAATTCATTTACCTCAGCAAGTCTTCCAGACCTTGAAGCAACAAATCAGTTCCAAACCATCACATTACCACCACTATATTTTACAGTTGGAATGATGTTCCTTTACTGAAATGCTGTGCTCCTTTTATGCCGAATGTAATGGGACATACACCTTCCAAAAGGTTCAACTTTTGTCTCATCAGTCCACAGTGTATTCTCCTAAAAGTCTTGGGGATCATCAAGATGTTTTCTTGCAAAACTAAGATGAGCCTTTATGTTCTTATTGCTCAGCAGTGGTTTTTGTCCTGGAACTCTGCCATGCAAGCCATTTT
Organism: Dendrobates tinctorius; assembly: GCF_039654945.1. Lineage (NCBI taxonomy): Eukaryota > Metazoa > Chordata > Amphibia > Anura > Dendrobatidae > Dendrobates > Dendrobates tinctorius. The sequence goes on from NW_027361773.1 coordinate 6,761,075, forward strand.
TACACAGTCTCTTTTTTATGGTGGAATCATGAACACTGACCTCAACTGAGGCAAGTGAGGCCTGTAGTTCATTGGATGTTGTTGTGGGGTTTTTTGTGACCTCTTAGATGAGTTGTAGCTGCACTCTTGGGGTAATTTTGGTCAGCCAGCCACTCCTGGAAAGTTTCACCACTGTTGCATGTTTTTGCCATTTGTGGATAATGGCTCTCACTGAGGTTCACTGGAGTCCCAACGCTTTACAAATGGCTTTATAACCTTTTCCTGACTGATAGATCTCAATTAGTTTTATTACTCATTTGTTCCAGATTTTTTTTGGATCATGACATGATGTAAGGTTTCCGAGTGTTCCATGGAGCTTATTTTGCCCTTGTCCAAGATGGAGTCTGGTACTTCGCCCTGTCCTTGAACTTCCTGTGAGTCCTGTTATTTAAGTCCGCGTCAGGAAAGACTCCTTGCCTGAGTATTTTGTTGTTGGTGGCTTCTGATCTTCCTCCTGACTCGCTTCTGGTGTTCCAACTGCTGCTCATTTACTCTGTGCTCTGCCTCATCACTTCCACCTGCCTTCAGTTCTCTGTGCTGCTTCCTGATCCTAGCTGTGCTTACCTATTGATCAGACTTCTATACAGAGGAGTTACACATCTCTGGAACTGCTGTGATCTGTAAGACTTTGTAACATGATGTCTAACTTTTGAGGATCTTTAGGTCTGCTTCACTTTGTCAGGCAGGTCCTATTGAAGTGTTTTCCTGATTGAGAAAAGATGTGACAGTAGTCAAGCCTGGGTGTGGCTAGTAAAATTGAACTCAGTTTCCAAAGGTGTGATAAATCACAGTTCATTTATGTTATAAGAAGGGGGGGCAATCACTTTTTTACACAGGGCCCTCTTTTTCCTTTAATAGTAAAGACCTTAATTTAAAAACTGCATTGTGTGTTTACTTGTGTTATCTTTGTCTAATATTTAAATTTGTTTGGTGATCTGAAACATTTAGGTGTGACAAATATGCCAAAAAATAAGAAATCAAGAAGAGGCAAACACTTGTTCCCACCACTCTGTGTCTGTTGAAGAAACCCGAGTAGTATCAAAAGCTTGCTATTTGTTACCATCTTTTCAATTAGCTATTAAAAGGTGTTAACCACTGAGAAATACTGAAATCATTATTTGAAACTTAAAGTGTTAGGCCTCTTTCACACTTCAGTTTTTTGCATCAGTTCAAATCCGCCAAAAAGGCAGACAAGCGGATCCGTTCTCAACTGATGTGAATGGATGGCACAGGATCCGTTTTCAGACGGATCCTGAAAAATGAGGAAATTTAAAGGAACCGCTGGCCGGGAGATAGAGAGAGAGAGAGAGAGAGAAAAAATTTTTTTTGTCCTGCACCCAGAAAGAATTTCGGGTTAAATGAGTGTCTGGAGGATCCGCCAGAGAAAAAAACGTTGCAAGCTCCGTTTTTAAATCTTTGAGGATGGTGACGGACAGCAACTTTTGGCGGATCCGCAAAAAAAACGGATGCAACGGACGACAATCCGTCACAATCCGCCAATAATGGAAGTCAATGGGGGAAAAAAACGGATCCTCAAAGGAAAATTGAGGATCCGTTTTTTTCAAAACCTGGCGGATTGTGACTGATTGTAAAAAACTGAAGTGTGAAAGAGGCCTTACCAATTATTAGTTAGGTGTCGATAGCAGTTCCACTTAGCTACACAAAAAACTGTTAATTTTAGGCAATACAGTCTGTAAAAATAATTCATAATTTTGGTATTGGAGCTAAATGTCATTTATAGATTTCCTAAATTCTGTTATTTGGTAGATGTCTCATTTCTGTGTAATAAATACAGCATTGTGACTAGAAAGCTTTAGAATCAGTGGGTTTTGTGATGCAAATGTCTTCATGCTACATATGCTAAGAGGCTACTAAAAGATACAAAACAAAAATATTAGTATGATTACCACTTGGCTTGTTTGTTTTACACAGATGCCCCAGGGCTTTCAGTATTGATGTATGAAAAAGAGCTAAACATTGTTTGGTCTCAAAGACAATATGAGCTGTTGACATTTCTTGAAAAAAATGTGTGTTCTTGTCCACAGCTCACTGCCCCTGAATACAGTGTTTGTTTTTCTATTGCTACTTGATTTAAAGACATAAACTTTGGCAAAGGATAACATTTAGCTTTGTTGGTCCTCCTTTATTTACTGTTACAGTGCAAATTACTTTTGTCATTGAATAATCCCCACCTCTGGTTATATTCTAAATGGGAAAACTATAGTAAAATTAAAAGAACATGATGAGCCAAGTCAAAAAGAAAATAGATTTTATGTTTACTATTGAGACACATCATTTATATTTATACATATTTTCTGCTATATCTTCTGGCACTATGTCACATAATGAAAATTGTCAGATTATTTTAGACCAAACTTTTTTTCATTCCAAAATAGTTTATAAACCTAAATTCACACAGTAAATTTTGTCTTACGCAAAAAGATTTTGTCTTTAGCTACCATTGATTTTTTTTTATGTAACTGACAGTATCAAATTAATGTATGATTGCTATTCCACCCCAGAGATATTTTGAATTGAAAAAACAACTTTCTATTAAATTAATAATTTTATTTAATCATGATTCCTTTCCCATTCAAACACAAAAATTAAGCGCAATATGACAACACATCATGGCCAAGAAAAAGATGCAACATAGTATTTACCAAGAGAGAGGCCACAAGTTAGTGGTTGTTTAACTTGTGGTTCTATTATCAGCATAATTTTACAGAGCCATATTTCCCTTGTAGCTTTAAAAGATAAAATGGGAACAGATATTCAAATAGATATTTAAATATATACTTCAAAACATTATAGAATATCTATTATATAACATTACTTAATATATTTTTTATCATCATTCGCAATAATTAGACAGTGAAGAAGAATAGTCTTCTTATGTTTTTGTTAAATTAAATGCTGCTTACAATTGAATGCTGATGTATATGTAGGGTTGGTGGGCCGAGCTGGGGGGTGGTCCCTCGATATACCGCGCAATGACGTACAGACACACGATGAGGCAAGCTTCGGGTACAACAGGTCCAAGTTTATTCTCTTGCTGTCCACCTGACGGTCTCTGGAGTACACCGCACTTCAATTCACTTTGCTTCACTTCACTTATCGGCCCCCCGTTTCCAGGGCCGCTTCACGTACACCGTACTTTACACCGGGGACGTACATTTACGCACCGTCCCCTCATCACTCTTCGACGCTCCTGTCAGATCCGTCACTGTGGCCGCCTTAAGCCTGTAAACCATCCGCACTTTTATTGATCAGTTGTCTCTCTCTCAATACGGTATGCTTTACCTCAATGCCTTGTCTATACCTCGGTACTCTGGTGTCAGGACCACCCCCCTGACTTTCTCTCTCCTCAGTCCCCCCCGGTTCGGATTTCCTCACAGTGCACAAACTGTCGTAGTCCTCCTGTCACTGGAGCTCCCTCTGGGGACTGGAACTTTCTGGAACCCTCCTGTCAAATTTATATCATTCCCGGTTCCCTGTAACTCCGCCCCCCATGACCAACGGTTTCCTAAGCCCTAAGCTGATGTCAAGTCCTTTGCTAACACTCCTCCCTGCCCTTTAATGGTCAACCCAAGGAACTGCACGTCCACTACACTTTCTCAGCTGTTTCCCCACTGTAGTAACTGACACCTGTCTAAACTGTGCAAACCTTCCTTTCTCTCTGCTGTCAAGTCTGTCCGTCCGTCAGGTAACCTTCCCTACATATACGCACCAAAAAAGACATTTACCTAAACTACAGATTATTCTTTAAAAAGAAGGATTCGCAAAGCTACTTTGATAAAAAAAAAACTGCTACAACCATTGTAATGCAAACAGGAAAAATTAAGATAGACAACATTTTCAAAGGGTTAAATTGCTTACAATGTTTTTTTGAGTTGAGCACAGGGGAATTATGATATTAGAAAAGCCCTTTTTCTCTTGATTATTATTATTTGCATTATTTATTTTTAGAGCACCACTAATTCCATGGTGCTGTATATGATAAGGGAGAAGGAAACTAGCATTTCTTATATTTCACCTAAATTACAGGCCTAGTTTATGGTCACTTCCATCAATCAACCAAAAATCCTACAAAAAATTAGGAAGCTATAGCCAAGTAAAATATATATATTTTACTGAATCAAAAGAGATAAAAGAACTTCACATAAAATCATGTTTCAAGGGAGATTCAAAATGCAAAATAAACTGTCTGCACAGGAATTTATGCCATCTAAAAGGTTGGTGTCATAATAGAATCATGATCTCAGCACATACTCTTCAATATAGAAAAACTGATCAAAAATCAATTGGTCATTCAAGTTAAACAATCAGTAAATATCAGCTAAACTCTCCACATACCAATATTTCAGGGGAGTATAAAAGATTAAATATAATCCCGAAGGTTCATTAAATTACCCCCCAGTATGTGAGGGTTTGCACATAATTTGAAAAATAAATCTTGCCAAATCAGACAAGGTGATTTTCTGGATTTTTTTTTTCTCATTTTGACTCTCATAGTTGTGGTCTCCCTATGATGTCATTTACAGGCCTCTCTCACCTTTTTAAGTGGGAGAACTTGCACAACTGGCAGCTGGCTAAATACTTTTTTCCCCACTGTATGAGTCTCACTTTTCATATTGAAGAACTGCAATAAATTAACTTTTTGATGATATTCTAATTTTGTGAGATGCACCTGTATGTGTGGAGAAAAAAGAGTACAGAATTTCAGGAAAATAACATCTCACCAACCATTAAGCATGAGGGTGGCTCAATCATGCTTTGGGGTTGTGTTGCAGAGAGTGGAATAGGTGACATTTCACAGGTAGAGGGAAGAATGGATTCAATGAAATTTCAACAGTCTTGATGCAAACATAACACCATCTGTAAAAAAGCTGACGTTGAAAAGAAGATGGATTCTACAAATGGATAATGTTCCTAAACACATGTCAAAATCCAAAATAATGTAGACTACCTCAAAAGGCACAAGATGAAGATTTTATAATGGCCTTCACAGTCCCCAAATCTGAACATCATTGAAAATCTCTGGCTAGACTTCAAAGTAGAAGTACATGTAAGACAATGCAAAAATCTCACAGAAATGCAAGAATTTTCAAAGGAAGAATAGATGAAAATTCATCAAACAAGAATTGAAAGACTCTTGGCTGGCTAAAAAAAAGCATGCAGGATGCCTAAACTTTTGCATTGTTCCATTTTCCCTTTTAGTTTATACTTTTTAAAATGAAAAATAAAAATTACATACAGTTGAAACTAGAAGTTTACATATACTATATAAATAGCCACATATGCATGTTTTTTCTCAATATCTGACATGAAATCAGAATAAACCTTTCCCATTTTAGGTCAATTAAGATTACCATAATCTATTATATACTTACCTTAAATTGTCGGTCATCCACTTCTGTCTGGAAGTCCTCGAATCCCACAATACATCGCGCCGCACCGGAAGTACGCCGACCGCCATATTGGAATACCCAAGTGATGGGTATTCCAATATGGCACCCGCTGGTGGTACCAGGCCCTTCCACAGTACCACCAGCGGGACACTGCCGGACCCGCTGCTGCATGCCCACCCACCTCCGTGCAGTCACAGCCGGCAGGAAAGACCGCGGCTTGTGGCCTGTGTTGGAGATGGGGTGGTACCAGGCCCTTGCGCAGTACCACCAGCGGGACACCGCTGTGACACCCACGCTGGACCCACCCACCGCAGCTGGACCGCCACCAAGGCCTGCCGCCGGACCCCCGCTAGGACCCGCAGCCTGACTACACGCACCGCATCCCACTGCTGCCTTCCCACCCAACTTCGTGCAGTCACAGCAGGCAGGAAAGACTGTGGCCTGAGGCCTGTGCTGGAGATGGGGTACGGGCGCCTTGGCGCCGCACCCCATCTCCAGCACAGGCTGCAAAACACCGTTTTTCCTGCCTGCTGTGACTGCACGGAGGTGGGTGGGCCGCCACCCCCAGCGCCACAGAGCTGCCCCCATCGTGATGTCACTGCCCTCCCGATGCGATAGCATCGGGCCCAAATCAGGTTATTAATATTTGCCAAATTCCAGAATAACGAGAGAGAGCGAGAGAGAATGTTTTAAGGCATTTTTATTACTTACTGCAAAGTTAAAAGTTTACATACATTTCATTAGGATTTGGTACCATTGCCCTTAAACTGAATGACTTTGGTCAAACATTTGGGATATCCTTCCACAAGCTTCTCACAATCTCACAATAGTTGGACGGAATTTGGGACCATTCCTCCTGACAACTTATGTAACTGATCCAGATTTGTAGGTCGCCATGCTTGCACCTGCCTTTTCAGCTTTCCCCATAAATTTTCAATAGGATTAAGATTAAGGCTATGTGTTAAGGGGGTTTTATACTAAGCGATATCGCTAGCAATATCGCTAAAACGTCACCGGTTTTGTGACGTTATAGCGATATTGCTAGCGATATCGCTATGTGTGATACTTACCTCCGACCGGCTCCCCCGCTGTCCATCGCTGATCGCGTGAGATTGGGCGGCTACATTTCTCGTCGTCAGCTTCCTGCTGGGTTCCTGCTGTGACGACGAGCGACGCTGGACGCGGGCGGGAGGACGTCTGGATCGCTGTGTGTGAAAGGTAAGTATCGTCCGCTGCGTCGCTGCTGCATCGCTGTGAGGTCTTTCTGTGTGGAAGCTCACTAGCGATCATTTAGCGATGCACCAGCTATCCTGACCGGGTCGTATCACTGGTCGGATCGCTGGTGCATCGCTAAATGTAAAAGGGCCTATAGTCACTCAAAAAAACTGACTTTGTTATCTTTAAGCCACTTTTTTACCATTTTGAGAGTATGCTTTGGGTCATTGTTCATTTGGAAGACCCATTTCTGCCCAAGATTTAACTACTTGGCTGATGTTGAGATGTTGCTTCAGAATTGCCACTTAATCTTCTTTTCTCATGATGCCATCTATTTAATGAAGTGCGCCCGTCCAAAGTTTAATTTTAGTTTCACCAGATCATAGGACATGTCTCCAAAAATTAAGGTCTTTGTTCCTGTGTGCATTTGGAAACATTAATCTGGCTTTTTTATGTTTCTTTTAGAGTAATGGCTTCTTCCTGGCAGAGTGGCTTTTCAGCCCATGTTTATACAGTGGTTGTTTTACTATGGATATTGACACAATCTTACCAGCTTCTATCATCATATTCACAAGGTCTTTTGTTTTGTCCTTGGGATGATATGCACATTTAGGGACCAAAGCATGTTCATCTCTGGGACGCAGAACCCGTCTCCTTCCTGAGAAGTATGATGGCTGGACATTCCCATCTTGTTTGCATATAATTGCTTGTACAGATGAACGAGACACCTTCAGGTACCTTGAAACTGTTCCCAAGGATGAGCCAGACTCGTGCAAGTCCACAATTCTCTTCCTGATATCTTGGCTGATTTCTTTAGACTTTCCCTTCATACTACACAAAGAAGCAGCATGTTTCAGGTGTGCATGAAAATACATCCACAAGTGTGTCTCTAATTAGCTCAGACGTACCAAAAAAACTATCAGTAATAAAAATGTCTTAAAGGATTCTAGTTTAAATTACATATATATATACAGTATATATATATATATATATATACACTGTATACATATATATATGATGTGGGAAATATGTATTTGATCCATTGCTGATTTTGTAAGTTTGTCCATTGACATGTACAAAGCTGGAATGGGCTACAGAACCAAACGTATGACGCTGGGTGAGAAGGAGACAACTGTTGGTGCAATAGTAAGAAAATGGAAGAAATGCAGAATGACTGTTAATTGACATCGATCTGGGGCACCTTGAAAAATCTCACCTCATGGGGTATCCTTGATCTGGAGGAAGGTGAGGCATCTGCCTAAAACTACACAGGGGGAACTTGTTAATGATCTCAAGGCAGCTGGGAACACAGTCACCGAGAAAATAATAGGTAACACATTACGCCGTAAAGGTTTAAAATCCAACAGTGCCCGCAACGTCCCCTGTTGTGAACACTTTGGACCTGACTTCTGAGTTTGGTCTCTCTCTGGTGGTTGCTGCGGGTAATGGAGCTGGTCAGGTTGACAGAATTCAATCACCTGAAGAGGATGATTGGAGGTCAGGTGTTACAGACTGGGAAGATTTAAGTGAGCAAACTTCCCTCAGTTGTTGCTGGTGATTTGGTTTTCTTCCTGTGCATTTTGAAGTCAGCTTGCCCCCTGCTTGGTCCTGCATCGTTCAGATAAGTTATTTGTTTGCTGCAATCTTTTTGCATTTGATCCAGGTTTTACCTTTCTCTGCTTTCTGCTCTGCTGTGTGGGTTCAGCATTGTTCCCTGCTGGGACCTGTGCTGGACCCTGTTCCATATGCCACAGCTCATGTCAGTATTTTCAGTATTGCTAATTCCCTGTTATATCAGTATCCTTTGTTTTGGTTCCAGTTCACACCAGAATTCTGATCTAGTGTGGGAGAGGTCATGTGGCCTCAGTATTTTTGCATATCAGACATCTTGGATTTTTCTTAGGGTTTTTTACGTGAACGCAGACAGTATCTTTCCTGTTCTGTTCTATCTAGACAGTTTGGGCCCCATGATTTGCTTACTCTATTTTCTTCCTGTGTTTGTGCCTCATCTTGTCTCACGGGCAGTATATGTTTGGGGGTTATCTATTCCTTTGGGGTTCTACTCCGTGGCAGTTTAGCTTTCCCCTTTCTTGCTTTAGGCTTAGTTAATTCTTTGGCTGTGCCGAGGCATGTAGGGCATTACGTCCCATGGCTAATTCTAGTTGTGTTGATAGGTTTAGGGGTCTGCAATCTGCTAAGTTACCAACCTTTCTGGTTATCTGGTTGCCTAGCTTATTTCCCGGCTATCCTCCTCGATGACCTAAATCATAACAGTCCCCCTGCTCAAGAAGGCACATGTGCAGACCATAAAGTTTGCCAATGAACACCTGGATGATTCTGTGAGTGATTGTGAGAAGGTGCCGTGGTCAGATGAGACAAAAATGTAGGTCTTTGGCATGAACTCAACTCGCCGTGTTTGAAGGAAGAGAAATGCTGCCTATGACCCAAAGATCACTTTCCCCACTGTCAAGCATGGAGGTGGAAACATTATGTTTTAGGGGTGATTCTCTGCTAAGGGTATAGGACTACTTCACCACATCAATGGGAGAATGGATGGAGCCATGTACCATAAAATCCTGAGTGACAACCTCCTTTTCTCCACCAGGACATCAAAAATGGGTCGTGGCTGGGTCTTCCAGCAAGACAATGAACCAAAACAGATAGCCAAGGCAACAAAGGAGTGGCTCAAAAAGAAGAACATTAAGGTCATGGAGTGGCCTAGCCAGTCTCCAGACCTTAATCCCATAGAAAACTTATGGAGGGAGTTGTAGCTCTCATATGCCTAAAAATCTTAGTGATTTCGAGATGATCTGCAAACAGGAGTGGACGACAAAAATTGCTTCTGACATGTGCGCAAACCTCATCATCAACTACAAAAAACATCTGATTGCTGTGCTTGCCAACAAGGGTTTTGACACCAAGTATTAAGTCTTATTAAGTCTTCATTTAAGGGAATGAAAATCAAAATTTGGAAAATTGCAAAATTCCAGAGTTATTACTTCATAAAGAGACAGTGGTCAGAATTGTAAAAATTGGCCTGGTCATTAACATGTAAACCACCCTTGGGGGTAAAGGGGTTAAGTATTCATAAATATTAGATATTTAAAACAGTTCATTATATAGAATACTGGATTAAATACATAGTAGTTGATCTCCTGAAAGAGTGTGACCTTTCTTTGAGATGATGCAGCTGTTATCTTTAAAAGTAACTACATCCCCTTTTGCGTGAGCTTCTTTACTGACAGAAGATTGCTTTCAAGGCTGGGAACACAGAGAACATCCTTTACGGGATATTTCTGTTTGTGCTGAGGATGTAGCAGTCTCCTACTCCTTCTCAAGTCATATAGTGGCCATTAGCTAAGATGACCTTTTCTGACTTGCTTTCATTAAGGCCAGTGAAGAAATCCTTGTTTTTGTCATATGGCTGCTTGCACCAGAATCTATACACCATATATGCTTTGCACATGGGCTTGTACTGGCATTAAATGCAGCATCAGTACATGCAGAATCTTCCTTTACATCTGTTTTAACAGTTTGATGACTGTTCTGCTTTTTAAGCTGACTCATTCTTGCCTTTCAAATTCTGCAGTCTGCTTTATGGTGGCCAGGCTTTTTACGGAGAAAACTTTCACGTGTTTCTCTTAGATTGCTCTTATATTTAGAGAAATCCTGTGTCTTTAATGCTGTTTCTGCTCTGGATTCACTACTGCTGCTTATATGCTGCATTATTCTCTTGAATTCATCCACAAGTTTGCCTTTAACATAATCTAGTGTCAGCTCATCATCTGGCCATGCATCTAGTGCAGTCACAAGTGTGTCATAACTTTCTGGAAGACCACATAATAGAAGTGCAGCAATCTGAAAATCTTTAATTTCTTCTCTGGGACCCCTGAGACTCTCCATGACCTCTAAGGTGTTTCTTCTATAGTCCTGCATATTCTGTGCATTATTTAGCTTAGACTGATACAGCTTTCTCATGACATAAAGCCTATTGCAGAGATTTGATCTTTCATGCTCTTTCTGTAACTCATCACACATCTCCTTTGCAGTTGCACACTTGCATATATACACAATCTGATTTTCATCTACACTGAGGGAGATCATACTTTGTGCTTTCTTATCCTTCTCTAGCCAATCATCTGGACATGGATAAGGCACTTGTCCATGAGTATATATCCATGTACCTTCTCTTATGAGCAGCATCTTCACCTTGAATATTCAGGACTGGTAGTTCTGGTTAGTGAGGCTTGCCACTGAGAACTTGACAGGATTGCTGCTAGTGGTCATCTTCTCTGTTGTTCTGTGCTGCTTTTTCTTTGGGCTTCTGTTGCTGTGTTACTCTGGGGTTCTGTGTCACTCTAGGCCCATAACCTGTTAGCAGCGGATTATTCAGGATACTCTCCAAGCGTGTGACAATAGAGCTTCTTTATTCAGAAACAATCAGGAACAATATGCTTCATATTTCAGGAATAAATCATTTGTGTGTCTCTATCTATGCAGAATTTACAGTAGGCTGCTTCTCTCATACACAGACACAGGAAAAACAGGAAACACAGTCACATGCTATCACTGTGTGAACCTCTGGGAGTTTTTTTTTGTTCTAACTTTCTGAGCCGCATACAAATCTAGCAACTAAACACTCATAGACAGGAAAAAAGTTGTTACACCTAAAACATATTCCAACATGTACCTTGCAGCCAGGCACCAGTATATTTTCATCAGATTGATTTTGTGGCTACTCTCAATACACACAAGAGGTCAGTGGTGTCATGATCCAGGAGGGGGTTTGTCTTTGGCCCGTCCTGGTCAGACAGGGGTTAATTGTTTTTGCCTCTCTCTGGCAGAGGGCGGCTATTTAATGCTCACTCGACCTAGGTCCAGTGTCAGTTATACTCCTGCCCTCGGCTGAGTTAGTTGACCTCGTGCATATGTGTGCCTTGTGCCTGATAACTTGTTGCTTGTTTGGTTTTGATCCGGTTCTGTCCCTGTTACGAGTTCTGCCTGTCCCTCTTGTACTGCGCTATCTCTCTGTGTATGACCCTCTGCCTGTGACCTGACTATTCTCTGCTCGTCCCTCTGGTACCGCACAGCCCTTTCCGTGTATGACCCTCGCTTGTCTGACCTGCATTTTCCTCTGTTCTACAACAGTTGCCCTGCAGTAGCTACATTACATCATTTGCAGCAGTAGGACGCTAAGCCCCGCCCCCTGCAGTCACATGATTGTAGGTCCTGGGACTCCTTACTATTTTCTGTGCCGCAGGTCCTGTCTGCTTGAACCATCACTAAAGTTTTGGACCCCGTGCTCTCCCATAGTGTGGGTAAGTCACCCTGCCCTGCGTGGCAGTTTGCCGATGCTGACAGGGTCCTGACTTTAGAGTCCTGACAAATGGCAGGAGCAGAGCTCTGTTATTTAACCTGCTTCTACCTCAATTACCAGGATCAGTGGCAGTCCTAATACAAGCAGCTTATCCTCCTCTGAAGCAGTTAACATTAATGCTTAGTTAAAATAATTAATTGTGTCATAAACGTCTAATGTATTGCAGCCTTTTCAGACACTTCAAGATGAATAACAGAGGGACATGACATAACAGAGTTCTAAGTGAAGGTGCCCCAAAATTATTACCTCTTGGTTAATGTAAGAATTAAGTATTACAAACATGTCCAGAGAGGTGACAGCTCCCAATTTCTACCTCTGATTGCATGCTTGCCAACAGTCCCAATTTTGCATGGAAAACCCAACAAACCAAGTTATAAAAGGGCAGTTCAAGTGTGTAAAGAATAAAGATCCAGGATACTTCATGTTGAATCAATCTGATCTTAATTGTTTGCTCTTCTGGACCATTAACTCTTCAAAGATAAGCCATTTCAGGTCATAGACCAATATGCTCTCCTGAATTGTCTCTATACAGTTGTCTCATCAAAATTGCTATCAGCTTTCGTTCTAGATGTCTCCTCTTCCCCATATTGACTTTTTCTGTCATTTTCTTCTCAAATGTCAATATCACTGACCAATGTACATTGATTCATATTTTATTTGTAGGCATTATCATGCAGGTATTTGAAAAAAATATTGTCATTAACGTTGTTACATGTGAAAAAACCTTTTACCCTAATAAGAAAAATCTTTATAGGATGTTGGACTTTATCTCCTTTAATTATTGAAAGTTTTGGCATAGTAGGTGACCATATGTGCCATTGTTTCAGGTTTGTAAAAACATTTATTTTGACATTTTTTTCTTCTTGATATCAGCCCATTTAAACTGATTCGCCAATGATCGCCCTTTCAATAATTTAACTAAGGACAATAAGGATTTCAATTCTGCAATTGGAATTTCTTTTTATCTTTAGTCAATATTTCAAGATGGTGTGTTTAATGATCATAAGAAGAAAAACAGTTAACAAATGTTTACAGGCTTGGGCATATAGGTTCTAATTGTACTTCTAGTTATTATGCCAACATGCATTTTCACTTCACTCTTTGAATAGACATATTGTGTAAACTTGAATCAATTTTTCTACATTCCTTTTATATTCTCCATCCTCATTACAGATTCTACAGGATCTCAACATTTTATCCTTTGACTCTTATGGACCCCACCTAAAAGTCTTGGATGTATGGCTGCTATTCCACCTAAGTAAGACTATAACTGTCTACTGGCTTTAAATACATAGTAGTAAGAAAATAAAGAAGTTCCCTTTTTTGTTCCTTATTTGTAACTGTCTCAAGAGAAAATGTAATATATTGTTAACAATTATTCAAGTTTGTTATGAAGGATTACATCTTCTCCCTGGACTCAGTCCAAAGGAGAAAAATGTCATCTACATATGCGAGCCAATTTGACATTTTTTTGCAAATATATTCCTTTGAACTTAGTTTACCTCAAGCATTCATATGAACTTTGAGTCCACAGAAGACCTCAGCAAAGTTATCAATATCCATAAGAAGAAACCAAATCTAAAATATTTTTTTGTCCACAGTAAGCGCAATAAATATTGTATGAGCTTTACCATAAAATACTAAGGGCCTATTTAGACAGGAATATAATCATCAGCTAAGAATGAATGGAGCAAAGGGGCACATGATCAACCACTGCTCCATTAACAAAGCTCTAGTTTACAGAATCAGTTGAGTCACAGCAGTCAGAGGACCATGGGTTAAGGAATTTTTCTCTATCCTATAGATAGAAGATAAATTCCAAATTTGATTCAACCATTTTAAGAAATGTTATGAAATAGAAAAATAGCCTCTATTAATCTCTTTAATCATTGCTTATGCAGCACCCCACCAGTGCTGCAGTGCTAATAATAATAATCCTTATTTATATTGTGCCAACATGTTTCGCAGCGCTATACAGTTTAACAATTCATATACAACAGTCATAAGTAACGTTAAAGATAATACAATAATTAAATCAAAATAAGATGACCCTGCTTGTGAAGGCTTACAATCTACAATGAGCTTGGGGTAGACACAAAGTGCAGGAGTGTATTTACAATGATGGTCCAGTCATCTTGAGGGAGTGGGGGATAGATAAAGGCTGCATGAGGTTGTCACCAGCCAGTATTTGTGGTGCTGTTTGGTGCGATGGAGTTTGATGGAGGGTTATTTTCAGATAGTGAATGGGCTACAAACACACACACTTACACATAAAATGACTTTGATTAGGGAACGTGATAGGCCGCTCTGAACAGATGTGTTTTGAGGGAGCACCAAAAACTGTATAAGTTGTGGATAGTCCTAATTAGGGTAGAGCACTCCAGAGGATTGGCGCAATGCGGAAGAAGTATTGGAGTCAGGAGTGGGAGGTATGGATTAGTGCAGAGGTTAGTTGAAAGTCATTTGCATCTGGCTGGAGATGTGAAAATGCTGAAGGCACTATGCTTCATATCTGGTGGGAATGCCCTCAAATAAGTGACCTCAAACACATTGCAGGGGAATTAACATTTAGAACGCCCCAGATCGGACTTTCTATGAATACCAGGGTCTTTTAAATCTATCAAAAGAGGATTGCTGAGACACTGTTTATCCTCCACTAGAACAGTCATTCCCAGACACTGGCATTCTAGAGTCACTCCATCTATCCAAGAATGGTCTCTTGAAATTGATTTTTTGTGTAGAATGGAAAGACTTCCTGCTCATAATTTAATTAGCTCAGACAACTTTTCCTGTACTTGGCAAGGATGGATTTTATTGAGAGATTCCCCAGAGTACTCCTCAATCCTTATGTCGGGATGAAGACACCATATATTGTACTTGTACATACCAGAATCTGGCAGGATTCATAAACCTTGCTCATGTCTTCCTTAGGATCTCTTCTTGACTTTTCTATTTTGTTATAATTTTCTACTTAAAGTTCTTTTCTTTCCTTTGTCAGGCTTGACAAAGCCCAACTTGATTGCAGGAAGTTAATGAACAATTTGTTAACATGTAATACTTTTCTTAAAAAAAGGGTATTCTGATATGTGATTTAACGTTAACATATTATCTTGATATTTTTGACAACTTTTCACAGTATCACCATGGTCTGTACCACTAAAATGAAAACTACCTCTTTGGTTGTATTTAGAAATGTTGCAACTACATGCTGTTCTCAATTAATAAATAAACTAGTTTATGAAAGTCATTTGCAGAGCGTAACAAGGGGGTAGGCTGATGAATGGAAATGAGGAAGGAGATGTAGGGGGGTTCCGCACTGTGGAAAGCTTTGTGGGTGAGAATAAACAGTTTGAATTGGATCCTATAATGAATGGGCAGCCAGTGCAATGACCCTCGAGAGAGGGTATTTTGTAATAATGGAGTAATGATAGAGTGTTTGAAGGAGGAGGGAAAGATACCAGAGGAGAGGGAGAGATTAAACATTATAGTTAGGTGGGTAGTGATGACTGGAGAGAGAGACTGGAGGAGATGTGAGGGAATTGGGTCCATAGTGCATGTAGTCAGATGAGACAAGAGGAGTCTGAAGAATTCTTCTTCAGTCACAGCACTTGGTGGCTGGGAGCAGATTTCCTGATATATATTCTCTATTTTCCCTATAAAGTTGGAGGCCAGGTCATCAGCACAGATGTCTGTGATAGGGGCCTGTGCTTTTGGGCTGAGGAGGGAGTGAAAGATGTCAAAAAGTTTTTTGGGTTGTTAGACAGTGAGGAGATCAGGGTGGTGTAGTAGGTCTCTTTGGTGAGGTGAAGGGCAGTTATAGATCCTTAAAATAAATTTGTAGTGGATGAAGTTTTCTGGTGTGCGAGTTTTCCTCCATAACCGTTCAGCATTGCTGGAGCATCGCTGGAGAAATTGAGCTTGCGATGTGATCCAGGGCTGGATTACTCTGTGTTTGGAGGTTCTGAGGGTGAGGGGGCGCTACTTGGTCAAGGGTGCTTCTGAAAGTGTCATTGTGCTTCTGAAAGTGTCATTGTAGTGGTGTACAGCCTGATCAGGACAGGAAAAAGAGGAGATTGGGGACAGTGATGAGTGTAGGGTGTCTGTAAATGTATGAGGGTTAACAGCTTGTAAATTTCTGCAACTGTGGTACATAGGAGTGTTCTGGGGTTTGTAAGGATTTGTGAATGTGAAGGAGAGAATGTTGTGGTCAGAGAGGGGAAGAGGTGAGCTATCTAGGTAGGAGATTGAACAGAGCCGGACAAAGACCAGATCAAGGGTGTTACCATCTTTGTGTGTCTCAGAAGTTGAGAGCTGTGAGAGGCTGAGAGAAGTGGTTAATGATAGAAGCTAGGATGCAGATGTGGAAGTGGGGCTGTTGATGGGGATGCTGAAGTCTCCCAAGATAAGGGTTGGTAGTTCTGAGGGCATGAAGTGCGGAAGCCAGGCAGAGAAATGGTCAAGAAAGTGGGTGGGTGAGCTTAGGGGTCGGTATATGACTGCTACTCTGAGGGAGAGGGGACGGAACACCTGATAGTGTGAACCTAAGAACACCTACTCCACCACCAAGTCTGTTTGCGGGTCTCGGGGAATAGAAAAAATTGTAAACCACCATAGGAAATGGCAGCAGGGGAGACAGTGTCAGGATCCAGAATCCAGGTTTCAGTGAGGGCCAACAGATTTGTTGTTCAGAAAGTAGTTGTGCAGACTGTTGACTAGAGAGTGCACAATTAAAAGAGGGAGATGAAGGAGTACAGTTAATGTTAATCAGGTTAGTAAGGTTTCGATGAGAGGTGGGGGAGGGGTTGAGGTTGGGGGATGATGGACCAGGGTTAGGGGAGATATCCCCTGAAAACTGTATCAGTAGAAGGAGAAAGAGCAAGTATTTTCTTGGAATTGTGACAAGTTTTTTGTGCAATGTCTCTGGGCAAGATGGGCTGAGGTTTTTCCGGAAGGTGAGAAGTACATGGGAGCTGTACATGGGAGAGGGAAGAATAGAGGGGCTGATGTGTATGAGTAGTGCTGGAGAGCGGATGGGGCGGTGAACGTGGCTGGCAAGGGCACACATGGAGATAGAAATAAGGCTCATGGCTATAAGGGAGTACAAAGAGTGGGTTACCTGACTCGTGCCCTGACTAACTGCCATTGAATTAACTGCTTCATCTGGATACTTATCTACAGAGATACTTTGCTGAAGGGATGTGTGCATGCACCCCACACGTGTGTACCCCTTAGAATACTTCTGAATTTATAGGGCTCACTAGAGGGTCAGGAGATAGGGATTGTGAGAGCTGGTGCTACAAATTAAGCATTCCCATAACTGCAGCCGTCAAACACTAGTCTCAGAGGTCATATATGCAAACATCGCTGTTGAAGCCAGTGATCGACTGCAGTAATGTAGTCATGGCAATGATAGCTGAAGCCTTAAAACTGCAGGGACTATTATAAACACAAAGCTGGAATGGCAGGTGATTTAACGATAGGTGATATGTGAATTGTGTGGAACAATCTTTTCAACTAAGAAGCAAAAATTGCTCCCAGCCATGTGTTCACTTAGAACGTGCCTATTTGAAGGTTAAAAATAAAAAAAATTAAAGAAAAGTTTGAAACTAATAACCAAGACTTAACCATGGCAATCAAATGGAAATGCAGTTTGCAACTTTGGCCTCTAAAGCCACAATATGTAGTAACAATATATTACTTCAGTATATTCTCTAAAATAATAGTACACAAAATGAATGAAAAAATTGTTGGATGGCATCAACATATGTAAGCTCTGCCAAGCAAATTCTAAAATCTTATGAGAACTTCAGAGATTATATCTGTTACGAGCTTAAACCAACAACATTGCTATAAATAATAGATGTCTTGCAACTAGTATAACTATCTATACGATCAAACATGCAAATATAATGTATAATAGAAATGTTACTGTACAGCCAGTCCATGATTGCATAAACATAATTCATTTCTATGATTCTGAGGAGGGAAAATATGTAACATGTTTCTGAAGAAATTCCACTGCTATCAAAACCATCTGAAAAGAATTATGTAATTCAAATATATGTACGATTTACAAAGAAAAGCAAGTAATGGGTTTATTATCTAACCTTATAATGTTTTATTCATGTAAGCATTTGTTAAGTGGGCACTGCCTTTTAATGCTATCTCATTGTCTTGAGGTCATATTTGACACAGAACTTTCCTTTATTCCATACTAGCTGAAGAGCCCGGCACTTCCCGGGTATAGTAACTACGGTTAGCTATAACAAATTATAATGATTATATATATATATATATATATAAAGCTGAGTGTAGCGCCCCGCCCACTCCGCATAGCCACATTCACTATAATACCCCACATCATCCTGTCAGCCAGAGCTACCAGACTACTACCCCTAATATCCCGCATCATCCCATCAGCCACAGCCACCGAACTGCTACTCCTAATATCCCACATCATCCTGTCTGCCAGAGCCACCGGACAACTACCACTAATATCCCACATCATCCCATCACAGCCACTGGACTACTACCCCTAATATCCCACATCATCCCATCAGCCAGAGCCACCAGACCACTACCCCTAATATCCCACATCATCACGTCAGCCAGAGACACCGGACTACTATCCTTAATATCCCACATCATCCCATCAGCCAGAGCCACCGGACTACTACCCCTAATATCCCACATCATCCCATCAGCCAGAGCCACCGGACTACTACCCATAAAATCCCACATCATCCCGTCAGCCAGAGCCACCGGACTACTACCCCTAATATCCCACATCATCCTGTCAGCCAGAGCCGTCGGACTACTACCCCTAATATCCCACATCATCCCATCAGCCTGGGGTCAGAACCAGAGTGCTGAGTGGATTTGCCCTGACTTCCATACCAAAGATCCCTTTAATAGAAGCCTGAGGTGAGAATCAGAGTGCTGAGGGATTTACCCTAACTTCCATACTGGAGATCCCTTTAAGAGAGGCCTTGGGTCAGTACCAAAGCGCATAGTGGATTTGCCCTCACTTCCATATCGGGATCCCTTTAAGAGGGGCCTTGGGTCAGAACCAGAGCACTGAGTGGATTTGCCCTAACTTCCATACTGGGGATCCCTTTAAGAGAGGCCTGGCATCAGAACCAGAGCGCTGAGTGGATTTGCCCTGACTTGCATACCAATAATCCCTTTAATAGAACCCTGGGGTCAGAATCAGAGTGCTGAGGGATTTGCCCTAACTTCCATACAGGAGATCCCTTTAAAAGAGCCTGGGGCCATTACCAGAGCATTTGAAGTCAATTGCCTTGACTTCCATACTGGAGATCGCTTTAAGAGAGGCCTGGGGTCAGAACCAAAGTACTGGATGGATTTGCCCTGACTTCCATACCGGGGATCCCTTTAAGACAGGCCTGGGGTTAGGACCAAAGCACTGGATGGATTTGCCCTGACTTCCATACCGGGGATCCCTTTAAGACAGGCCTGGGGTTAGGACCAAAGCACTGGATGGATTTGCCCTGACTTTCATACCGGGGATCCCTTTAAGAAAGGCCTGGGGGTCAGTACCAAAGCACAGAGTGGATTTGCCCTAAGTTCCATACCAATGAACCCTTTAAGAGACCCTGAGGTCAGAACCACAGCGCTGGATGGATTTGTTCTTACTTCCATACCAATGATTCCTTTAATAGGGAAGATGTGCCTATTGGATGGAGGATGTGTGATGGGTATATGGGAATGGGAGGGGGGATTCATTTCTGTCATGTGCTCTGTGCTCCTTTTTGGGGGGCAGACAATGGCGGGGAGCTTATGGATGCTAGATTTCTCCCACCATGTCGGTGTCTGCTGAGGTGTTGTCAAGTGGGAAAACTTGCTCATAGCAACCAATCACAGCTCAGCTTCTTTTAACCAGCTCTGGTGAAATGAGAGATGCTTAGTGATTGGTTGCAAGGAAAACTGTTGCTCATAGCAACCAATCACAGCTCAGCTTCTTTTGAACAGCTCTGGTGAAATGAAAGATGCTTTGTGATTGGTTGGTGATACACACATACTATACACACATACATACATTCAGTTTTATATATAGAGATTCACTCTATTCAATCACTCACTTGCTCATGTCAACTGCATTTTACAAACATCTTCAGAATCTGACTTTTTCTAACCTCAACTGTTACTGTTGTTTATACTCATTCTTGTCTGTACTATTGCAACTCTCTACTAATCAGTCTACCTCTGAGCACTGTGCACTCCCAATGCAATTGCATTGGGCCTCCATCTTGTAGTTATTAATAAGACTCATACCTATGCCACCTGAATACAGCAGCCATTTGCAGGTGCTGTATTTTGAGAAGTGATTCTACCCATATTTTCTGGTCTCATCCTTGTCTGTAAAGGCACAGTTTTACTTTTAGTATAAAAGATCTAATGTTATTAATGCTGGTTTAATTTTCTACTTTAGATACCATACACCTGATGATCATACTGCACACGGTTCCTTCATGTTTTTTACAGGTTGCAAAACTATGTGCTGCAACTTCACAACCAAGCATTTTTGGATTCCTCAAAATAAGCTTCACTTAGGTTGAAAGGGGAAAAATAATAGAAGATTAATATTTTCTGACTGTTTAACTAGTCATCATAAGGGTCTTCAACAATGCTGCTGATTGTTACGGCTTAAAAAAAAAGTGAAAAAAAAACCCAGTGGTCTGTAGCAGCATTTTTAGACAGCATTCCTACCACATGGCATCTGTTTTGACACATGTGTTTAAACTTTCAAATTGGAGACACATACACATCACACTGATATCACGGGCAGGCTTTTGTTGAATTATCCTTTTTGTCCATCACATGAATCCAGCCAGTGAATAGCAATTCTAGTTGATGACATATTTTTGCAGTGTTGGTAAATTTGTCAGCAAAGTTTAGAAACAGCTTCAACACTATCCTTGTATCCAAATCGTATGCTAAACCCAAACATAGCACAAGCAAAGGAGATTGTACGGTGGTTGAAAAAAAACAAATATCATGGATAAAAATGTATTTGCCGGTAATAGCATCACCACTTGCCCTATTGGTAGTAATTTCATAGCAAAAGTGTGAAACACAGGTCTCACTTGGCCTCCCTTGCCTTTGACAAGCATATTAGAGGAGGAAGTGGAAGGCGTAATGGAGTAAGTGTTTTATCAGTTACCTCAATCACAACAGGATTATGTAGCCCTGACAGTGACACCATCAAGTTGATTCAATGTTCTGTACATCTCCTCTGCTGCCATAATACTTAATGTTGTACATAGCAGAGTCTACAATTTATCAATGATGGTGTAATGGAGTAAGAGTTTCATCAGTTACCTCAATCACAACAGGATTATGTAGCCTCTGACAGTGACACCATCAAGTGGATTCAATGTTCTGTACACCTCCTCTGCCGCCATAATACTTAATGTTGTACATAGTGGAATCTACAATTCATCAATGATGTCCGTTTATGTTCTGTCACATAGTTTCTCGCATCACACTCGCAAGTGTGACCCCGGCCTAATAGTGCCATTATAGTTATAACTTTACTTTATGGTGATAAATCGTGCTGACAGGTTCCCTTTAAAGAAGACAAACTGTTATATATTCTGTGATCCCTTTAACAATTTTTGAACAATATTGTCAATTCAACTGTTGTGCATAATTTTAGCAATGTTCTGGAAATGCCTGCATAAGCATGCTCCGAAACAGAGCTCATCAGCAATAAAAAAAATAGTAAAGCACTTCAAGGAGCAAATACAAGGTGATAATAATGTTTAAAATGAGGGTATTTTTGTTTTTCATCTTTTTGAAGAATTAACTAAAGCCAACAAAGCAGAAACTATAGTCTCAAATTAAACAAACATTTAACAGGCAGTTGCAACTGTTTTCTAGATGATATGGTAAATAGTTCTTAAGGAATGCATTTTATTCAAAAACTCGCTGTGAAGCACAGTCGTCTAATCCCTTTTCTTATGTGTGATGACATTTCTAAGTAAAAGAAACACAGGAAATGATACATGTAGTTATTGAAGAGAAAAATCATTTCTTGCTAAGGAAGTGATCATAAAAATCTGCCTTTTTTCTGTGGAATTAGCAAAAGAAAAAAATCCAGTAAATGGTAAATTCCCCAGCTAACCTAAAAAGTCTGTGATGTGGCAAAGATCTGTGTATATTGATTCATATTTTGCACACATCAGAGATCATATAATTAGCACAATGTCAAATAATGTTAAAATAAATTATGTTCTGTGACGTACATGGCTAATAATTTGAATATTGTACAGTGCAGCAATTCCCTATTTCTGTCTAAAGCTTTTTTATTACCGTATATATCTTTAATAATAAAAAGAAATACAATTACCCTCAGGCAATGGTAGATTGTGCAACTAAAGTTAGCCAGACACTAGAAGCTTTGGATGACCAAAAAGGTCATTCATTCCAAATAGCAAATCTATATTCCATCAGTAGAAGACCAGACCACAGATAATGGCAAAGACTAATCCATGATTCCATATTTCTACTTATGGCACTGTTATTTAAAGCAACAATACTACTAGCCATTTGTAATGGTGAACCAAGAATAGAAAGCTGGTCAGAAAAGCCCTCTAATGTATGGCCAGCCTAATTTTCCTTTGGCCCTGTGTCAGTAAAAATTCTGACATGACATGAGATGAGGTGACTCTCAGGGGCAAAGATTTTGACACTTCCCTTCTTTTTGCAAGTAGAAAACACTTCTTTCATATGCAAATACAATTGAAGATATGAATGACACTCCGGCACCACAAGTTCAGAGAACCGCTTTTCAGCTCTTTGCCCTAGTTGTGTGATTAGACCACCTCATCACGTTGCTGATGTCACAGGAGCACTGCAGAGGAGGCCATGATGGCAGGAAAGGGAAGTGCTCTGTAGGAACTGGACAAGTGGAGGAGTGGTGATTGCACAGTATAGAGAGGAGCAGTAGAGAGGAGAAGCGCGGTATAGAGAAGGGCAGTATACAGAGTACCAGTATGAAGAGGAGGCACAACATGTAGAGGGGGCAGTATCATATTGGAGAATAGTATAGAGGGGCAGTCTGGGGGGACAGTATAATGTTGGGACAGTGTAAATAGCAGGCATAGCATAGACAGGGGCTGTGTGACAGAGACAGTATAGACAGGTAGCACAGTACGCAAAAAAGAAAGTGTGAGTGACACACACTGAAGATGGTGGTTATCTCTATATATAAAAGTGAATGTATGTATGTATGTGATTGTGTATCACCAACCAATCACGAAGCATCTTTCATGTTACCAGAGCTGTTCAAAAGAAGCTAAGCTGTGATTGGTTGCTATGAGTAACAGTTTTCCTTGCAATCAATCACTAAGCATCTCTCATTTCACCAGAGCTGGTTAAAAGAAGCTGAGCTGTGATTGGTTGCTATGAGCAAGTTTTCCCACTTGACAACACCTCAGCAGACACTGACATGGTGGGAGTAATCTAGCATCCCAGGAACATAAGCTCCCAGCCATTGTCTGTCCCCCTGAAAGGAGCAGAGAGCACATGACAGAAATGAATCCCCCCCTCCCTGCCCATATCCCCATCACACATCCTCCATCCCATAGGCACATCTTCCCTTTTCAAGGGATCATTGGTATGGAAGTCAGAGCAAATCCATCCAGGGCTTTGGTTTTGACCCCAGGCCTCTCTTAAAGGGATCCCTGGTATGGAAGTTAGGACCATTCCACTCAGCTCTGTGGGTCTGACCCCAGGGTCTCTTAAAGTGATCATTGGTATGGAAGTCAGGGCAAATCCATCCAGCGCTTTGGTTCTGACCCCAGGCTCTCTTAAAGGGATCTCCTGTATGGAAGTTAGGGCAAATCCCTCAATGCTTTGATTCTGACCCCAGGGTTCTATTAAAGGGATCATTGGTATGCAAGTCATGGCAAATCCACTCAGCGCTCAGGTTCTGATCCCAGTCTCTCTTAAAGGGATCCCCGGTATGGAAGTGAGGGCAAATCCACTCTGCACTTTGGTACTGACCCCAGTGTTATGAATGGGTCACCGAGGAGGAGAGCAGGTCCAGGCTAAGCCACAAAAAACCAGAGAGGTTGGTACCTAAGCGAATTGCAGACCCCTGATCCTATCCACACAACTAGCAGTAGCCGTGGAGCATACCTACGATGATCCTAGGTGCCTCGGCACAGCCGGAGAGCTAACTAAGCCTAAAGCAAGAAAGGGGAAATCTAAACTGCCCCAAAGGAATAGATAGCCCCCAAACATATATTGTCGGTGAGACAAGATGAAAAGACAAACACAGGCAGGAAAATAGACTGAGAAAATGATGGGGCCCACACTGACTAGACAGGACAGGAAAGGAAAGACACTGTCTGCAATCACGCAAAAAACCCTGCAAAAAGTCCAACATGTCTGATGCAAAAAAACACTGAAGTCACACGACTTCGCCCCCCACTATATCATCACTCTGGTATATTCTGAAAGCAGAGCAAAAAGAGATCAATCTAACAGGGGATAAAACAAACTGGCACAAGCAGTAACATATGGGTGGTGATTCAGCACAGCCCCAGCCGGAGCTGGCTGACCCACACCGAGAAGAGATAGACAAAACCAGATCAAATGCAAACAAAATAGCAAATAAACCACTTAGCTGAACATGAAGGGACAGAGCTGGAGAAATCAGACCTCAGGAGGAACATGAAGCAAATCACCAGCAGGGATAGAGGTAGTCGGTTGCCTTAAATCCCAATCTGAAACCCCAGATCTCCAATCATCATCATTATCAGGTGGCAAGCCTCTGTCAATCAGATCAGCTCCATTACCTCCAGTAACCACTAGAGGGAGCCCAGAAAGAGAACTCGCAACCCCTCTGTCGATCTGACCAGCTCCACTACCTTCAGTAATAACCATAGGGAGGCCAGAAAGCAAATTCACAGCAGTACCCCCCCTTGAGGAGGGGTCACCAAACCCTCATCCATGCCACCAGGCCGATCAGGATGGGCACAGTGAAAAGCATGAACCAATCTTTCGGCATGAATGTCAGAAGCAGAGACCCAAGAATTATCCTCCTGGCCATAACCCTTCCACTTGACCAAGTACTGGAGTCTCCGTCTAGCCAAATGAGAATCCAATATTTTCTCTACCTCATACTCCAAATTACCTTTAACCAATACAGGGTCAGGAGGCGCCGCCATAGGAACTACTGGCTCCACAAACCTCTTCAACAAAGATTTATGAAACACGTTATGGATCTTAAATGTAACTGGAAGAGCCAGTTGGAAAGAAACGGGATTAAGGATCTCCAAAATCTTATAAGGTCCAATGGATCTTGGCTTGAATTTTTTGAGACGCAACCTTCATAGAAATATTCTTTGAAGACAACCAAACCATATCACCCACTTTAAACCGGGGACTAATGGTCCTATGCCAGTTGGAAAACCGTTGGGCTTTTTCCTGAGACAACTTATCCACTACTTGGTCCCAAATATGCTGCATTCTCTCTACCACAGAGTCCACACTTGGGCAAGCCAAAGATTCCACTTGCCCTGAAGAAAATCGAGGATGAAACCCAAAGTTACAGAAAAAGGGCAACATCAAAGTAGCAGAACTAGCTCTATTGTTTAGCGCGAATTCGGCCAAGGGCAAAAATGAGACCCAGTCATCCTGATCAGCAAATATGAAACATTTCAAATAGGACTCCAAAGTCTGGTTTGTTCTCTCAGTCTGCCCATTGGTCTGAGGATGAAATGAAGAGGAGAAAGATAACTGAATTCCCAGTTTGGAACAAAAAGCTCTCCAAAATCTGGAAACAAACTGGACTCCTCTGTCCGACACAATGTTCTCAGGAATCCCGTGCAACCGAACCACCTGTTGTAAAAACAAGGGCACCAACTCAGAAAAAGATGGCATCTTTGGGGGTGGTACAAGAGGGACCATCTTAGAAAATCTATCACAAATCACCCAGATAACAGTCATTCTCTGAGAGACAGGAAGATCGGAAATAAAATCCATGAGATATGGGTCCATGGCCTCCTGGGGACCGGGAGGGGCATCAACAACCCACTAGAATGAGAACAGGGCTTGGACCGAGAACAAGTCCCACAGGACTGCACAAAATTCCTGACATCACAAGATAAGGCAGGCCACCAAAAAGATCAACTCACCAAATCTCTGGAACCAAAAATACCTGGATGACCAGCCAACGCGGAGAAATGAATTTCAGACATTACTCTTTTCCTCCACTGGTTAGGGACATACAATTTTCTCATAGGGCAACATTCAGGTTTGTCCTCCTGAAATTCCTCCAGGGCACATCTCAAATCAGGTGAAATAACGGAAAGAACTACACCCTCATTTAGAATGGTAGTAGGCTCCGTCACATCAAGAGAATCTGCAAAGAAACTCCTAGAAAGGGCGTCTGCCTTAACATTCTTAGTGCCAGGAAGAAAAGAGACCACAAAATTAAAATGCATGAAAAACAAGGCTCACCTAGCCTGTCTAGGATTCAAGCGTTTGGTTGATTCAAGATAAATCAAATTCTTGTGGTCGGTGAGGACCACAACTTGATGTCTAACTCCCTCCAACCAATGTCTCCACTCTTCAAATGCCCATTTCATGGCCAACAATTCCCGATTCCCCACGTCATAGTTACATTCAGTTGGGGAGAATTTTCAAGAAAAGAAGGCACAGGGATTCATGTTAGAAGTCACCTGATCTTTTGGGGACAAAACGGCTCCTGCACCAATCTCAGAAGCATCTACCTCCACCTGAAATGGGAATGAGACATCAGGTTGCCGTAGAACCAGAGAAGAAGTGAATCTCCACTTAAGCTCCTGAAATGCCGAGACTGCCTCTGGAGACCAATTCACCACATCAGTGCCATTTTTGGTCAAATCAGTCAGTGGTTTAACAATACCAGAAAAATTACTTATAAATTTATGGTAGAAATTAGCAAACTTCTGGAGAGCCTTCAAAGAAGTGGGCTGAACCCTATCTTAAATGGCCAGTATCTTGGCCAGGTCCATTTCAATAGCAGACAGGGACAAAATGAATCCCAAAAATGAAATCCTCTGTACACCAAAAAGGCACTTTGATCCCTTAATATACAGAGAATTTTCCCTCAAAATCAGGAACACAGTCCGGACATGTTCCACATGAGAATCCCAATCACTGGAAAAGATCAAAATATCATCCAGATAAATGATCAAAAACTTATCCACAAAATCCCGGAAAATATCATTCATATAAGATTGGAAGACAGAAGGGGCATTAGTGAGCCCAAAAGGCATCTGTCATGATCCCAGTGCAGGTTTTGACCTGCACGTCAGGGGTTAATGTCTTGAGCTCAGTGCAGGCTTTGACCTGCACGCCTGGGGTTAATTATTGCGGCCTCTCTTTCGGTCAGGGAGAGCTTTTTATAGCCCTGAGAAACTCCAATCCCTGTCAGTTATACTTTTGCCTTTGGCCGAGTGTGTTGACCCCTGTGTGCCTGTTCGTTTTCTTATAGCTTGCTTATATGATTCTGATCCGGATGTGTCCCCCATTGTGCGTTTGCCTGTTGATTCTGTGCTGTATATCTGCTTCTCTGGTTTCTGACTTCTTGGCTACGTCTTGACTATCCGTTCTGTCTAGCCCTTTGGTAATTGTCGTGCTATCTCGTGCTTTGACCCCAGCCTGATCTGGTATATGTCCCTGTCTATGCCAATTAGTAACTTTGTTCCATAGTTACCATTCTAGGAGTTTTCCTGCAGCTCCTAGCTCTCTGGAGTTTAGGCCATGCCCCCAGCAGTCACATGCTTCAGGTCCTGCGGGTCTGAAGCACGCATCTTCTCTGCTGCTGCCCGCTCCACAGGTATCTCCGAGCACAGTTTGTCTTACTCAGGACATGCGCACTGGCTCAGTGAGCAAGTGCAGTGCAGTGTTCCTGACATTATAACTGACCATGAACTTTTTTTTTCCTCTCTCACTTCTGCAGCATGGACCCAATGCATGCCTTATCTGAGCAGGTGAATTGCTTGATTCAGTCGCTGCAGAAGCTACATTTGGAACACCAAACTCTGTTCCAGTCCCAACGGCAGGTTGTGGACTCGGTTCAGGGGGCGCTTTCCGCAGGCTTTCAGCAGGTGGGGAATAGAGATGTCCCACCCGAAGCCCCGGTTAAGTTACCAGATACGTTTGCTGGTGACAAAAATGAATTTAGAGCATTTAAAGAGGGCTGTAAACTCTTTTTCTCCTTGAGACCCCGTTCCTCTGGGGATGAGAAACAGAGGGTTGGGTGGTTATGTCCCTGCTTAGGGGGTCCCCACAAGCCTGGGCATTTTCTCTTTCCTCTTCTGCCTCAGAGAGAATGACTGTGGATGCGTTTTTTGAGACCTTAGGGCTTATTTACGATGAGCCAGATAGAGTGCATTTGGCTGAGGACAAGGTGATGAGTGTAGTGCGGTGTTCCTGACAGCATCACCAGGTACTCAAAATGTCCCTCTGGAGTATTAAACACCGTCTTCCATTCTTCCCCGTGCTTGATGTGAATAAGATTATATGCCCCCTGAGGTCAAGCTTGGTAAACCAACAGGCACTTTTAACTCTGGAAAGTAAATCAGAAATCAGGGGTAACGGGTACTGATATTTAAAAGTGATTTTGTTAAGGGAACGATAGTCAATACATTGGTTTAATGAACCATCTTTCTTGGCTACAAAAAAAAACCCAGCACCTAAAGGTGAAGAGGATGGTCTAATATGACCCTTCTCCAATGACTCCTTTATATAAGATCGCAGAGCATCATGTTCGGGTACCGATAAATTGAAAAGCCGACCCTTGGGAAATTTACACCCAGGCATTAACTCAATTACACAGTCATAACTCCTATGAGGAGGCAAAGACGCAGACTTACTCTCATTAAATACATCAGAAAAATCAGGCAAATAGTCAGGAATATCATGAGACTGGGGAGACGTGGAGAAAACAGGAGTGTCACTAAGAACACATTGACAACCCCAACTCACCACAGACACAGATTTCCAATCCAAAACAGGATTATGAGTTTGCAACAAAGGAAAACCCAGAACAATAGTATCATGTAATTTGTGCAACACCAAAAATTTGCAATTTTCTTGGTGGTCCGGGGCGACCCGCATTATCACCTGGGTCCAAAACTGAGGTTTATTCTCCGCCAAAGGAGTAGCATCAATACCCCTCAAAGGGATAGGGGTCTGCAGGGGTATCATGGGAAAACCACAACGTTTAGCAAAGTCCAAATCCATAAGATTCAAAGCTGCTCCTGAATCTACAAAAGCCTTAACGGAAAATGTAGACAAGGAGCAGATCAGGGTAATCGCCAAAAGAAACTAAGGCTGTACACTGCCCACCGCAAATGTGTGAGCAAAATGCTTTTCTCATTTAGGGCAGACAGAAATAGAATGAGAGGCGTCTCCACAGAAAAAACACATCTTATTACACCTTCTAAACTCCTGACTTTGCACCCTAGACAAAACCCTATCACATTGCATGGGTTCAGACGTTCGTTCGAAAGGCGGCAATGCCTCTCGTGTAGTTTTATGTTCATGTAAACGCTGATCAATTTGAAAGGCCAATGACATAGAATCATCTAGACCACAGGGAACAGGAAATCCTACCATAACAGCTTTTACGGTTTCTTCCAAACCCTTCCAAAAGAGAGCTGCTAGGGCATCATCATTCCATTTAGTAAGGACCGCCCACTTTTGGAATTTTTGACAATGTAACTCTGCGGAATCCTGACCCTGGTTCAATGCCAATAAGGTTTTCTCAGCTTGATCAATAGCATTAGGTTCATCATACAACAACCCCAAGGCTTGAAAAAATGCATCCACATAAGCCAGAATAGGATCTTCGGGTGTCAAAGCAAAGGCCCAATCCTCGGGATCGCTGCGCAGCAGGGAAATGACAATTTTAACCTGCTGCACAGAGCTCCCCCATGAGTTAGATTTCAAAGCAAAAAATAGTTTACAATTACTCTTAAAATTCAAAAATTTAGACCGATCCCCAAAAAACACATCAGGAGTAGGGATTTTTGGTCCAACAGCAGATGATTGAGCGAGATAGGCAGAAATTCCCCACACTTCAGCAGCGAGCTGCTCAACACGATCAGACAATTGCTTAGTCTCCATTTAGAGGAAAAAAAAATCTCCTCCTGCAGCCCCAGAAAAAAAAGAGGAAAAAATATATATATAAAAAAGAAAATCCTGACATTTTTTTTTTAATTCTTTCCTTCTTTAGAGTACCCTAGAGTCTACAGTTAGGCTGGTGATTCTGTTATGAATGGGTCACTGAAGAGGAGAGCAGGTCCAGGCTAAGCCACAGAAAACCAGAGAGGTCGGTACCTAAGCGGATTGCAGACCCCTGATCCTATCCACACAACTAGCAGTAGCCGTGGAGTGTACCTACGATGATCCTAGATGCCTCGGCACAGCCGGAGAGCTAACTAATGGGGGCTTCACACATAGCGATATCGCTAGCAATATTGCTAAAGCGTCACTGATTTTGTGACGCAGCAGCGATATCGCTACATGTGACATTACCTCTGACTGGCTCCCCCGCTGGCTATCGCTGATCATGCGAGAACGTCCCGGGCCGTTTCTCGTCGGTGGCTTCCTGCTGGGTTTCCTGCTGTCGCCGACGAGCGATGCATGGATTCGGGCGGAGGACTTCATCATCACCGCGTCTGACAGATAAGTAACGACCGCTGTTGCTTCGCTGCATTGCTGGTGAGATCTGCCTGTTTGGCAGCTCACTAGCGACCAAAACGTATTGACTAAATACCCTGTATTTGTTGTTACCTTGTTACCTTTTATCAGCACTTGCTGACTACTGTCATATGTCTTACTGCAAGGTATTTCTGCACATTTGTCATTCTGTGCATTTTGTTTGTGTTTCGGTCAGTGGGTGGTGTGAACATTGTCCAACAGACTTGTTCACAATTGTGCATGTCACATGTGTTTTTAATCACTAGCCACCATTTAGCGATGCACCAGCGATCCTGACCGGGTCGTATCGTTGTCTGGATCGCTGGTGCATCCCTAAATGTAACGGGCCCTAAGCCTAAAGCAAGAAAGGGGAAATCTAAACTGCCCCAGAGCAGACCCCAAAGGAATAGATAGCCCCCAAACATATATTGTTGGTGAGACAAGATGAAAACACAAACACAGGCAGGAAAATAGGCTGAGCAAATGATGGGGCCCACACTGACTAGACAGGACAGGAAAGGAAAGACACTGTCTGCAATCATGCAAAAAACCCTGCAAAAAGTCCAACATGTCTGATGCAAAAAAACACTGAAGTCACACGTCTTCGTCCCCCACTATATCATCACTCTGGTATATTCTGAAAGCAGAGCAAAAAGAGACCAATCTAACAGGGGGATAAAACAAACTGGCACAAGCAGTAACATATGGGCGGTGATTCAGCACAACCCCAGCCAGAGCTGGCTGACCCGCACCAAGAAGAGATTGACAAAATCCGATCAAATGCAAGCAGAATAGCAAATAAACCACTTAGCTGAACATGAAGGGACAGAGCTGGAGAAATCAGACCTCAGGAGGAACAGGAAGCAAATCACCAGCAGGGATAGAGGGAGTCGGCTGACTTAAATCCCAATCTGAAACCCCAGATCTCCAATCGTCATCATCATTATCAGGTGGCGAGCCTCTGTCAATCAGATCAGCTCCATTACCTTCAGTAACCACCAGAGGGAGCCCAGAAAGAGAACTCGCAACCCCTCTGTCGATCTGACCAGCTACACTACCTTCAGTAATAACCAGAGGAAGGCCAGAAAGCGAATTCACAACACCCCAGGCCTCTCTTAAAGGGATCTCCGGTATGAAAGTTAGGGTAAATCCCTCAGCGCTCTGATTCTCACCCCAGGCTTCTATTAAAGGGATCATTGATATGGAAGTCAGGAAAAATCCACGCAGCGCTCTGGTTCTGACCCCAGGCCTCTCTTAAAGGGATCCCCGGTATGGAAGTTAGGACCGTTCCACTCAGCGCTCTAGTTCTGACCCTAGGCTGACGGGATGATTTGGGATATTAAAGGGAGTA
Source organism: Dendrobates tinctorius (assembly GCF_039654945.1). Lineage (NCBI taxonomy): Eukaryota > Metazoa > Chordata > Amphibia > Anura > Dendrobatidae > Dendrobates > Dendrobates tinctorius. Next base: position 6,793,194 of record NW_027361773.1, read on the forward strand.
GCCGGTGGCTCTGGCTGGTGGGATGATGTGGGATATTTGGGGGAGTAGTCCGGTGGCTCTGGCTGACAGGAGATGTGGGATATTGGTGGTAGTAGTCCAGTGGCTCTTGCTGATGGGATGATGTGGGATATTAGTGGTAGTAGTCTGGTGGCTCTGACTGACGGGATGATGTGGGATATTAAGGGGAGTAGTCCGGCGTCTATGACGGGATGATGTGGGATATTAGTGGTAGTTGTCTGGTGGCCCTAGCTGATGGAATGATGTGGGATATTAGGGTTAGTAATCCGGTGGCTCTGACGAGATGATGTGAGATATTAGGGGTAGTAGTCCGGTGGCTCTGGTTGACGGGACGATGTGGGATATTATAGTGAATGTGGCTATGCGGAGTGGGCCGGGTTCTACACTCACCTTTATATATATATAGATATAATCATTATAATTTGTTATAACTACAGTAACCGTAGCTAGTTTCTATGCCCGGGCAGCACCGGGCTATTCAGCTAGTAGTTCATAAAGAGAGGTTGGAGTGGAAGATAAAGATTATAAGAGATGATGGCATGTTATCAGAGTTCATAAGGGCTGACAGTGTGTTTTTATTTAATAGGTTGTGATGGTATGTTACAGTTCAAAAAGGATGATGGTGTGGATAAAAAAAATTAATAATATAGGATACAGTGGAGTCTATGTACCTTAAGGATAGTGCGAGAGTCATATTTTGTGCAAGGAGCACAGTGTGGGGGCAATTGTTTTACAGATATTATTATCCAGGAGTATTTTAATGACACTGTTTTAAGGGCATCATTTTGGGAGGTGCTCCAGAAGGCTAAAAAAGAGGAAAGTTCATAGAGACGAGCTGTTGATGTCCAAAGCCACCAAAGCATCTGTATCAGATGGAGATGAAAAAGATGAGGACACCAACCAGAAAAGATGTCACTTATAAGGTAACTGGATGTAAATGTTTATATGTGATAATGCCTGCGTCAATTCAGTACCGTCGTTCCTGTATGGTCTGCAGTCTAATAATGACTGGAAACAACTCCCAGTATCTCCTTACATTGTTCACAACATGCAAGGACAGTACGGTGGCTCAGTGTTTAGCATTGCAGCTGTGCAGCTCTAGGGTCCTTGGTTTCAAATCCATCCAAGGACAACATCTGTAAAAAGTTTGTATGTTCTGCTCTTGTTTGTGTGGGATTCCTTTGGGTACTCCGATTTTCTCACACTCCAAAGACAAACTGATTGGTAAATTGTGAGCCCCAATATCAATAGTGCTGATAATGTCTGTAAAGTGCTATGGAATTAATGGTGCTCTATAAGTGAAAAAGATAAAGTTGAAAAAAAAATTACTGGAGTTGTAGGTTCATATGCTATAAATTGATTTTACGGGGGCTGGCTTCACATTGTAATTGATTGCTGTACTAAGTTTGGTGATGTACTTATGGTTGTTCTAGTGCTGTATTTGTGTACTGATGGTGGTTCTGACGCTGTATTCATACACTGATGGTGGTTCTGGTGATTTATTCCTGTCTTGATGTTGGTTCTGGCAATGTATTTCTGTGCTGACGATCACAGGTACAAGCTATACAATTTTTAAATACATTTATTTTGTTTATTTTTGCATTCAGTTAATTAGCAAAGATGCTTATTTTATTCTAAAGAGCAAAAAAAAATCCACAAATTTTTAAATGGATGCTTATATGAGTTAGTTTACAGGAGAACAACAAAACAACAGTTTTATTCAGCAGACCTCAATGATTATGATGTCCGTCATTTCACCAGACAAGCTAGGGCAGTGTAAAAAGTTATAATGCTTGTCTGGGCCAATAGAAAAGATGGAAAAAGTGAATAATGCCATTAGTTAAAAAAAGTCCCCTGTAAGAAACTATAATTGTATTGTTGTGTTGTCTCTTAATATACAAGTAGGTTCCTATACCCACGAGCTATACCCACGAGTAGTTTGTGCCACTGTAGATTTTTCAGTACAATAGCTCATCATAATGCTAAATTACACCTGTTTTTAAGATAGAAATTAGCCCATTTACCTCTTTGGTCCCTATAATGCTGCACTGGTCGCATCAATGATATATATCCACTCCAATCCTTATTGGATTCTTAATTCCTGCAATTTGAATAGACTCTGTTTAAAGTAGAACTGTACTTTCAACAAACTTTGCAGGCTATTGCAAGAAACTTTGAAATGTATCTTATCAGAGAAATCAGCTTCCATCCCCACTTACCAGACACTTTCTCCCCTCCTGCCTGACTCCTGAACTTGTCATCCACTGTGAGAAAGCGGCTCAAATCTTTCTTGCTCAGAGGAGATGGACTGTAGGTGTTAAGTAACAGTCCATTATCCTCTATGGAGAGAGGAAGAGGAAAGATGGGTGAGGAGCAGGGAAGAGAACAGAGTCAGAGAGAAAAACATTGTGAAGAGTTCCATAAAAAGTGTTTTACCTCACACCGGAGGTTGATTCAGATCAACACAGCCGAGCTCTGTTGTACAATGTCCTTCATGTTGCTGTAGGTTGTGAGCTAAAAAGTCAATGAAGAGCAGGAATTTCCCTCTCTATGCTGTACTGTCTATGGTAAAATCACTGTAGCTTTCTCCTCTCCAAGCAAACAATGGATTGCAAATTAGATATAAACCATTCAAAAGGGAAAACTGATGAAAATGCAGGATATACACTGATGAGCAAAAGGGTAACAATGTTTTGAACTTTTAACATTCAGGCTCCATCCACTACTTCTTCCAACGTGAGGCTATCATTTTATAGACAATCATCTTGGCTATCTCATACATAAAGTTGGCTATCTCATGCATAAATTTGACTTGCAATTATTTTTCATGTGATTACTTAGGCAGATTCTTGTCACCTCACTGCATTGTTACTGTTTTGTTCCTGGTGAATGAAAAATCTTTTTTCTTCCAGTATACTACAAATTGCTACCTGATCTCACATTCTCTAATAGCTTTGTGTGTTATTAGGTTGATTCTCAATCAAAAGGTCACTGGTTTGAATCAAGGAGCATCCTGAATTAGACATTTTTATTCAGCAGCATTATAATGATGCAGTAATACACTAGTAATGCTCAGAACTCACTACTAAATACCGTATTTTTTGGACTATAAGACACACTGGACCATAAGATGCACCTAGGTTTTAGAGGAGAAAATTAGGAAAAATAAAACTGAAGCAAAAATGTGGTTAATTCTGTGCTGAAAATCCCCTATCCTGGTAAATATAGTCCCCTCATCCCCATCCTGATACACATGGCCACTCATCCCTATCCTGGTATGCATGGCTCCCTCATCCCTATCCTAGTATGCATGCCTCCTCATCCCTAACCTGGTATGCATGGCCCCCTCATCCCTATCCTGGCAGGAATGATCACCCTCATCCCTATACTGGTATGCAGGGTCCCCATCTTGTTCAAGTATGCATGGCTCCATCCCTATCCTGCTATGCAGGGCCACATCCTTAAACTGGTTTGATTGGCCCCCATCCAAGTCCTGGTATGCATGGCCCCATCCTTATCCTGGTAGGATTGGCCCCATCCCGGTCCTAGTATACATAGTCCCATCCATATCCTGGCATGCATGGTCCCATCCTTATCCTGGTATGATTGGCTCCATCCAGGTCCTGGTATGCATGGTCCCATCCTTATCCTGGCATGATTGGCCCCATCCTGGTATGCATGGTCCCATCCTTATTCTGATATGATTGGCCCCACCCCCCCATCCTGGTATGCATGGTCCCATCCTTATCCTATCATAATAAGATAAATTGCTACTGGCCGCCTCCTCCCCATGACGCGATGGATGGGGTGGTGACTGGGCGGCCGGGAGGCGCGTGCTGGGGTGACGTCAGCCTAGTGTTGATCGTTGCCCTGGTTGTGCGTCCTTCCTGGTGCACTCTGGCCGCCTCCCCACCATGACGCGCTGGACGGGGGAGTGGCTGGGCAGCTGGGGAGAGTGACCTGAAGTGACGTCACACGGTGGGAGCCGCGGCTCCGATCGTACACAAGTGAAGGGGACATTTACATCAGGGGTCTCCTATATAAGGTCACGGTGGGCACATAACCAGATTCACTTACCCCCCAGGATGAAGCTCACGCGAAATGCGCATCGGGGACCATAACACCTCAAGGTCGTATGCTCTCTTCACTATTGGTCTCACTGGGTTGTCATTATTCATTCTAAATATGGAGTCCACTTGGACTACTCCTGCTCTGCATGTGCAGCAATCTTATTCAATTGTTTAGCAGTGCTATTATTAACTATTTATGTGTCACTCTCTGATTGCAGTAGCAATTTATCTTATTATGATGTCATTTTTTGTACTATACAGTGGAATGTGAGTTGCTGATTTGAGAATTATTAGATTTCTCCTACAATGTATGTAAACTCTTATCACATCATTGAGATACACTACCACTTAGGTACAAAGATGTATGGAAGCATTTCTCATGTAGCATTCTAGTATTGCTCCTGCAACTGTTTGAACTATATTTGCCCTGTCCACCCATTTATCAGTGGAGACACATTTAATCTTACCATATGGGCTTGACAGTGTTGTGACATGGCTATATCTGTAGTTATATCTTTGATCTATTTTTGATCTGTGATGTCTCCCAGGTGACTCTTTTAGTGCCAGCATTAGGCGCATTACATATATATTGCATATGTACTTTGTGGTGTTTTATTGGATATTCATCTTCTTTTAAGATTTTGTATATGTTTGTGTTTTTGGATTGACTCTAATAAAGCGGTGTTACTTTATGGCTATATGCTTCCGTGAGCTTTTTGGATGGTTCATTTCTCTTAAGTAGCAACACATGTGACCGCAGGTAGCAGCAGGAAGTCGGTGGCTGACACTGCACGCTACTGAAGAGCAATGAGTACTCACTCCTCTCTGCAATGAACAGTCCCGGTGAGTATTCTGGCAGCTGTGCTCGGCATGTAAGCAGTGCATGACGTCCCTGCCATGCGCTTCTTACAAGCATTAAGCAGCTGCTGGCAACAGAGCAGGACACTACTAGGGAGCGCAGTAAGGTAAGTGTAATGGTTTGTATTTTTTAATCTTTTCAGATGGGGCCGTGCATACCAAGACCAGGAGGGAGCCAATCATATCAGGATAAGGATGGGACCAATCATACCAGGCCCGGGAGGGTGCCAATCATACCAGGATAAGGATGGGACCAATCATACCCGGACTGGGATGGGGCCAATTATGCCAGGATAAGGATGGGACCAATCATACCATGAATGTGATGGGGTCAATCATATCAGGATAAGGATGGGACCAATCATACCAGGAAGGGGATGGGGCCAATCATACCAGGATGCCAAAAATAAATCAATATTCATTGCCCTCCAAGTCCATGGGCATGGAATGCTTATTCATTTATCTTTAGCAGTGGGCACAGGAGTTAGCCAGAGCCACCGGCTCATGCCTCTGTGACCTGCTGTTCCACCACCTCCCCCCCACAGCCAGAGCCGGTACATCTGGACTATAAGATGTACCCCTCATTTTCCACAACATTTTGGGAGGAAAAAATTGCGTCTTATAGTCCGAAAAATACGGTAATGCTCCTGAAAACTGGAGATTAGAGAAGTTTGCATAGATGAGCTATGTATGTGAAAAGTCATTGTGGCGCCCAGAGAAGATGGAGATGGAAAGAAAGAGAACAACTTCATCAGAGAAGATGTCACAAAAAGTGGCATATAAAAGTGTGGGCACCCCTGGCCAATTATTTGTCAGGAATACCACACTGCACTTGCTCACTGAGACAGTGCGCATGTCCTGAGTACAAACCTGTGCCCAAAGATACCTGTGGAGCGGGGCAGCAGTGGTTACAATGCGTGCTCCAGGCTCACAGGACCTGTGTCACTGAAGGTAGAAAGCAGTGAAGGACCTACAATCATGTAACTGCCGGGGCGGGGCTTAGCATCCTGCTGCTGGAGATAAGTGCAGGATTCTACTACAGGGATCCTCAAATCAGACAAACGGGGGTAATACACAGAGAGGGCAGCGTGGTACCAGAGGGACAAGCAGAGAGTAGTCAGAACGTAAGCAATGAGTCATACACAGAGATAGCAGCACAGTACAAGAGGGGCAATCAGAGACTAGTCAGGACATAGGCAATGATTCAGAAACCATAGAAGCAGATAAACGGTACAGAATCAAGAGACAAGCTCACAACATATACAGAACCATATAAGCAAGCTAGAAGACAATCAGAAGGCACAGGCACACAGGGGTCACCACACTCGGCCAAAGGGAAAAGTATAACTGACAGGGATTGGAGTCTCCCAGGGCTATAAGAAGCCCTCCTTGAGCCAAAGAGAGGCTACAATAATTAACCCCCGGCGTGCAGGTCAAGCTTGCACTGAGCCCAAGACATTAACCCCTGATGTGCAGGTCAAAACCTGCACTGGGATCATGACATTATTATTGTGAATAGTTAAGCGAGTTGAAGATGAAATGATTTCTAAAAGGCCTAACGTTAAAGACGAAATATTTCCTTTGTATTTTAGGCAAAAAATAATTATACTTTCATATTTCCATTTTAAAAATTACAAAAAGGAAAATGGGCAGATGCATAAGTTTGGGCACCCTTGAAAATTTGTGTGCTCAGATAACTTTGACCCAATTAGCCCATTAGGGTTATGGCTTGTTCACTATTATCGCTAGGAAATTCCAGGTGATGCAAATTTCCCAGATTTATAAAAACCCAGCCTCCTCTAACCTAGTGGAGGTCAAAATAAGGTCTGGAAGACCAAACAAAATTTCAGCAAGATTACTAGAAAGGTAAATCAGAAGCTCAGTTTGACTGCAAAAAAACTTCAGAAAGATTAAACAGGCTCTGGAGTTGTGGCACATTGTTCTTACTGTTCAGAGACACCTGCACAAATATGACCTTAATGGAGGAGTCATTAGAAGAAAACCTATCCTTCATCCTCACCATAAAATTCAGCATCAGCAGTATGCAAAAAGAGTATCTAAACAAGCCTGGTGCATTTATACATTTTGAAAACAATTCATGTGGACCAATCAGGTTAAAATGGAACTCTTTGGCCACAATGATCAAAGGTGTGTGTGGAAAAAAAAAGCACAGAATTTCAGAAAAAGAATATCTCACCAACCATTAAGCATGGAGGTGGAACAATCATGTTTTGGGGGTTGTATGGCAGCTAATGGTATGGGGAACATTCCACGGGTAGAGGGAAGAATGGGTTCAATGAAATTTCAACAAATTCTTTGTACAAACATAACACCATCTGTAAAAAAGGTGAAGTTGAAAAGAGGATGGCTTCTACAAATGGATAATCATTCCAAAAACGCATCAAAATCTCCAATAGATTACCTTAAAAATTGCAAACTGAAGCGTTTACAATGACCTTCATAGTCCCCTGATCTGAACATCATTGAAAATCTGTGTCTACACCTTAAAATAGCAGTACTTGCAAAACGACCCTGTAATCTCGCAGAAATGGAAGAATTTCATAAGGCAGAATGGATTAAAATCCCTCAAACAAGAATTGAAAAAGTGTTGGCTAGTTGTAAAAAGCATTTTACAAGCTGTGATACTTTCAAAAGGGAGTACTACTAGGTACTAACCATTCTGGAAGTCCAAACTGTTGCATCTGCCCATCTTCCTTTTCGTAATTTTTGAAATGTAAAAGATGAAAATATATATTTTTTTGCCTAAAATACAAAGGGAATGTGTCATGTTTAACTTCAGAGATCATTTAATCTTCAACTTAACTGTTCACAATAACAATCATTTTGCCTAGGGGTGCTCAAACTTTTGCATGATATCATGTGAATGCAAGTATGTGATACAAGTGAATTGCGCAAGGCAGCATATGCCTAGTCGGGACATAACCATATGTATGCAAAGCGCATAATTTCGGCCATGTGACCTCTCACTGTCAGCATCAGAATATCCTGAAAGTATGCATGGCGTGCTGTGAGGATTGTATATGGGCTGACCTGACATTACATTTGATCACTGCACTAAGCATCTAGATGCATTTATGTACTGATGGTGATTCTGGCAATGTATTTATGCACCGATGGTGGTCCTGATAATAAATTTAAGAACTGATGGTGATACTGGTGGTGTATTCAAGTTCTGATGGTTTTTCTGGTAATGTATTCCTCCACTGATGGTGGTTATAGTGATGTAATCATGTAGTAATTGTAATTCTGTTGATGTATTATTATTATTATTATTTATTTTTACAGCACCATTGATTCCATGGTGCTGTACATGAGAAGGGGTTACATACAAATTACAGATATCACTTACAGTAAACAAACTAACAATGACAGACTGATACAGAGGGGAGAGGACCCTGCCCTTTCGGGCTTACATGCTACAGGATGGTGGGGAAGGAGGCAGTAGGTTGCAGCAGTTCCGATGTTGGTTGAGGTGATATCTCCGGTAGTGGTGAGAGAGAAGGAGGTAGCGGGGTCATTACAGGCTGTAGGCTTTCTTGAAGAGGTGGGTTTTCAGGTTCCGTCTGAAGGATCCAAATGTGGTTGCTAGTCGAACTTGTTGGGTCAAAGAATTCCAGAGAATAGGGGCAGTTCGGGAGAAGTCTTGGAGGCGGTTGGGTGAGGAGCGAATAAGTGTGGAGGAGAGAAGGAGGTCTTGGGAGGACCGGAGATTACGTGAGGGAAGGTATCGGGAGATTAGTTCATAGACATATGGGGGAGACAGGTTATAGATGACCTTGTAGGTCAGTATTAGTAATTTGAACTGGATACGCTGAGTGAATGGGAGCCAGTGAAGAGATTTGCAGAGGGGAGAAGTGGAGGAGTAGCGAGGAAAGAAATGAATTAGTTGGGCAGCAGAGTTAAGGATGGACTGGAGAGGTGCGAGGGTGTTAGCAGGGCGACCACAGAAAAGGATGTTGCAGTAGTCGAGGCGGGAGATGATGAGGGCATGCGCAAGGATTTTAGTAGATTGAGGCTTGAGGAAAAGACGGATTCCGGAAATATTTTTGAGCTGGAGGAGACAGGAGGTAGAAAGAGCTTGGATGTGCGGTTTGAAGGACAGGGCAGAGTCAAAGATTACTCCGAGGCAGCGGACTTCCGGTACTGGGGAAAGTGTGATGTCATTAATTGTTATAGCTAGGTCGGGTAAGGAAGATCTGTGAGATGGTGGAAAGATGATGAGTTCAGATTTGTCCACATTGAGCTTGAGGAAGCGAGAGGAGAAGAAGGAGGATATGGCTGATAGACACTCTGGGATTCTGGACAGCAGAGAGGTGACGTCTGGGCCAGAGAGGTAGATCTGAGTGTCATCAGCATAAAGGTGGTACTGGAATTCGTGGAACTTTATGAGTTGCCCCAGACCAAGTATTCATATAATGTGGTGCTGATGATGTACTCATGTATTGATGGTAGTTCTGTTGATATATTCCTGTTCTGATGGTGGCTCTGATTATATATTTCTGTAGTGTTGGTCATTCTGGTGATGCATTCTTGTGCTGCTAATGGTTATGATCCTGTCCACATGGAAAAATCGATAATTTGTTGAGACTTTTCTCACTGTGCTAGCGGTGATCTAACTGAGGTCACCGCAGTTCAGGGACCTGACTGGGAACACACCCTCAGTGACCGGTGGTAACCTCAATGAAATCACCACTAGTCACTGATGTTGAGCTTGCAGCAGCTCATTCCTCAGTGGTTCTCAGCCTGGACTGTTACAACTTGGCACCATCCAGGTTGAAAACTAGTAATATCCAGACATGGATTACAGAAGTGGGACAGAATGTCAAACAGGTGAGGGATATGGTTGTTTTTTATTTTGGTTTTATTACAGGGCACAAGGGCTTCAATAGAATGGGCGTTAGGTGAGTACAATTGTGTTTTTATTTTTAAATAAAAAAGTAAAAGTGTGTTTTGCTTTTATTTCAAATAAAATACTTTATTCTTGCTCTGTGTTTATTTACCATATAACTATAAGATTAGTAATGGATAGGCATTTTATAGAGACCTATCCATTACTAAGCCATGGGCTTGATGTCATTGGACAATACAAAGGTGACATCAACCCCACAAATATGAACTCCACTTGCCACTGCCATAGGACAAGTGGAAGGAGCCAGGTAAAGTGCCAAAATGGGCGCATGTAATAGATGCACCTGTTTTGAATGGCTGTGGGCTGCTATTATTAGGTTGGGGGGCAATATCCATGTCCCCTGTTCAGCCTAATAATACCAGCCCCCAGTTGTCTGCTTTAGCTGGCTGGTTGTCAAAAATGAGGGGACCCCCACAGTTTTTTTAAATTATTAATTTAAACCAACCTTGATAAAGTTGACAGCTGAGGGTTGCAGCCCATAGATGTCAGTTTTGCCTATCTGGTTATCAAAAATATAGGGGAACCAAAACCATTTTTTAATTCTTTATTTAGAGCGCAGACGCCGACTGATGAATGTGCCGATCAGCCGCTGCCTGCTCTTGCTGTTATTTGTAGCAGCAGGAATAGATTGATGGGAGCAGTAGAGCAGTAGCCCCATCAGCTGACACCGGTGACCGGAGGTAAACTCTTTTCATCTGACCACAACTGTGGCTCATGCAGTCATTTGACAATATGGAAACCGCAGCTGTCTGATTGGTGGTAATGATTTTATCCTCGATCAGAGGCAGTGCTTGCCATGCTGTCATGCACAGTAAGGAGAGGCAGCCCTAAAGTCGAGATAGACATGTAACAAAACTGAAAAATTGCTTAGAGAATTTAACCACATCTCCAAAAATATTTACTTACAAAGACTAGAGTTGAGCGAAACGGGTCGGTCAAATTCATAAGTCGCCGACTTTCGCTAAAGTCGGGTTTCATGAAATGAAACCCGACCATAGCGTGAGGTCGGCCACGAGGTCGGCGACCAGAGCGCCAAAGTCGCACTTCAAATGATGCTTCCAGCGCGCTTTTTCAGCCAATGATGGAGGACGCACACTGTGGGCAACGCGATGACATGGGCAGCAGTGACCACCATCTTTGAGAAGGGCATGCAAGTGATTCGCTTGCTTTGCGTGGTGTCACAGGGGCTATAAAACGGCGTGCACGCCGACCGCCATCTTACTTATGCCGATCTTAGCATAGGGAGAGCTACTGCTGCTGCTGATTCTGTAGGGAGAGCGTTAGGCAGGGAAAAAGAACAAAAAACTGCTTCTGCTGGTAGCGATTTTCACTGTACAACACAACAGTTTGTGTGCAGTGACAGGGGAGGCTATATTTTTGTGCATCAGCTCTGTTGGTTATTAGGCTGCCTTATAAGGCTCCCTGATAGCTGCATTGCTGTTTGCACACTGCTGTGCAAACTGCTTTTTTAAAAGCAAAAATACTTTTCTTCCTCTTTTCTGCACAGTTACCAAGCATTCATTTTTCCACACTTTTGTGTGCAGCAGTCCTGCTTATTAGTTCAGCCTCCTAAAATCTCTATGGAGATTCAAATTCTCCCCAATACTATACACAACTTGTACTTTGTCATACACCAGACAATTTCAGCCTGTTAAATTGAGGTGTAATCTATAGTGGGCCCGAGATAATAGTTCAGCCTCCTAAAATCTCTAGGGAGATTCAAATTCTCCCCAATACTATATATACACCTTGTACTTTGTCATACACCAGCCAATTTCAGCCTGTTAAATTGAGGTGTAATCTATAGTAGGCATGAGATAATAGTTCAGCCTCCTAAAATCTCTAGGGAGATTCAAATTCTCCACAATACTATATACACCTTGTACTTTGTCATACACCAGACAATTTCAGCCTGTTAAATTGAGGTGTAATCTATAGTGGGCCTGAGGTAATAGTTCAGCCTCCTAAAATCTCTAGGGAGATTCAAATTCTCCACAATACTATATATGCCTTGTTGTCATGATCCAGGTCGGATCTGACAGATTAAATGCACAAAGTAACCTTTTTTTCCCTTGGCTGTGTGCCAAAGGTGGTTTTGTCCCCGATGGCCTTTAGGGTCATTGCACTGTGGTGATTTCAGGTAGTTTTCCGCCCCGTTGGCCATTAGGGTCATTGTACTCTGGTTACCTTAGTTTGTGCACGTGATTATGTAACAGGTGTGATTGCTCTATAAATGAGTATCAGGTGTGTTAATCACTGCTAGTGATACTTCCTCATTTGCAAGCAAGCCTGGGTGAAGAATGCAGCTGAAGGAGAGTCACAAGCAGCTCAGTGAGAGTCCTGGAGGGTCAGCTATGGGGTCTGCAAGGAGGGCTGGCATGGCTGGGTGGAGTCACAGCTATGGTGTCAGCAAGGAGTTCTTGCATGGCTTGGTGGAGTGGCAGCTATGTTGTAGAGCTGCACTCATGATGCTGGACTTGGTTGCTGGAAAGCTGGACTCAAAATGCTGGACTCTTTGGCAGAAAACTGGACTCATTTACTGGACTTTGTTTCTGGACAGCTGCACGCCGGTGGTGGACTATGTTTGCTCCAAGGCTGCACTATGATGATGGATCCGGTCGGAGGAAAGGATGCACACAGGTGGTGAGCTCTGTTGCTGGGAGCGTAAGCAACAGAGCAAAGCTAAGTGGTGTTTCCCCTGTTTTGTCACTTTTCCTTTCGTGTGTTTAGTGCAGTGGTGGGATTAGTTTCCGCACTGGCCAATTCCCTAGTGAGGGTTTAGGTGCAGGGCGAGCTAGGGTTTAAAGGTATCCTGAGCGGCGTCCGGTGCGGAACCGGCCTAGGGAACGTTAGGAGTGTAGAGACACGGACTCAGGGGAGTGCAGGAGGTCTCCACGTCCCCCGTTCCCTATCGCAGGGCCACCATTGTTATTGTTACCCAGGTTTCCCCTTTTCCCCTATGTCTTATTGTATTAGTTACCAGCCTGCGGGCCGCGTCACATAGGACAATTACACGTGCCGCGTCCTGTTGTATCAGTTACCGGCCTGCTGGCCGTGTCACTCAGGACGGGGCATGTGACACTTGTACTTTGTCATACACCAGCCAATTTCAGCCTGTTAAATTGAGGTGTAATCTACAGTGGGCCTGAGATAATTGTTCAGCCTCCTAAAATCTCTAGGGAGATTCAAATTCTCCCAATACTATTTACACCTTGTACCTTGTTTTACAGTACCATATAGCTGGTGGTATTTTGGGTACATTTTCCCAAAAATGAGGAAGTATGGTGGAAGAGGCCATGAACATGGGCGGGGATTGCCAGCTGGTACTGATGGTGGTGGTGGTGCATCTGCTGGTAGTGGGAAAAGCACAATAGCACCTAAGGCAGGAGGTGTTGAGCCTGCGTCATCGTCTGGCTCCACAAGGCCTTGAAGGCTCCCTTTTCTGGGAGTAGGTAAACCGCTTCTAAAGCCGGAGCTTCAGGAACAAGTTTTGGCTTACATTGCTGACACAGCCTCCAGCTCTATCGCCTCCTCTTCTGAAGTTTCAAAAAATAAAAGCACTGAGTCGTCAGTGGAGGCTCCTGGTCAGGAACAACACCTTTCCTTGTGTCCTTCACCCCTATCCAAATTGATGGATGCAGCAGGCCACACTACAGATTACTCCATGGAGCTCTTTTCACATACCATGCCTGGATTAGCAAGTCAAATCGTGAATTCCCCAGTCCAAGATGAATCTGACATGTAGGGCACTGATGCAGAGCCACTGCTAGATTTTTCTGCTGGTACATTCACTCAGAGCACTACATGGTCCTCGCAGTGTACTGAGCCAGAATCTGACCCTGATGAAACTCAGGTGCCCCTTCCCGCTTTCTAAACCACCTTACACTTAGTAAGGTTCACATGAAATTGAAGAGGAGGTGATGGATGACCCAGTTGTTGACCCAGATTGGCATCCATTGGGGAAAGAGGGTGCCGCTGCCAATAGCTCAGAAGAAGAGGAGGAGGATCCGCAGCAGGCATCGACATCACAACAGCTGTTACCTGGCAGGCCCGTAGCAGTCCAAAAATGGGTTACAAAAACCAAAAGTGTTGCAGGACAGCTTGGCCAGATGGTCAAATTAGCACAGCTTGCAAGGCCTCAAAATGTCTTCCGTAGTAGGAAGAGTGCAATGTGGCACTTTTTTGAACAAAATCCTAATGATCAGGCAAAGGTTATCTGTAAGAAGTGAGCAAAGACCTTTAGCCGAGGGAAAAATCTGAGAAATTTGAATAACAGTTGCATGCTTAGACATTTAACCACCATGCACTTGCAAGCGTGGACGGACTACCAAACCTCACGTACCACATGTGCACCTGCTCCGAATCAAGGTAGTCAGCAACGCTATATCGCTTCCCCCACTGTAAGCCCACTGGTTAGCACACCACCAGCAGCAAATGTTGAGGTGTCGTCGCAAGGCCAAAGCAGTCAGGGAATCACAATGTTATTGCTATGAAAGACTGAATCTAGGCCATCAGCAAGACCACCAACACCATCACATCACCAACCCTCTCTCAGTCTGCCATGTCCACCGCTAATTCCACCATATGCAGCTCTCAAGTCCAGCTCACCCTACCAGAGACTCTGAGTATGACAAGAAAGTACTCATCCTCTCATCTGCGTACACTGTGTTTGAACGCCCACATTGCCAAACTAATCTCGTTAGAGATGATGCCCTACCTGTTGGTTGAAAACGAAGCTTTCCACGAGCTCATGGCCTATGCAGTACCACGCTATGACCTACCCAATCGGCACTTCTTTTCTCGAAAAGCCATCCCAGCCCTCCACGTGCATGTGAAAGACCGCATTGTCCATGCACTCAAGCAATCAGTGAGTGGAAAGGTGCACCTCACAACAGATGCATGGTCCAGTAGGCATGGCCAGGGCCGTTATGTGTCCATCACTGCACAGTGGGTTAATGTGGTGGATGTAGGGTCCACAGGGGACAGTGGCAGTGGGACACTGCTGCCTAGCCCATGGTATAGGAAACAGTTGGCTGTAGGCATTTGACCCTGCTCCTCCTCCAGAAGCGAAAGCTTATCCACAGAGCGCAATCACATGAGCACTCCATCCGCAGCTGCCAGTGTTGCACACGAGGTGTCCCACTATCGAACAGCTAGTGGTAAGCGTCAGCAGGCTGTGTTGCAGATGATGTGTTTGGGCGACAACAGACACACCGCGGAGGTACTGGCCGACTACTTCCAGCGACAAACTGAGTCATGGCTGGGCAGTCTACATCTTGAGGCAGCCAAGGCAGTTAGTGATAACGGCCGGAATTTTGTGGCATCCATAGCTGTCACGGACACGCGTGACCCTGGATACACCGCCTCCAGTTGGGCGAATTTAAATAATAAGACGTGCAACTGGATACACCGCCTCCAACTGGCGAATTTAGGTATTACACGTATATATAAAGTAGTCTGAAACCCTTAAATAATAAAGGGGAACCTGGGTAACATTAACAATGGTGGGCCCTGCAATAGGGAATAGGGAAGTGGAGACCTCCTGTACTCCCCTGAGCCAGTGTCCCTGCACTCCTAACGTTCCCTATGCCGGTTCCACACCAGGCGACGCACAGGAACCTAAAAACCCTAGCTCGCCCTGAACCTAAACCCTCACTAGGCAATTGGTCGGTGCGGAAACTAATCCCACCACTCCACTAAACACACATGAGGGAAAATGACAATACAGGGGAAACACCACTTAGCTTTGCTCTGTTGCGTACGCTCCTAGCAACAGAGCCCACCACCTGCGTGCATCTTCTCCTTCACCCGGATCCATCACCATAACTGGATCCTTCACCATAGTGCAGCCTTGGAGCAGAGTCCACCACTAGCTGCAGCTGCCCAGTAAACAGAGTCCCAAAGATGAGTCCAGCTTCTGCCAAAAAGTCCAGCATGCTTGAGACCAGTTTTCAGCAACCAAGTCCAGCATGCTGATTGCAACTCTCACCATCGTCGCCACTCCACCAAGCCATGCCAGCACTTCCTGACGACACCATAAACTGTGACTCCACCACGCCATGCCAGCCCTTCTTGCAGACCACATAGCTGCCACTCGTCCCCTCTGGCTGGGCTGCGCAGGACTCATGTTCAGCTCCCTCTTTCACCCAGGCTTCCTTGTGAATGACTAACACACAATAT
The DNA here is from genome assembly GCF_039654945.1 of Dendrobates tinctorius. Classification (NCBI taxonomy): domain Eukaryota; kingdom Metazoa; phylum Chordata; class Amphibia; order Anura; family Dendrobatidae; genus Dendrobates; species Dendrobates tinctorius. The sequence goes on from NW_027361773.1 coordinate 6,809,250, forward strand.
CACCAACAATGATTGAACACACCTGGCTCTCTTTTATAGAGCCTCACACCTGATTTATAATTACGTGCACTAAACCAAAGAAACTAAAGTGCACTACCACTCACCACCACCGGGGCAACTTAGAATGAATGACACCATGTGTAATAATTCTAATGGCCACCGGGGGCAATCACATCACTTTGGCACCTAGCCAAAGGAAAAAAAGTTCACTTATCCATTTAATCTGTCAGATCCACGCTGGATCATGACAGTACCCCCTCCTTAATGAGGGGCCTCTGGACCCTCAAGACCACTCCTCATTAGGGAAACACCTACAGTGGGGACGCCCAGATCCTGAGTTCACCCCACCACTACCTGACACATCAGGTTAATGACAAACGCACTGCTGGTATTGGCAATACATGTTCGTTTTGGAGGCACCACTCATCTCCACAGTGCCGACCTGGGGAACGAGGTTATGTATGTGAATGTTTAGTATGTGCTGTTAACACTTCGCAACACACTTCCACTGATTTTTTTTTTTTTTTTTTTGGTGGCCACCCATACACGCTCGTTCACACACAGGTCCGGACCTAAACGTTTATTGCACACATTCGTTAGTCATGAATTTGGTGAACTCATTCTGGACTCGACAACAGAGGCGTCCCTCCGCTGTCACCACACTCACACCCCCGCTATTCACCAAGGGACACCACCCTCCAACCCTTTCACCATGAGGTCTGCGCCTCCCAGGGTTGGTTAATGGCGAAGGGTGAGATTTGTCCCTACTCCCCCGCAGCACACCTGCTGCTCACACCTGGAGGTGAAGGGACCGGGATATGGAGGAAATATACACTCGCTGGTCGCCACCACACAACCAGGAGGGGCGGCTTCTTCGGTGGTATTTGAAGATTTGGCGTAAGCCCCGCGGACTATCACCAGTCTGCTCACTACATGGACGTACCCCTTCACCTCGGGGAACCCCAGACAGCACCGTGGGTATCACCAACTCCACCCACCTGTCTGGGTACGTCCGCCTGTATGAACAAGTCCCGCTCCCCAGCAGCGACTCTAGGGGGCTTTTACCAAAGTCGCAGGGACATGGAGAAAAAAATACACTCGCTGGTCACCTTCCTCCACACGACCAGGAGGGGGCGGCTTCTTCGGTGGTATTGAAGATTTGGCGTGAGCCCCGTGGACTATCACCTGTCTGCTCACTACAGGGACGTACCCCTTCACCTCGGGAAACCCCAGACAGCACCATGGGGATCACCAACTCCACCCACCTGTCTGGTTACGTCCACTTGTATGAACAAGTCCCGCTCCCCAGCAGCGATTCAATGGGGCTTTTGCCAGACCCACAATTTGCCAAAGCCGCCATTTTGATTTCCTGGTTCCCTGAGCAGAGGCCTCAGACCCTGATAACTGCTGCTGCAGTGGCTCTAACAACCTTGCCGCTCCCCACTCACCTCAGTGAGGCCCGGCAGCAATTGCTCACAGGTCTCCACATGGCCAAAGCTCACCAGAAAAAAAAATGTATGGTTGGTGATAATGTCACGGTCACGTATGTCTGGATGCAGCGAGTACCGCAAGGCGAACCCATGACACGCATGACCCTGGATACACCACCTCCATTTGGGCAAATTTAAATAATAAGACGTGCAGCTGGATACACCGCCTCCAACTGGCGAATTTAGGTATTAAACGTATATATAAAGTAGTCTGGAAACCCTTAAATAATAAAGGGGAACCTGGGTAACATTAGCAATGGTGGGTCCTGCAATAGGGAATAGGGAAGTGGAGACCTCCTGTACTCCCCTGAGCCAGTGTTTCTGCACTCCTAACGTTCCCTATGCCGGTTCCGCACCAGGCGACGCAAAGGAACCTAAAAACCCTAGCTCGCCCTGAACCTAAACCCTCACTAGGCAATTGGTCAGTGCGGAAACTAATCCCACCACTCCACTAAACACACATGAGGGAAAATGACAATACAGGGGAAACACCACTTAGCTTTGCTCTGTTGTGTACGCTCCTAGCAACAGAGCCCACCACCTGCGTGCATCTTCTCCTCCACCTGGATCCATCACCATAACTGGATCCTTCACCATAGTGCAGCCTTGGAGCAGAGTGCACCACCAGCTGCAGCTGCCCAATAAACAGAGTCCCAAAGATGAGTCCAGCTTCTGCCAAAAAGTCCAGCATGCTTGAGTCCAGTTTTCAGCAACCAAGTCCAGCATGCTGAGTGCAACTCTCACCATCGTCGCCACTCCACCAAGCCATGCCAGCACTTCCTGACGACACCATAAACTGTGACTCCACCACGCCATGCCAGCCCTTCTTGCAGACCACACAGCTGCCACTCGTCCCCTCTGGCTGGGCTGCGCAGGACTCATGTTCAGCTCCCTCTTTCACCCAGGCTTCCTTGTGAATGACTAACACACAATATCACCAACAGTGATTGAACACACCTGGCTCTCTTTTATAGAGCCTCACACCTGATTTATAATTACGTGCACTAAACCAAAGAAACTAAAGTGCACTACCACTCACCACCACCGGGGCAACTTAGAATGAACGACACCACATGTAATAATTCTAATGGCCACCGGGGGCAATCACATCACTTTGGCACCTAGCCAAAGGAAAAAAAGTTCACTTATCCATTTAATCTGTCAGATCCACACTGGGTCATGACAATAGCCCTTTCAAAACTCAGACACATACCTTGCCTGGCTCACACCTTGAACCTGGTGGTGCAGTGCTTCCTCAATAATTATCCAGAGTTAACAGCCCTGCTCCATAAGGTGTGAAGACTGTGCTCGCACATCTGCCGGTCGCCCGTACACTCCAGTCATATGCAGAAGCTGCAGCAATTGCTCCTCCTTCCCAAGCACCACCTAATTATCGATGTTGCAACAAGGTGGAACTCCACCCTGCACATGGTTGAGAGGCTGTGCGAACAGAGGAAGGCTGTAATGCATTTGTGGGAGGATACACGGGCAGGCAGTTTGAGGGCAGACATGGAGTTGTCTGGTGTGCAGTGGTCGAAGCTGAAAGACCTCTGTAAAGTCCTTCAGTGTTTTGAGGAATGCACACGGCTGGTAAGTGCTGATGACGCCATCATAAGCATGAGCATCCCACTTATGCGTCTGCTCATGCAAACTTTGATGCACATTAAGTAGCAGGCGTCTGCAGCCAAGGAGGAAGAGGAAGAGGAGGAGGGAAGCCTTGATGACAGTCAGCCATTGTCTGCTTAGGGAACTCTCCTGGACGAGGTGGAGGAAGAAGAGGAAGAGGAGGAGGAGGGGGATGATGGGGATGATTATTTAGGGGAGGAGGATGCTCCTCAGGGGGCAAGAGAAAATGTTGACATGGCAAGGTCAGGTACAGGGTCTGTGCGTGACTGGAGGGATGTGGATTTGCCAGAAAGTGCTCCTCCACCCAGCTCTCGCAGTGCATCATTGACACCTGGAACATTGGCCCACATGTGTGATTATGCCTTGCAGATCCTAAAAAGGGACCCCCGCATTGCCAAAATGATGAGCGATGATGACTACTGGTTGGCCAGCATCCTGGATCCATGCTATAAAGGCAAATTCCAAAACATCATGCCACAGGAGAACCTAGAGCTAATATTGGATAACAAACAGGCAACTCTGGTAAACCGTTTGTTTGAGGTATTCCCAGCACACAGCAGCGGTGATGGTTCTCACACGAGCCGTAGGGGGCAACATGGAAGAGGTGTTCATGGTGCACACATCCGAAGTGGCGTTGGAGACAGGGGTTTCATGACCATGTTGTGGACTGATTCTTCAAGTACCGCTCACACGACTGGTAATACTGCATTGATTGAAAGTGACAGGAGACAGCAGTTGTCAACTATGGTTACAAACTACTTCTCCTCCCATATCGATGTTCTCCCTCACAGGTCATTCCCCTTTGACTATTGGGCCTGTAAACTGGACACCTTGCCTGAATTGGCACAATATGACTTACAGGAGTTCGCTTTCCCTGCTGCTAGTGTTCTATCCAAGAGAGTCTTCAGTGCTGCTGGATCAATCCTGACAGAAAAAAGGACCCGTCTGTCGACCCAAAATGTTGATGATCTAACCTTCATTAAAATGAACCATGCATGGGTTTCAAAGGATTTTGTCCCACCTTCCCCTGCTGACACATAGGTTGCCAGAAAAATGGCTCACTTTTGTCCTCCTCTTCCTCGGACTTCTCCAATTCCTCCATTTGCAGCTGCTGAATGTCCAACATCAACATATACCATTTTTTCAACCTCCCTAACTGGGCTGCCTCCCCCCCAGGGTCAACACCTGGCGCATGCACCCGTGCGAGTGCCGTTGCCCTGGACAGGTGGATGGGCCCACTCTTGGGCGACGGCACTGGCACAGGGTCCCTCATAGAACAATCAAGTGTCTCTGACAGTGGGGGTGCCCACCCGCCGTCAGGCACACCGGCTTACTATGAGGGGCCCTGTATCAGTATCACCACCCACGAGTGGGTCCCCCCTGCTTGCTCAGGGCCCCAGCACTTGCAATACTTACCTTTCCCTGCTCCACCGCTGTGTAGTCTGGGCTGCTAAATCCTTCACTGGGACTGCCACTACAAATTTTGTGAAATGATAGATGATGGTTAAGATGTAGCTATGCCCTGTCCTGCTGGGCTCTATCTTCAGATGATCAATGGCTTCCATTTGTTATGGACGTCGACTCACATTTAGATGCAGTGGTGGTTTATCATCAGCTTTCACAGTTTTCCTACTCACAGATGTGTGACATTCCTGCCCACATTTTTAAATGTGTCCTCTCATGCCAATCCAATAGAATTGCCTACGGCCTGTGGCATCTGTCTTTTGCACTCCAAAGTTACCTGACAGATCATGATAGGCAGTGAGGACCATGTCTACATCTCTCCCTGTGATCACAATTTGATGGAGACGAGTAATGGTGATGGGATCCACGGTACTGCGATACAGCAACCCTTTCTTCACAAAGAACTGTTTTCGCTGTCTCCACAGACAAAGTAATTGAGGGTCAGCATCGCCTCTGAGAATTCTCCCGGGAGTTTTTCCCGTGATTAGTAATTCCAAAATTTCGGCAATCACTCGACTTTCCGCCTGTACTTGTATCCATCTCGCTTCCTCTTGCGGAGAGTCTGGACTGTCTTACTGAGGCTGAAATATATATGAAGATTCAAAAACACCCCTACAGTGTATACTGGTGTACGCTTCGAATACATTACCCTTTTTCTACTTTTTAGATTCTTGTCTAATCTAGACTGAGGCTGTGAGTGTCTTTGTCTGACTCCGGAAATATACACAGAGATTTTTAATGTTTAAACTATGCTATATATACCTGTTATCCGGTGATACTGTACCCTTTCTCAACTTTCTACAATCTTGTCAAATTCATACTGGGCCTGAGACCGTATGAGTCTGCCTCCTGATTAGAGATGAGCGGTGTTCGAGTCGAGCTGTTTTGGGCAGTGTTTGAGCCGTTCGTCGAACTCGAACACTTTGCTTAAAATTCGGCTGTTCGAGGTTCCATTCGAGAACGGTTCGTTCACCAAAAGCATAACTTCATTTTCACATTAATAATGGTTTTCAATGTTAATAGACAGTTTCATGGCATAGTAGCGGTGTCTGGTAGCCAGCAATGTAGTACACCCTTCAAAGAGCTACACCATGTGTGTTTCTAATAATTTTTTACCGCATCTTGTCCAGAAAATCCTTTTGAGCCTCGTAGCACTGTCTGCTACTCAGCAGAGGAGCCCACCCGTGAACCTAGCTATGCCGCCTGTTTATAAAAGAACCAGTTTTTGACTGCATTTAGCCCAGTTAATACTTTGGGCCTAGTAACTGTGTCTGCTACTCAGCAGAGGAGCCACCCGTGAACCAAGCTGTGCCGCCTGTTTATGTAAGAACCATTTTTTAACTCCATTTAGCCCAGTCAATACTTTGGGCCTAGTAACTGTGTCTACTGCTCAGCAGAGGAGCCCACCCGTGAACCTAGCTATGCCGCCTGTTTATGTAAGCACTGTCTGCTACTCAGCAGAGCTGCCCAGCCGTGAACCAAGCTATGCCGCCTGTTTATGTAAGAACTGTGTGCTACTCAGCAGAGGAGCCCAGCTGTTAAGCAAGCTACAGCACCTGTGGTTTGGACACTTAATTTTTGCACATTCTTTCTGGACTACCGGTTAGGCCTAATTCCGGAATTCCGGTTGACCTGCACTCACTGGGAAATCCTCATTCGCGGGGAAGAATTGGAATCCCAGATCCCCATCACTAACGGGGTTCAGCGGGTTATCCGCACCTGTAAGCGACACACGCTGGTCCTTTCAGTGTAGCGCGCATGCATCTCCGGACATGTAAGGGCATGACTGACCTGTTATTGCTCGATCTCGCATGCCACAGCCTCACGTGTCCCTCTAGTAAGCTGGATGCGGACTGCGGGGGCATGCCGGAGTCTCGTTCGTTAACGGAATTAAGCTGACAAATCGCTAGCACAACTAAAAACGGCCATGCACCACCACCCACAGAATCGAGAAAGCTTGCAATCTGTCCATCCTTTCCGTGGCTGGCATGGTTGAGGCTGGCCGTGTGGAGTCCAATTAAGCCGCAGGCTCCACTCCTTGTTGTGGTGCCCTTCTGGACATTCCTTTAAGGTTCAGCTTTGCAACCATACTGCCCCGTAAACCAAACACTTTGCCTTCATGGACGCTGTTCGGAGGGTCGTGGGAATAACGCCGCCCGATCGGCAGTTGACATAATTTATGGTGGGAAGTCCGACGGTATATGATCGTCTTCGATTTTAGAATTTTAGAATTTTTTTTGTATTTTAGATTTTTATTCCAGCCTTTCTTGACTTTATAAGGGCATGGCATGCCTATATCTGTGTCTCCTCCTCCTTTTACTCCTCCACCTCTTTTCTATATGTAGTTGCCCTTTTCCATATGTTATTTGTGTCTTCTAAGCATTTTGTCTGCTTTGGGACACCTTTTAAGGTGTTTTGCATGTGTTTTCTATGTGTTTGTATGTGTTTGTGTTTGCCTGCCATTGTTTTCAATGGGGTTCGACAGTGTTCGTCGAACGTTCGACGAACATTCGACGAACTTGCCTCCTGTTCGACGAATCGAACTCGAACACTAGCGGGGTGGCTCAACACTACTCCTGATATATAGACGTACATTTTTAATGTTTAAACTATGCTATATATACCTGGTATCTGGTGATACTGTACCCTTTCTGCCAGAAAATCCTCCTCCACCCACCACTCTAAGTGTATCATTGACACCTGGAACATTGGCCCACATGTGTGATTATTTCTTGCAGATCTTCTTTTTATATTGTGGTGTGATCCATTCTGAGCATGTGAGAGTCTGTTGGTTACTCCTGCAATTTATAAGTAGATTTAAAAATTACCCCAACACTGTATACAGCTCTACGCTTGTGATACGTTACCCATTTACTGGTTTTTAAAGTCTGGTCTAATCCAAACTGACCAAGTGAGAGTCTGTTTCTGACTCTGGAAATAAATACTGAGATTGACAATGACCCCTACACTGTATACAGCTGTACGCTTCAGATCCATTACCGTTTTACGGCTTTTTATATTGTGTTGTAATCCATACTGAGCCTGAGAGCGTCTGTGTCTGCCTCCTGAAATATATAGGGAGATTTAGAATGTTTAAACTATACTATATATACCTGCTATCTGATGATACTGTACCCTTTTTTTACTTTTTATATTCTTGTCTAATCCATACTGAGCGTGTGAGCGTCTCTGTGTGACTCATGAAATATATACGGAGATTTTACAATTATCCTTTGACTGTATACAGCTGTACGCTTCTGATACATTACCATATATCTGATGTTATTTTGGGTACATTTTCTCCAAAATTTGGAAGTATGGTGGAAGAGTCTGCGGACGAGGGCGTGGGGGGGGCCAGCTGGTACTGATGTTGGTGGTGCATCTGCTGGTAGTGGCAAAAGCACAATAGCAGCTAAGGCAGGAGGTGTTGAGCCTGCGTCATGGTCTGGCTCCGGAAGGCCTGGAAGGCTACCTTTTCTGGGAGTAGGTTAACCGCTTTTAGAGCCGGAGCATCAGGAACTAGTTTTGGCTTATATTGCCGCAACAGACTCCAGCTATATGCCCTCCTCTTCTGAAGTTTCAAAAAATGCAAGCACTGAGTCGTCAAGTGCTGGCTCCTGGTCAGGAAGAACCCCTTTCCCTGTATCCTTCACCCCCACCAAAAGTGAATGATGCAGCAGGCCACACTTCACATTAGTCCATGTAGTTCTTTTTCACATACCATGCCTGGGTTATCAAGTCAAATCGTGAATTCCCCAGTCCAAGATGAATCTGACATAGAGTGTGGGTCGCCTGCCAGGGCAGTGGGGTTAATCGATACCGGGCCGGTGTCTCAGAGGGATGTGTCATGGTTGTGGTGACCCTGGGCGTGCATGCAACGGGATGAATAACGTTTATAGGTGAATGATACATGACGCCACCTGTGGTTTCTGATCAGATTGACCAGCGCTGCAGTGTCGCTTCTCTGGGACAGATGTTGTGGTGCAGCTAAGATGTAGAAGCCCTGCACAGGTACGGCTGTAGTCGCAGGGCAGATGAAAGAGATGGTAGATGGTGTGCAGTGCAGGATGTAGCAGAGCCGTGCGCCAGGCGCAGGAGAAAAATGACAGACACAGTCATGCAGTTCCTTTACCTGTACTTGGTAAGTGCCATCCAGGACCCAGAGTACAGATGGAGAAGGAGTTGGTCAGCCTGGAAGCAAATTAGGAATTCTCTCTCTGCAGATAGGTAGTGTGGCCTCCGTTCTAGCGCTTATCTGAGGTACTCGCAGTACTGAGTTCACTGAAGTTCCCCCTGCTCATCCTCCAGCTCCCCTTCTCACGTCCACACACTTCCCCTTCCCTTCACAGACTGCCCTAACTTCCCTCCTCCCGACCACAGAGAGCAGCTCCTCAGCAGTCAGGTTCCGAGCTCTCCCTGCTGGCCTGGAGTGGGAACTGTGTTGTGTGTTGGTTTAACTGCTAGAGAGATCCTTCGTTGCTCCCAAGCATGACATCACACTCCCTAGGAGGAAGGTAATTCCACTGTGGCGACCGTACTCCTGGGGACGCCACAAGTGCACTGATGCCCGGCCACTGCTAGATGATTCTGCTGGTACATTGACCCAGACCACTACATTCCCCTCGCACTCTACACAGCCAGAATCTGACCCTGATAAACCACAGGTTCCCCTTCCCGCATACTATACCACCTTACACGGTGACAAAGAGGAAGGTGCAGATGAAAGTGCAGGTTCCTTGAGCAGGTGGGGAGGCATACTCATGGGCAATGGCACTGGCACAGGGCCCCTAATAGTACGCAAAAGTGTCTCTGCCGGTGGGAGGAGGGGAGGGCCCACCCCCGCCCCGCCGTCAGACACACTGCCGTACTATGAGGGGTCCTGTGCCAGTGCCGTGACCAACGAGTGGGCCCCCCTGCTTGCTCAGGATCACAGCACTTGCAAAGTTGAAATACTTACCTCTCCCTGCTCCACTGCTGTGACGTCTTCCGCGTTTCCTGACAGTGACATTCTGGTCAGAGAGCGTGATGACATCACGTCTGTACGCCCTCTGCCTAAACAGTCCAAGAGAGATGGAAGATGGGGACAACGAGGAGTCCAGAGTACAGGGATTCCCTAGAGAGGAAACTTATTTAATTGTTTTAAAGGTTGGGAGCAATTTTTGGGGAGCACTATACTCTAGAGAATGATATATGGGGCCCACCATACACTGGAGCATTCCAAAGGTGGACATCAGACACTGGAGCAGCATTTACAGGGCCCATTATACACTGGAGCATTAGAAATGGGGCCCATTATATATGGAGCATTATTTGGGCCCATAAGACAGTGGAGCTTCATCCATGGGAACCAACATATACTGTAGCATTATGTGGAGCTCATCATATACTGTATCGAACATTATATGGGACCAATGATTCTGTATGGAGAAATATATGGGTCTCATTACTCTATATGGTGCACTATGTGGTGGCCATAATACTGTATGGAGTAATATACTGTCCGTTTTTGGAGCTATTGGAGAATTTAAAATGGATATCAGTCATGTGATGTAAGAAGTGAAGTATTTTTCATTGTACTATACTGCTATTTCTCTGCCGTATCAGTGGATCGTGAATTGTGGCATGTGTTAAAGGAGCCCAGTGACACTCTTGGGCCCTGAGCCCACGAAAATCTGGAGCCAGCCTGGAGCCAGCCCTACCCCCCCAACAACTTTAGCCAATAACCCCCAGTTTTCAATGCCTAACTTTTTGACACTGTCCCACAAAACAGATTGGTAAGTAAGATGAGAAAGCTTGGGTTAGGGGAAAATGTGTGTAGATGGGTAGGTGCATACTCAGATTGGGCCAGGGTTACTAGTGGGGTACCACATGGTTCTGTATTGGGCCCCCTACTATTTAATATATTTATTAATGATCTAGTGGATGGCTTACACAGTAAAATATCAGTATTTGCAGATGATACAAAACTATGTAAGGTAGTTAACACAGAGGAGGACAGTTTGCAACTACAGACAGATTTGAGTAAATTGGAGAATTGTGCTGAAAAATGGCAAATGAGGTCTAACACAGATAAGTGTAAGGTTATGCACATGGGAAGGAGAAACAGATGCTACAATTACTTACTAAATGGGAAACTGCTGGGGAAATCAGACATGGAAAAAGACTTAGGCATCTTAGTCAATAAGAAGCTAAATTGGAGTGCCCAATGTCAGGCAGCTGCCGCCAAAGCAAATAGGGTCATGGGATGCATTAGAAGAGGTCTGGGGACACGAGATGAAAACATAATTCTCCCTCTGTACAAATCACTCGTCAGACCACACTTGGAGTATTGTGTGCAATTTTGGATGCCGGTGCTCAAGAAAGACATTACTGAACTTGAAAGGGTTCAAAGGCGGGCTACTAAAATGATAAATGGAGTTGGTTCACTACAATACCCAGAAAGGTTATCAAAATTAGGTCTATTTACTCTAGAAAAGAGAAGACTTAGGGTATGTGCACACGCTGCGGATTCTGCTGCGTTTCCGCAGCGTTTTTGGCTCTGCAGAAACGCAGCAGATTTTGCTGCGTTGTACAGTACCTTTATTTCCTATGGAAATAAAAAAAAGCTGTGCACATGCTGCGTTTTTTTCCGCGCGGTTTTGCTGCGGTTTACAATCCGCAGCATGTCAATTGTTTGGTGCAGAAACGCTGCGGTTTTACACCTCATCCATTATGAGGTGTAAAACCGCAGGGCAAAACCGCAGAAAAAACGCAGATAATCCGCAGATAAACCGCAGAAAAACCGCAGCACTTTGTCCTGCGGATTTCCTGCGGTTTTCTCTACAAAATCCGCAGAGACTAAAAACTACGTGTGCACATACCCTTAGGGGAAACCTAATATATATATATATATATACAAGTATATCAGAGGGCAATACAGAGATCTCTCCAATGAACTATTTGTACCAAGGACTGTGACAAGAACAAGGGGGCATTCTCTTTGTTTGGAGGAAAGACAATTTCTGCACCAGCATAGAAGAGGGTTCTTCATGGTAAGAGCAGTGAGGCTCTGGAATTCTCTTCCTGAGGAAGTGGTGATGGCCAACTCACTGAATGAATTTAAGAAAGGAATGGATGCTTTTCTTGTGAGTAACAGTATAGAAGGTTACGAATAACAGAATATTATAGGTAGCTGGCTGACCCAGCTTAGGGGAAGGAATTTTTTTTCCCTATGGAGAAAATTGGCTTCTACTCTGTGGGTTTTTTACCTTCCCAAGGATCAACAATGCAGAACAGCTGCACTAAAAATAGGCTGAACTAGATGGACATAAGGTCTTCCTTCAGCCTTCAAAACTATGTTACTATGGTACTATGATCTCGCGAATCATAATTCCAGGTCATTTTTTCTTGGCAATATTGTTTTCAAAAAGCAATTTTACCTCATTTTTATCCTGTTTTCAATACATTATATGGTAAAGTGAATTGTGACATTTAAAACTACAATTTGTTCTTCAAAGAAAAAACTTAACTAATACATCGGCAGAAAAAAAGTTATTGATCTTGAAAGAAAGGGAGGAAAAAAAGAAAGCATAAAAAATGGAAAATCAGCCTTCAAAATTATGTTATGATACTATGTTACTATGTTATATTATTATAAAGTAAATTAAGGTTGACAAGCTTAAGTAATAAGAATTGATGTTCTTGGCATTAAAATGGGCACTGTAGGTGTTTACAGTCCTCCACTCACTGCCGACTTTTCTTCCCCATTGACTTGCATTGGGTTTCGTGTTTCAGTCGGACTTCGACTTTTCACGATAATCAGCCGATTGTGTTCGACCCGACTTTTGCGAAAGTCGGGTTTCATGAAACCCGACTTGACCCGAAAAAAAGCAAAGTCGCTCATCTCTAACATAGACAAATAAAAATTACAAAATATCCATAAAACAAGTGTTTTTCTGATTCACTTTGTCTCTTTCCATATGTGCAGGCATTACAGGACCTTCTGTCTCCATGGTTACGACAACTGATATAGTGACAGTTAGCTAGTTGCCAGTGGAAATAACCATGAATACGTAAAGTCCTACAATGACTGCACATGAACTAAACTACATTTCTAGTTGAAGGTATTTGCTAACATTATTATTATTACACCTACTACATATTGGAGTAGGATCTTGGGAATAAACCTTTAAGTGTGTTTTTCAACTGAAAACATCAAGTGCCTGATTCAAGACTGCTTAAACGTTTCAAAAATTAGAAGGGCTTAGTCATGTTCCATCAGGCCCATGATCTGCCTATTTTGGTGTAGCTGTCCGGGACTGACACGAAAATGCCAAAAGTCACAGCATTTTTGTACAATTTCCAAGTTGGGCAAAAATACAGTGACATTTGAAGAAGTTTACACCCAGAAAACTGATGTAAACACCTTCATGATTGGAGGGTCAAAGAGTTGAATTTGTACAATATCTTACCAGATTTTACTTCACATTTTCATATTTTCACCTAGCCAATTTTCAAGTCTTCTGGACATGACCAGGATAGACATGCAATTATGGTGATTATATAGTTGCAACTGCAGAACTATTGAGTTAGATCAGCATTTTTAGTTTGCTATAGATGTGTAGATGAGTCAATAGACTATGCTGCCTATGTAAGGGCTGCATAGTATGAGAACAAGAGCACCCTCCTTTAGCAAAAACGACATAAAAAATATTGTGCATTTTGACTAAAAGGAGAATGCAAAATGCATATAGTTTATCAGTATTGTGCACTTATGAGGGAGTGCTCCTACACTTCTCTCTGCTTTCCTTGAGAGAAGGGCAGAGGTATTTTCTCCATGAATATACTTGTCTCATAAACCATGATCACTTCTATTAGCAAATAGCACAATATTTTTTAAGGTTGTTTTTCATAATAGATCTGTGAACCTGGCTCTGTACTATACTTTCCTATCCTAGGACAGCCTATTGCGATGACAGATCAGTTACAAGATAAACTTAAAAATACTTTTATTTACCAAGCTTTACATAAGAAAGTGTGAAATACCAATTAATAAAGTACATTTCCTCCTCTATGAAGGTTTGACTGGTTATTATTCCTTTAGGATGAATGAAAGTATGTATATTTTCTAAAAGCTAAAAATGACTAACATTTCTTGCAACATATCCACTGGGTTCAAGACAGTGGGACATATTTTCAAGAGCTCAGACCAATGGAAATCTTCCTTAGATTTACACTTCTTTTTACTTGGTTAAATCCTTAATGACATATTTTACCACCTGGCGTAAAGCAGTTGCGCAAGCCAATTTGTTTCACCTTCAACTGAACTATTTAATGTATCATAAAGTTTCACACCTGCCAAAACATTTCTGGCATTAAAAAAATATAACTTATCTCTAACAAACTTTAACCCCTTCCTGACATCCGACATACTATCCCGTCCATGGGACCCGGGCCCCTATGCCCATGGACGGGATAGTACGTCTACCGCGATCAGCGGCGCCCACGTGGTGAGCGCCGCTGATCGCGGCCGGGTGTCAGCTGATTATCACAGCTGACACCCGGCACTATGTGTCAGGGGTGGTCATGGACCGCCCCCGACATGTTAACCCCTTGCACACCGCGATCAAACATGATCGCGGTGTACCGGGAGTTAAAGGGAAGCATCGGCAGGGAGGGGGCTCCCTCCGTGCTTCCCTGAGACCCCCACGGCAGCGCAATGTGCAGCGCTGCTGCGGGGGTCTCCTTTCCTCCAGGCCCCCGAATCCAAGATGGCGACGGGGGCCTTTGGGGGCCTGGAGGAAGCTGGCTTCCTCAGTGCCTGCAAAGCGCAGGCAAGAGGAAGTCTTCTTCAATGCCTGTGACAGATTGCTGATCTGTCACAGTGATCTGTGATGTGACAGATCAGCGATCTGTCACAGGACAGTGATGTCCCACCTGGGACTATGTAATAAAGTAAAAAAAAAATTAAAAAAAGTGTAAAAATAATTTAAAAAAAATCGCCAAATAAATTAGTAAAAAAAAAAAAAAAAATATTCCCCAATAAATTCATTTTTTGAAAATAAAAAAAAAACAAAACAATAAAAGTACACATATTAGGTATCGCCGCGTCCGTAATGACCCGCCCCATAAAACTGTCCCATTAGTTAACCCCTTTAGCGAACCCCTTAAAAAATAAAAATAAAAAACGAAGCAAAAAATAATGATTTATTATCGTACCGCCAAACAAAAAGTGTAATAACGCGCGATCAAAAAGACGCATATAAATATCCATGGTACCGCTGAAAACGACATCTTGTCCCGCAAAAAAACGAGCTGCCACACAGCATCATCAGCGAAAAAATAAAAAAGTTATAGCTCGCAGAATAAAGCGATGCAAAAATAATTATTTTTTATATAAAATAGTTTTCATTGCATAAAACCGACAAAACATAAAAAAACGACCTAAATGAGGTATCGCTGTAACCGTACCGATGCGAAGAATAAAAGCGCTTTATCAATTTTACCGCACGCGGAACGGTGTAAACGCACTTCCCCAAAAGAAATTCATGAAACGCTGGTTTTTGTTCATTCTGCGTCCCAAAAATCGGAATAAAAAGCGATCAAAAAATGTCACGTGCCCGAAAATGGTACCAATAAAAACGTCAACTCGTCCCGCAAAAAATAAGACCTCACATGACTCGGTGGGTCAAAATACGGAAAAATTATAGCTCTCAATATGTGGTGATGCAAAAACTATTTTTACAATAAAAAGCGTCTTTTAGCGTGCGACAGCTGCCAAAAATAAAAACCGCCATAAATAGTAAATCAAACCCCCCGTTATCACCCCCTTAGTTAGGGAAAAATAATAAAATTTAAAAAATGTATTTATTTCCATTTTTCCATTAGGGTTAGGGTTAGGGCTAGGGTTAGGGCTAGGGTTAGGGCTAGGGTTAGAGTTAGGGCTAGGTTTAGGGTTAGGGCTAGGGTTAGGGTTAGGGCTAGGGTTAGGGCTGAGATTAGGGTTAGGGGTGTGTTGGGGTTCGGGTTGGAGTTACAATTGGGGGTTTCCACTGTTTGGGCACATCAGGGGCTCTCCAAATGCAACATTGCGTCTGATCTCAATTCCAGCCAATTCTGAGTTGAAAAAGTCATATGGTGCTCCTTCCCTTCCAAGCTCTGCCATGCACCCAAACAGTGTTTTACCCCCACATGTAGGGTATCAGCCTACTCAGGACAAATTGCAAAACAATTTTTGGGGTCCAATTTCTCCTGTTACCCTTAGGAAAATAAAAAATTGGGGGCAAAAATATCATTTTTGTGGAAAAAAATGATTTTTTTATTTTCACGTCCGAGCGTTATAAACTTCTGTGAAGCACTTGGGGGCTCAAAGTGCTCACCACACATCTAGATAAGTTCCGTGGGGGGGTCTAGTGTCCAAAATGGGGTCACTTGTTGGGAGTTTCAATAGTTTAGGTACATTAGGGGCTCTCCAAACGCACATGACACCCGCAGACCATTCCATCAAAGTCTGCATTCCAAAATGGCACTGCTTCCCTTCCGAGCCCCGACGTGTGTCCATACAGTAGTTTTCTCCCACATATGGGGTGTCAGCGTACTCATGACAAATTGGACAACAACTTTTGCGGTCCAATTTCTCCTGTTACCCTTGGGAAAATGAAAAAATTGGGGACTAATTGATCATGTTTGTGGAAAAAATACGATTTTTTTATTTTCATGCCCTGGCATTATAAACTTCTGTGAAGCCCTTGGGGGTTCAAAGTGCTCACCACACATCTAGATAAGTTCCTTAGGGGTTCTCGTTTCCAAAATGGGGTCATTTGTGGGTGTTTCCACTGTTTAGGTACATTAGGGGCTCTCCAAAGGCAACATGACACCCGCAGACCATTCCATCAATGTCTGCATTCCAAAACGTCACTACTTCCCTTCCGAGCCCTGACGTGTGTCCATACAGTAGTTTTCTCCCACATATGGGGTGTCAGCGTACTCAGGACAAATTGGACAACAACTTTTGGGGTTCAATTTCTCCTGTTACCCTTGGGAAAATAAAAAAATTGGGGACTAATTGATCATGTTTGTGGAAAAAATACGATTTTTTTATTTTCATGCCCTGGCATTATAAACTTCTGTGAAGCCCTTGGGGGTTCAAAGTGCTCACCTCACATCTAGATAAGTTCCTTAGGGGGTCTAGTTTTCAAAATGGGGTCATTTGTGGGGGGTTTCCACTGTTTAGGTACATTAGGGGCTCTCCAAAGGCAACATGACACCCGCAGACCATTCCATCAATGTCTGCATTCCAAAACGTCACTACTTCCCTTCCGATCCCCGATGTGTGCCCATACAGTAGTTTTCTCCCACATATGGGGTATCAGCATACTCAGGAAAAATTGGACAACAACTTTTGGGGTCCAATTTCTCCTGTTACCCTTGGGAAAATAAAAAAATGGTGACTAAAAGATCATGTTTGTGGAAAAAATACGAATTTTTTATTTTCACGCCTGGGCGTTATAAACTTCTGTGAAGCACTGGGGGGTTCAAAGTGCTCACCACACATCTAGATAAGTTCCTTGGGGGGTCTAGTTTACAAAATGGTGTCATTTGTGGGGGATTTCCACTGTTTAGGTACATCAGAGGTTTTCCAATCGCGACATGGTGTCCGATCTCAATTCCAGCCAAAAACGTCAAATGGCGCTGCTTCCCTTCCGAGCTCTGCCATGCGCCCAAATAGTGGTTTACCCCCACATGTGGGGTATCAGCGTACTCAGGACAAATTGCACAATAACTTTTAGGGTACTGTTACCCTTGGAAAAATAAGAATTGAGGGTGAAAAGATCATTTTTGTGGAAAAAATATGATTTTTTAATTGTACGGCTTTATGTTATAAACTTCTGTGAAGCCCTTGGGGGTTCAAAGTTCTCACCACACATCTAGATAAGTTCCTTAGGGGGTCTAGTTTCCAAAATGGTGTCATTTGTGGGGGGTTTCCACTGTTTAGGTACATCAGGGGTTTTCCAATCGCGACATGGTGTCCGATCTCAATTCCAGCCAAAAACGTCAAATGGCGCTGCTTCCCTTCCGAGCTCTGCCATGCGCCCAAATAGTGGTTTACCCCCACATGTGGGGTATCAGCGTACTCAGGACAAATTGCACAATAACTTTTAGGGTCCTGTTACCCTTGGGAAAATAAAAATTGGGGTGAAAAGATCATTTTTGTGGAAAAAATATGATTTTTTAATTGTACCGCTGTACGTTATAAACTTCTGTAAAGCCCTTGTGGGTTCAAAGTTCTCACCACATATCTAGATAAGTTCCTTGGCGGGTCTAGTTTCCAAAATGGGGTCACTTGTAGGGGGTTTCCACTGTTTAGGTACATCAGGGACTCTCCAAACGTGACATGGCGTCCGATCTGAATTCCAGCCAATTTTGCATTGAAAAAGTCAAACGGCGCTCCTTCCATTCTGAGCTCTGCCATGCGCCGAAACAGTCGTTCCCCCCCACAAATCAGGTATCAGCGTACTCAGGACAAATTGCACAATAACTTTTGCAGTCCAATTTCTCCTGTTACCCTTGGTAAAATAAAAAAAATTGAAGCTGAAGTATTTTTTTTGTGAAAAAAAGTTAGATGTTCATTTTTTTTTAAATATTCAAAAAAATTCCTGTGACGCACCTAAAGGGTTAATAAACTTCTTGAATGTGGTTTTGATCACCTTAAGGGGTGCAGTTTTTAGAATGGTGTCACTTTTGGGTATTTTCTATCATATAGACCCCTCAAAGTGGCTTCAAATGTGATGTGGTCCTAAAAATAAAATGGTGTTGTAAAAATGAGAAATCGCTGGTCAACTTTTAACCCTTATAACTTCCTAACAAAAAAAAATGTTGGTTCCAAAATTGTGCTGATGTAAAGTAAACATGTGGGAAATGTTAGTTATCAAGTTTTTTGTGTGCCGTATCTCTGTGATTTAAGGGCATAAAAATTCAAAGTTGGAAAATTGCAAAATTTTCAAAATTTTTGCCAAATTTCCATTTTTTTCACAAATAAACGCAAGTTATTTGAATTAAATTTTACCACTAACATGAAGTACAATATGTCACGAGAAAACAATGTCAGAATCACCGGGATCCATAGAAGCGTTCCAGAGTTATGACCTCATAAATGTACAGTGGTCAGAATTGTAAAAATTGGCCCGGTCATGAACGTGCAAACCACCCTTGGGGGTGAAGGGGTTAACCTGCATTCCTACTATATAAAAGAATAGGGCTTGATAAATGTACAGACTGAAAACAAATGTCATAAAGTATTTCCTTGTGCTTAGAAATATTATTCATAATATTAACACAAGCTATAAATCAAAGGTGTTTTGAACTTTATGGTTTATAAGTAGTTGGTAAGCTTATTGACAGAATTTGAAGGTATGTTTTCATATTATTAAATTGTTTTAGTTAGTTTGACAGCATAAAAATAAGCAAGTTGTCATTGACAGGCTTTTCCTATATGCTGTCATTCTCATGCAATGAGAGCTTTTATCTTATATGATTTACAAAGGTGGTAAACCACCATAATGCCACTGAGTATGCACATTATTGAGATTCTAGGCTGAGCTGCTCACTTCTAAGATCCCAGTCAGCTCTATCCAGCCAATTGATTTCTAAACAGCAGCTAGCTGCTAACCTCCCTCCTCTCTTCTCTCAGCTCCAGACATACCTACTGTTATCAGTCCTGCATAATCACAATCCCCTAGCCTCCACCATTCTCAGTTTCCAAAGAAGCTCTCCAAGTTTTGACTTTCACTTTATTGAGCCGTGTGCTTGTTCAAAGGCTCTGTTAGCACTGTATGCGAATATTGTGATAACAGTTTAGACTTGGTACAAAAGAAAAAAATCAATGAGATAAGTCTGTTTATAATCAGATTCTTGGATCAAAATTATGCACACAAATCTGTGGGGCAGTGAAAATCATTGACAGAACAAAACTGAAAATAACTGCTGAAACACTGATGGTAAAAACTGACATACTGACCAAATACAGATGAAACTAAGATCGAAAATAATGAAGAATAACTGTCCTTGTTTTTATGTATCAGAAAAGTTACAGATGTCTGAATGAGGTCTTCGAATGTGATTTGCTAAACCAGAACATGCATATTCTATATACTCATCATACTCATCAGGATGATCTGGTTAATATGGTGATGTCATTTATTCTGCCCCACTAAAGCAGTTATTTATCATAAAGTTGAAGAAACAGGGTCCATAATGTTTAAACAGTCTAGTTGCTAAGCAAGAAAATGTTACCAAATATTCATTAATTTTCTTCAAAATTTTTAAGAATGTATTTTGCATTAACCATTGTCTAAGTTATTATTACCTTTCTGACTTTTTCTTAGATTAGTTATTTTTCCAGGAAAAGTAGGAATTGACTTCAGAGACATCTCTATACCAACTGACTTTGCTTTATTATGCAGTTATTACTGGTTTTACAGTCCCTACTATTTAAATTCTGTACCCACTTAACACTACAAACTGTATATTTTGATACTTCTATGGCTAAAAAATATATATATAGGATTTCAGTGGATGCACTTCTGCCATTTTAAAAATACAGAATTATAAACAAGAATATAAATGTTAATTTAATATCTATGCCCTGGCAGGTGTCATTGGTTGTTTCCGAAAAATCATTCTAAATCCAGGCAGGCACAACAATATATTGGTTTCTTGGGTCTTATCTATCAAGTGTGTTAATGGTTTTAATAATAAAATACATTTTCCTACCTTGCTAGTGTAATGACATTCATTGATGTTCTATCTAGAATGAAATGACATTGGAAACCCATCATCAATATAGGACAGAAAACCTTGAAAATGTATAGCTGTAGATTGCAGACATGGAAGACTAATAGTGGTGATATTTGAAAGATATTTTAGCTGCTTGCAAATTGGAACAAATATAGAATTGTTTAGACAAAGACAAAATTGCTTGTTTTAAGATGTGTCACTATTTTCTTTTTTTTTTTTTTTCAATTTGTGCTCACAGAGTCATTACCTGGTGCAATTATTCCTTCAAAGTTAATTGCCAGATAGCCTAATTATATTTCATGATTAATGAAGAAATGTGCGGAGGAGTAATATAACCCAGGGACCATTGCTTTTATAAGATAAGTCAGTTTCTGTAATTAGAAATAGAGTAAGAAATGAGAAAACAAGATTGTCACCACAGTGACTTGAATGTGAAAATACTTTCCAGCTGAAGACTTGATCTGCATGAGAAAGACCGGTCAGGCGTTTTGGGGTAATTATAAATAAATAACAAAAGGTGGGTAGTTTTATGACATATTAACTTCACGACAAAATTCAAGAACTAGAAATCCAGCATATTTATTATTTGGTATTAATAACAGCTGATAAATTCTAGCTGACTTTCAGGGATGGGTTTACCTCTGCGCCTCCAGTCACTTGCTCTGATGATGGAACATATGAGTAGCAAGCAAAAGAAACATATTTGAAAGTAGGATTTGAGGATTTGGTCAAGAGGCTTGCTTACTTCTTTGGGAATTTGGAAGGTCTGAAAAGAAAAAAAACAATTAGGCCATGTTCCGCCAAATAGCCGGTGGTTTTTCGTGACATAAATGTGAAATAGACAAGTCTGACTGACAGCAACTGAACGCAGATTTCTGTAAAGTTTATTGCTAAATGCAGTTGTTGGAGAGTCATTCATGCCAAATGACACATATCAAGGCAGGTCAGTGATTTCTCATTTGAAAGCATGGCATTTTCCAACAAGTTATTCAAACAATGGCCATCTGAAATCATTACCGTATGGCAATCTTTAGGATATTATACTCATGCGTGTGTCTAAGGTACTGTCACACTTAGCGATGTACCAGCGATCCCGACCAGCGATATGACGCAGTCAGGATCGCTGGTACATCGCTAAGTGGTCGCTAGTGAGCTGCCACATAGGCAGATCTCACTAGCGACATCGCAGGGGACAGGGATCGCTACTTACCTGTCACACCAGGCGATCCTGCGTCCTCCCGCCCGGCTCCACGCGTCGCTTGTCCTCACAGCAGGAAGCGCCGCAGGAAGCTGACGACGAGAAACGGTCCAGGACGTTCTCGCGCGATCAGCAATAACCAGCGGGGGAGCCGGTCGTAGGTAAGTATCAGACACAGAGATATCGCTAGCAATATTGCTATAACGTCACTAGTTATAGCGATATTGCTAGCGATATCTCTTAGTGTGACATGCCCTTTACTTAACACATATGGGAATTACATTAAAGACTCTTGTTCTTGAGCATTACAAGATTAGCAATCAGGACAATTCCATCCAGAATTGCAGACCAGACTATGGGCCCATGATTCAGGGATGACCAGTGCCGAATGACACCCTGCAAGCCATCTCGCTCCCGTTGTTTGGGGCATCAGTTCACGCGCATACAGAGCAGCACACAAGGGGAACATAGGTGAGTAGTTTTTCTTTTAATAATTTTGACAGTCAGTACTTAAGGCTTCATAATGTATACTGTGGGATGTTGGACCATTATTTTGTGTACAGGGGACTGTGGTGCATCTGTGTGTATAGAGAGCTTATGCTCCCATGATATTAGCGTGTACATGGTCTATGGGGATATCATACTATATAGAGTGGTGCTCAAAAGTTTACATACCTTTGCAAAGTTTTTGCTTTCTTGGCCTTTTTTCAGAGAATATGAATTATAACGCCAAAACTTTGCCTCCACTTATGGTTAGCGGTTGAGTGAAGCCATTTATTGTCAAACCACTGTGTTTTCTCTTTTTAAATCATCATGACAACCCAAAACATCCAAATGACCCTGATCAAAAGTTTACATACTCTGGTGATTTTGGCCTGAAAACTTGCACAGACGTTGACACAAATGGGTTAGAATGGCTACTAAAAGTAACATGCTCACCTGTGACCTGTTTGCTTGTATTCAGTGTGAGTGCATAAAAGCTAAGTGAAATTCTTGGATCCAGACAGACTCTTGCATCTTTCATCCAGCCACTGATGTTTCTGGATTGTGAGTCATGGGGAAAGCAAAAGAATTGTCAACAGATCTACGGGAAAAGGTTGTTGAACTGTATAAAACAGGAAAGGGATACAAAAAGGTATCAAAGGTATTGATAATGCAAGTCAGCAGTGTTCAAACTATGATTAAAAAATGGAAAGTCAGGGTTTCTGTAAAAACAAAACCATGGTCAGGTAGACCAAAAAAAAATTTGTCCACAACTGCCAGGAAAATTGTTTGGGATGCAAAGAAAAACCCAAAATAACATCAGCTGAAATACTGGACTCTCTGAAAACTAACAGTGTGGCTGTTTCAAGATGCACAATAAGGAGGCAATTAAAGAAAAATGGGCTGCCTGCTCAAATGACCAGTAGAAAGCAATTAACGAAAAAATTCTGCCAGGGTATGTAAACTTTAAAGCACAACTGTATAGAAGGCTATGGGGCCAGCATACTGTGTGTGGGGGGCTATGCAAACATAATGTGCATAGGTTGGATATAGTGCCATAACAATGTGTATATGGGTACTATGGGATCATCATAATGTGAATAGGTGACTTCCGAGGACATCATACTGCTTTTAGGGGCTATTGGACCATCATACTGTGAATACGGGAGCTTTTGGGCAATCATAATGTTTAAAAGAGGTTATGGGCTACGATTTGTAAATCTTGTATCCCAAACAGAACATAGAAGATCTATCATTCAAAAGTTTTTTCATTTCATTTGAAAAAATAACTAATTTTAAAATTGAGAGCAGCAACACATCTCAAAAAAGATGGAAGAGGCTTAATAAGAGGCTGGAAAAGTGGTACTAATGAATAAAAGTTGGAGTTTCAATTTTCAACAATGTTGCATGACAGTGTATAAAAAGAGTATGTTAGAGAGGCAGAGTCCCTCAGAAGAAAATAATGGAAGTTCATCAATCTGCGAACAACTGTGTCTATATTGTGGAACAATTTCAGAAAAATGTCCCTTAACATAAAATTGCAAAAACTTTTAATATCCCACAATCTACAGTACATAATATCAACAAAAGACTCAGATATTGTAGGGAAATCCACGTGCAAAAGGGACAAAGCCCACTGTCAATATTGGATGTTCATGATCTATGGGCCTCCAGGCGGCACTGCATTAAAATGGCATCATTCAGTCATGCAAATCATTGTATGGTCTCAGGAATACATCTACAGGTCATTGTCTGTGAACACAGTTTGCAGTGTAATTCACAAATGTAATCTAAAGCTGAATAATGCAAAGAAAAATCCATATTATGTATCAATAATCAATCCAGAAATGCACTGAAACAAGATGGAAAACTTTTATGAAGTCAGATTAGTCAAAATTTGAAATTCTTTATGGAAACCATGGATGCTGTTCCCTTGGACTCGAGAGGAGAAGGACCATCTAGCTTGCCAGTGCCCAGTTCAAAAGTCTGCACCTTGGATGGTTTTAGCTTGCATTAGTGCCTATAGCAAAGGTTTTAGAGCAACATATGCTCCCATTCAGATAACATGTATTTCAGGGAAAGCTTTGCATATTTCAGCAAAACAATGCTAAACCACCTAGTGCATCCATCCCAATATCATGGCTTTGCAGAAGAAAAATTTGGATAACAAACTAGCATGCCTGTCTTCCAATAAAAAATATTTGGTGCATTCTGAAATTAAAAATCCAGCAATGAACATCTGGGATTGTTGAGCAGCTAGAATCCTGCACCAGACAAGAATGGGACAATATTCCTGTCCCAAAACTACAGCAATTAGTATCCTGATGGGGAAGCTATTTAATGGTTTACAAGGCCCTGTCCCAGGTCTATGGGGCCATTACACTGGGTATAGGGAGACAATGCGACCCACATACTTTGTATTGAGGGTTGTGAGGCAATCACACTATGTAAAGGGTTGCTGTGGAACCATCCATCATACTGTGCAAAGCGTAATGTGGGCACATTATATTGTGTGTGGGAGAATGTGGGGCATCAAACTGCATAATACTGTGTTGGGTGTCTGTGAGGGCCACCATACTGTGTGGTCAAGCAGTGTGGGGGTCATACTGTGGGGGTGGCTGGAAACATCATGCACTCATGGGGGGTGTAGGAAAATAAAAGTGCAGGTCAAGGTTTTTGTTCTTTGCAGTTATCCATTGGAGGTTGTCACCTCCTCCTTTCTGGCTTTGCACCGTACCCATCAGAACAAGGGTGTTTATAATCAACTCTGATTCCTGCCAGCTTACTTTAATGTGAAAGTTCGAAACCCAGGAGAGGCATGTTTGCCCACAGGAGAAGCATGTTTGCCCATTCACACTGTAGACTTTTATAGCACAAGTGAGTACAAACAGAAGGAGGATAACAACAGGGTGCCGCTTGTGGTCACATACAACCCTCACATGAACATTTTAAGAAAAATTGGCGCTGACCTCCAACCCATATTCCACAGAGGCCACAGACTGAAAGCAATGTTCCCAGAACTGCCACTGCTCTCCTACAAACAGCCTCCCAACCTAAAGGGGCCTTTACACATAGCGATATTGCTTGCGATATCGCTAAAGCATCACCGATTTTGTGACGCAGCAGCGATATCACTAGCGATAACGCTATGTGTTATACTTACCTCCGACCGGCTCCCGCGCTGTCTGTCGCTGATGGCGCAAGATCGTTCAGCTCCATTTCTCGTCGGGCACTTCCTGCTGGGCTTCCTGCTGGCGCCGACGAGCGACACGTGGACGCGGGCGGGAGGACGTCAGGATCGCCACATCTGAAAGGTAAGTAACGACCGCTGCTGCGTCCCTACATCGCTGTGAGATCTGCCTGTGTGGCAGCTCACTAGCGACCATTTAGCGATGCACCAGCGACCGGGTCGTATCGTTGTCGGGATCGCTGGTGCATCGCTAAATGTAAAGGGGCCTTAAGGAATATCCTTGTCAGAAGTGCCCATCACCATCAGAGACAGGCACAGCCCCCTGTAACAGTAAGAAATGCAAGACCTGCACCCACATATCACCAACAGATAAAGTCCCCATACCCAACACAAATCAGGACTATAAGATCATGGACTATTTTTCATGTACATCCTCCAATGTCATGTACATGATACAATGTACAAGGTGCAATGCAGGGACATACATAGGAGGAACTAAACAAAAACTTCAAACAAGGATAAATCTGCATAGACACGATAAAAAATGAGCTGGACACACCTGTAGGAATACACTTCTCTAGACCTGGACACAGCTTGGCAGATCTAAAAGTCCTAATATTGAAAGGTCATTTTAATAGTCACAGAAAAAATTGGGAGTATAAATTTATAAATATGTTTCAATCTCTAACAAAAGGACTGAATTTGACACCTGGGTACATGATTTATTACATGGACACAGTTCACACCTCCACAAAAAGGTCTTCAGATCTCTAATAGAACACTGCCACCTCATTTACATGTTTAACAAAAACCTTAGTTTGATTTCCTTGGCCTGTATCACCTCATGTCCTGTTGTAATTTCTATTTAAATGTTTCCATCTCTTCTCAGTAATTCACTTGTAATCAAGCCTGATGAAGGGGCCTTTTGAGCCCTGAAAGCTTGCTTCCAAATATAAGTTCTCTGGTTAGCCAATAAAGGCATCACACCTTGAATACTTTTCTCAATTTTTTGGGGGGACATAAGTATTTACATCTATTTTTCTGGCTAACACGGTACCACAATATTATTTTGTATAGCACAAGTGAGGCAATTATTAGATGACAGGACCCATCAGAGAAGTGTCACCTTGTCACAGTTGATGGCCTCACATGACTTGGCCAATTTATGTGCTAAGAACCTTCATTTTTGTAAGTAATTTTTTTTTAAAAAAATTACATTTTTTTTACTTTTTATTACAGTTTACCTAGCAATTATGATAAATTTTGTGTTTGCATGTGTATTGGTCTTTACAGAGTGCTACTGTATTCCTCCTTTTTGCAAATTTCCTGTGAGGGTATCATACTAAATGAGAGGTGGGCATTTTGGGGGGCATTATGCTCTATGGGAATAATGACAAAGGTATGGCAGTGGGTGAAAACACTAATAAACTTCAGCAGAGACAGTATATGTTGCAATACATGTCTCTTTCTCTTACAAGGTAACATAGTAACATAGTAACATAGTTTTGAAGGCTGAAGGAAGACCTTATGTCCATCTAGTTCAGCCTATTTTTAGTGCAGCTGTTCTGCATTGTTGATCCTGGGGAAGACAAAAAACCCACAGAATAGAAGCCAATTTACTCCATAGGGAAAAAAAATTCCTTCCCCTAAGCTGGGTCAACCATCTACCTATAATATTCTGTTATTCGTAACCTTCTATACTGTTACTCACAAGAAAAGCATCCATTCCTTTCTTAAATTCATTCAGTGAGTTGGCCATCACCACTTCCTCAGGAAGAGAATTCCAGAGCCTCACTGCTCTTACCGTGAAGAACCCTCTTCTATGCTGGTGCAAAAATTGTCTTTCCTCCAAACGAAGAGAATGCCCCCTTGTTCTTTCCTTGGTACAAACAGTTCATTGGAGAGATCTCTGTATTGCCCTCTGATATACTTGTACATATATATTAGGTCTCCCCTAAGCCTTCTCTTTTCTAGAGTAAATAGACCTAATTTCAAGTTCAGTAATGTCTTTCTTGAGCACCGGCGTCCAAAATTGCACACATTATTCCAAAGGTATTGCTGTTATTGTGAATAGTTAAGCAGGATGAAGATTAAATGCTCTCTAAAAGGCCTAAATTTAAACATGAGACATTTCCTTTGTATTTTAGTCAAAAAAATATATGTTTTTTCATCTTTTACATTTTAAAAATTTCAAAAACGAAAATGGGCAATGAAAAAGTCTGGGCAAGTTTTGGTCATGTTTAGTACCTAGTGGCACCCCCTATTGCAAGTATCACAGCTTGTAAATGCTTTTTATAGCCATCCAAGATTCTTTAAATTCTTGTTTGAGTGACTTTCATCCATTCTTTCAGGAAATTCTTCTAGTTTTGCGAGATTCCTGGGTTGTCTTGCAAGCACTGCTATTTTAACGTCTAGCCACAGATTTTCAATGATGTTCAGATCAGGGGACTATGAGAGTCATTGGAAAAGCTTCAGCTTGTGCCTTTTGAGGTAGTTTATTGGGGATCTTGACATGTTTTTACGATCATTATCCATTTGTAGAAGTTCAGCTTTTTTACAGAAGCTGCTATATTTGTACCAAGAATTTGTTGAAATTTCATTGAATGCATTCTTCCCCATGAAATGTTCCCTGTGCCATTGGCTGCAACACAACCCAAGGCATAATTGAGGCACTCATATGCTTAATGGTTTGCGATATGTTCGTTTCCTGAATTCTGCTCCCTTTTTTCTTAATATATACGTTTGATCATTGTGGCCAACAAGTTCTATTTTAACCTCATCAGTCCACTCTGCCCTGAAGGCCAGCATCCCGAAGTTGCCTCTTCACTGTAGACATTGATACTGGCGTTTCGCATGTACTATTTAATGAAGCTGCCAGTTGAGGACCTGTGAGGCATTGGTTTCTCAAACTACAGACTCTAATATACTTGTCTTGTTGCTCAGTTGTGCAGCGGGGCCTCCCATTCCTCTTTCTACAGTGGTTAGACCCTATTTCTGCTCTCCTCCGAACGAAGTAGTACACACTGTTGTAGGAAATCTTCAGTTTCTTGGCAATCTCTCGCATGAAATAACCTTCATTTCTAAGAACAAGAATAGACTGTCATGTTTCACATGAAAGTTCTTTTTTTCTGGCTATTTTGAGAGTTTAATGGAACCAACAAATGTAATGCTCCAGATTCTCAACTAGCTCAAAGGAAGGTCAGGTTTGTAGCTTCTCTAATCAGCCAAACTGTTTTCAGCTATGCTAACACACTTGCACAAGGGTTTTCAAGGGTATTCTAACCATCCATTAGACTTCTTACACAGTTAGCAAACACAAAGTACCATAAGAACACTGGAGTGATGGTTGTTGGAAATGGGCCTCTATATAGCTACGAAGATATTGCATTACAAACCAGGCGTTTTTCAGCTAGAATAGTCAATTACCACATTATCAATGTATAGAGTGTATTTCTGAATCATTTCATGTTAGCTTTGTTGGAAAAAACTGTGTTTTTCTTTAAAAAATAAGGAAATTTATAAGTGACCCTAATCTTTTGAATGGTAGTGTATGTATGGTGCACATGTCATTAATTTAGTAATCAATTAAACAATAAGTAATTCTATTTTATCTAGTATTGGAAGTTATTTAGACAGGGTACTTAACCCGATTGCCAGCTGTACTGACTCTTTTGTTAAAGATACTGATGAATTTATGGAGAAAATTAGACAAATCAGTATATCAGGTGAAATAATCATAGCCCCTTTTTGATGTAACTTCATTGTGGATAATGAGATTAAACACTTTGAGACCATATGGTCTCAACGTTGATTTTAAATTTTACATCAGATAGAACTATAATCTCATTTAAAATATTGGATATGGACATGTTATAATGGCTAATTGTCTCTCTTTTTTGGGTTTCAGGAGCTTCATCCTTTGAAGCTGACGCACTCACATGCTTTCGGTTTTTTTTATTTATTTTTTATTTATTTTTTTGATATATGTATATTTTTTTGTTAAACTAATTAGCAAAGCCACTAAAGAAGACTCAAAGTCTCCAAAAATTAAATTTAAACAGCAGACAAAAAGTCAGCAACACTTACCTGCCCAGATCTTGGAACAAAGGCACTACAGGGTGCAGCCAGCCCATAAAGCAAGATGTTAGCAGCACAGGTGCAAAATACCAGATCAACAGCCACTCTCCACCTACCCATTCCAAGAGAGGGTGACTGCCCAGCATACAATTGCAGAATAAAGGAGAGTATAGGGCGTTGTTCACACAAGGCTACTGCATAGTGTCTGGTTCACAGCCTTTTAGTCACGCCCCTACTTTTTGATAAGGTGGGCTATTTTAATGGCCCATTTGTGCGACGTTTCAGCTGTGTGTGAGCCTTCTTCAAGCAGTGTATAAATGCACATACAAAGTATTTAAAGTATACAATAATGTGGACACAATTTACAAGAATTAGTCTCATAAGGACACCATTTCATAGTTGATAATTCATATTTATACATAAAGTGCAATATTTTAAGCAATATAAAATGAAGCATGTGTCAAGAGTGGGAGAAGAAGGTTGCATTGACAATCCAACACAATGGCCAGCACTTTGAACACATTTTATAAGTGGTCATAAATTTGTAAATAACTCATGAAAGAATAACGTTATGTTAAAACCAAGCACACACACACTTTTCTTGTGAAATTCTCAATATGTTTGATGTGTCATATGACCCTCTTCCCATTGAAAAAAATAAAGTTAGATCCAATATGGCCACCTTCAAAATGGTCACCACCCATCTTGAAAAGTTTCCCCCTTTCCATATACTAATGTGCCACAAACAGTAAGTTGATGTCACCAACCATTCCCATTTTATTTAGGTGTATCCATATAAACGTCCCACCCTGTATATACATAAAGGGCGGCACGGTGGCTCAGTGGTTAGCGCTGCAGCCTTGCAGCGCTGGGGTCCTGGGTTCGAATCCCACCAAGGACAACATCTGCAAGGAGTTTGTATGTTCTCCCCGTGTTTGCGTGGGTTTCCTCCGGGTACTCCGGTTTCCTCCCACATTCCAAAGACATACTGATAGGGAATTTAGATTGTGAGCCCCATCGGGGACAGTGATGATGATGTGTGCAAACTGTAAAGCGCTGCGGAATATGTTAGCGCTATATAAAAATAAAGATTTATTTGTATGTGTGTCACTGACATCTATATATCTATCTATTCTATGTGTAAATACTAAAAATAATCTGTCTATTATATTCTGTCAGGTCCCATTGTGATTTTACGCAATTGATCTTTTGGGGTGCCGAAAATGTCGGTATTAGGAATGGGGTGAGTCATGTGGCACTATAATTCCCTACAGCTGATTACACTATAATCAATTGACTTTTTTATTGATTTCTATATATGATCGCACTATATTCACTTTGGATTTTCACTTTATATTGCTTAAAACAATGTATTTTTGCACTTTATGTATAAATATGAATTATCAACTATGAAATGGTATCCTTATGAGATGAATTGTAAATTGTGTCCACTTTATTGTATACTTTAAATATTTTGTATGTGCATTTATACACTGCTTGAAGAAGGCTCACACACAGAGCTGAAGCGTCACACAAATGGGCCATTAAAATAGCTTTTTTGCACTAAAATAATGATGTACTGCTTCCTAATTTTCTCTGCTATAAGCTCTGCACCCAACTATTGTTATATTTTCAGGTGTTGGTCTTTTCTTTCTTTTTTCTATCTATCTATCTATCATCTACTTTAAAATACTTTAGTGGCAATGCAATTATTTTCCTGCACTCTTACCGAATTTTACTGACTTTTTCCAATTTTAAGAAAAATGCTTGTGTT
The DNA here is from genome assembly GCF_039654945.1 of Dendrobates tinctorius. Taxonomy (NCBI): domain Eukaryota; kingdom Metazoa; phylum Chordata; class Amphibia; order Anura; family Dendrobatidae; genus Dendrobates; species Dendrobates tinctorius. Next base: position 6,840,326 of record NW_027361773.1, read on the forward strand.
TCCGATCATGAATCCAAATGTGCCATATCCGTGCTAAATTTTTGTTTGGCGATTGTTTTCCGAACATATTCACTCATATCTAATTACCATATATAGTCGCATATTTAGGAAATGCAGATCAGTCATTAGGGTCAAAATTGGCTTTGCCAGAGGTTAAATGGGCTGCTTCTGTGATGTCATCAGTAGATACTGGAAGATAATTGCTGGAACATCAATTTTGTAACCATTAACCCCTTCCCGACATGCGCTGTACTAGTACTGCTCTGCGGAAACTGTGTTCCCGCAAACAGCAGTGCTAGTATGGCGGCACGATCTCGTGGCTTCAAACTGAGTGCCGCGTCCATCGCGTGCGGGTGGCAGCTGTATATGACAGCTGACACCCCACAGCAATGCCAACGATCGGTGCACCAAGATGGCCTGCAGTCAAGCCACCTTCACTGCCTGTCAGATTACTGATCTGACACTGTGCTATGCAAATGTCAAATAAGCGATCTGACATGATATAGTGATGTCCCAACCTGGGACAATGTTATAAAGTAAAAAAGAATTAGAATGTGTAAAAAAAAATTTAAAAAATCCCCAAATAAAGAAAAAATTTTTTCTTTTTCCAATAAATCCATTTATTTATGTAAATAAAAATACAATAAAAGTACACAAATTTGGGATCACTATGTCTGTAACGATCCGCTCTATAAAACTGTCAGACTATTTAACCCCTTCAGTGAACACCGTATAAAATTAAGTTAAAAAAAAGCGAAAAACAATACATTATCATCATACCGCAGAACAAAAAGTGCAATAACAAGCGACAAAAAAGACGGATATAAATTATCATGGTACCGCTGAAAACGTCATCTTGTCCCGCAAAAAATGAGCTGCCATACAGCATCATCAGCAAAAAAAATATAGCTCGCAGAATAAAGCGATGCAAAAATAATTATCTTTTATATAAAATTGTTTTTATTGTATAAAAGCGCCAAAACATTAAAAAATTATGCAAATGAGGTATCGCTGTCATCGTACTAACCCGAAGAATAAAACTGCTTTAGCAATTTTAGCACATGCGGAACGGTATAAACACCACCTCCCCCAAAGAAATTCATAAATTTCTATTTTTTGTTCATTCTGCCTCCCAAAAATTGGAATAAAAAGGGTTAAAAAAAAGTAATGTGCCCAAAAATTGTACCAATAAAAACAGCAACTTGTCCCGCAAGAAATAAGACCTCATATAACTGTGGGCCAAAATATGGAAAAATTACAGCTCTCAAAATGTGGTGATGCAAAAAACTATTTTTTGCAATAAAAAGCGTCTTTTAGTGTGTGACAGCTGCCAAACATAAAAACCCACAATAAATAGTAAACCAAACCCCCCTTTATCACCCCCTTAGTTAGGGAAAAATAATAAAATTAAAAAAATGTATTAATTTCCATTTTCCCATTAGGGTTAGGGCTAGGGATAGAGCTAGGGTTAGGGCTAGGTGGCTAGGTTAGGGTTGGGATTAGGGTTAGGGGTGTGTTGGGGTTAGGGTTGGAGTTAGAATTGGGGGGTTTCAACTGTTTCGGCACATCAGGGGCTTTCCAAACGCAACATGGCATCTGATCTCAATTCCAGTCAATTCTGCGTTGAAAAAGTCAAACGGTGCTCCTTCCCTTCCAAGCTCTGCCATGCGCCCAAACAGTGGTTTACCCCTACATATGGGGTATCAGCCTACTCAGGTCAAATTGCACACCAACTTTTGGAGTCCAATTTCTCCTGATACCCTAGGGAAAATAAAAAATTGGGGGCAAAAAGATCATTTTTGTGGAAAAAAATATGATTTTTTTATTTTTATGACTCTATGTTATAAACTTCTATGAAGCACTTGGGGGTTCAAAGTGCTCACCGCACATCTAGATAAGTTCCTTGGGGGGTCTAGTTTCCAAAATTGGGTCACTTGTGGGGGGTTTTCACTGTTTAGGCACATCAGGGGCTCTCCAAATGCGACATGGCATCCGATATCAATTCCAGCCAATTTTGCGTTGAAAAAGTCAAACGGCGCTCCTTCCCTTCCGAGCTCTGCCATGCTCCGAAACAGTGGTTGCCCCCCACATATCAGGTATCTGCGTACTCAGGACAAATTGCACAATAACTTTTGTGGTCCAATTTCTCCTGTTACCCTTGGTAAAATAAAAAAATTGGACCTGAATAATTTTTTTGTGAAAAAAAGTTAAATGTTCATTTTTTTAAACATTCAAAAAATTCCTGTGAAGCACCTGAAGGGTTAATAACTTCTTGAATGTGGTTTTGAGCACCTTGAGGGGTGCTGTTTTTATAATGGTGTCACTTTTGGGTATTTTCTATCATATAGACCCCTCAAAGTGACTTCAAATGTGACGTGGTCCCTAAAAAAAAGGTGTTGTAAAAATGAGAAATCGCTGGTCAAATTTTACCCTTATAACTTCCTAACAAAAGAAAATGTGGGTTCCAAAATTGTGCTGGTGTAAAGTAAACATGTGGGAAATGTTACTTATTAAGTACTTTGTGAGCCATATCTCTGTTATTTAACCCCTTACCTACAAATGACGTAATATTCCATCCATGTGACCATGGACCTAATTACCATGGACGGAATATTACGTCATTGCGATCAGCGGCGCCCACGTGGTGAGCGCCGCTGATCACGGCCGAGTGTCAGCTAATTATCATAGCTGACACCCGGCACAATGTGTCAGGGGCGGTCACAGACCGCCCCCGACACGTTAACCCCTTGCACACCGCGATCAAACACGATCGCGGTGTACCGGGGGTTAAAGGGAAGCATCGGCAGGGAGGGGGCTCCCTCCTTGCTTCCCTGAGCCCCCCATGGCAGCGCAATTTGCAGCGCTGCTGTGGGGTACTCCTTTCCTGCAGGTCCCCGGATCCAATATGGCGACGGGGACCTCCGGGGGCCTACAGGAAGCTGGCTTTCTCAGTGCCTGCAAAGCGCAGGCATGAGGAAGCCTTGTGCAGTGCCTGTGACAGATCGCTGATCTGTCACAGTGATCTGTGATGTGACAGATCAGCGATCTGTCACAGGACAGTGATGTCCCCCCTGGGACATTGTAATAAAGTAAAAAAAAATTAAAGAAAAAGTGTAAAAATAATTTTAAAAAAATCGCCAAATAAATTAAAAAAAAAAAAAAAATATTCCCCAATAAATTCATTTTTTGGAAATAAAAAAAAAAAAAACAATAAAAGTACACATATTTGGTATCGCCGCATCCGTAACGACCCGCCCTATAAAACTGTCCCAATAGTTAACCCCTTAAGCGAACCCCTTAAAAAATAAAAATAAAAAACGAAGCAAAAAATGATTTATTATCATACCGCTGAACAAAAAGTGCAATAACGCGCGATCAAAAAGACGCATATAAATATCCATGGTACCGCTGAAAACGTCATCTTGTCCCGCAAAAAACGAGCCACCATACAGCATCATCAGCGAAAAAATAAAAAAGTTATAGCTCGCAGAATAAAATGATGCAAAAATAATTATTTTTTATATAAAATAGTTTTCATTGCATAAAAGCGCCAAAACATAAAAAAGACCTAAATGAGGTATCGCTGTAACCGTACTGACCCGACGAATAAAACCGCCTTATAAATTTTACCGCACCCGGAACGGCGTAAATGCACCACCCAAAAGAAATTCATGAAACGCTGGTTTTTGTAAATTCTGCGTCCCAAAAAACGAAATAAAAAGCGATCAAAAAATGTCACATGCCCGAACATGATACCAATAAAAGCATCAACTCGTCCCGCAAAAAATAAGACCTCACATGACTCGGTGGGTCAAAATATGGAAAAATTATAGCTCTCAATATGTGGTGATGCAAAAACTATTTTTACAATAAAAAGCGTCTTTTAGCGTGTGACAGCTGTCAAACATAAAAACCGCCATAAATAGTAAATCAAACCCCCCGTTATCACCCCCTTAGTTAGGGAAAAATAATAAAATTAAAAAATGTATTTATTTCCATTTTCCCATTAGGGTTAGGGCTAGGGCTAGGGCTAGGGTTAGGGTTAGGGCTAGGGTTAGGGCTAGGGTTAGGGTTAGGGCTAGGGTTAGGGTTAGGGCTAGGGCTAGGGTTAGGGTTAGAATTGGGGGTTTCCACTATTTGCGCACATCAGGTGCTCTCCAAACGCAACATAGCATCTGATCTCAATTCCAGCCAATTCTGCGTTGAAAAAGTCAAATGGTGCTCCTTCCCTTCCAAGCTCTGCCATGCACCCAAACAGTGTTTTACCCCCTCATATGGGGTATCAGCCTACTCAGGACAATTTGCAAAACAACTTTTGGGGTCCTATTTCTCCTGTTGCCCTTAGGAAAATAAAAATTTTGGGGCAAAAATATCATTTTTGTGGAAAAAATTTTTTTTTAGTTATTTTCACGCCTGGGCGTTATAAACTTCTGTGAAGCACTTGGGGGTTCAAAGTTCTCACCACACATCTAGATAAGTTACTTGGGGGGGTCTAGTTTCCAAAATGGGGTCATTTGTGGGGGGTTTCCCCTGTTTTGGTACATCAGGGGCTTTCCAAACGTGACATGGTGTCTAATCTCAATTCCAGCCGAAAAAGTCAAATGGCGCTGCTTGCCTTCCGAGCTCTGCCATGTGCCCAAATAGTCATTTACACCCACATATGGGGTATCAGCATACTCAGGACAAATTGCACAATAACTTTTAGGGTCCTGTTACCCTTGGGAAAATAAAAATTGGGGGTGAAAAGATCATTTTGTGGAAAAAATATGATTTTTTAATTGTACCGCTGTACATTATGAACTTCTGTGAAGCCCTTGTGGGTTGAAAGTTCTCACCACATATCTAGATAAGTTCCTTAGGGGGTCTAGTTTCAAAAATGGGGTCACTTGTGGGGGGTTTCCACTGTTTAGGTACATCAGGGGCTCTCCAAACGCGACATGGCGTCCGATCAGAATTCCAGCCAATTTTGCATTGAAAAAGTCAAACGGCGCTCCTTCCATTCTGAGCTCTGCCATGCGCCGAAACAGTGGTTCCCCCCCACATATCAGGTATCAGCGTGCTCAGGACAAATTGCACAATAATTTTTGCAGTCCAATTTCTCCTGTTACACTTGGTAAAATAAAAAAAATTGAACCTGTAATAATTTTTTTTGTGAAAAAAAGTTAAATGTTAATTTTTTTTAAATATTCAAAAAATTCCTGTGACGCACCTGAAGGGTTAATAAACTCCTTGAATGTGGTTTTAAGCAGCACCTTAAGGGGTGCAGTTTTTAGAATGGTGTCACTTTTGGGTATTTTCTATCATATAGACCCCTCAAAGTGGCTTCAAATGTGATGTGGTCCGTAAAAATAAAATGGTGTTGCAAAAATGAGAGATCGCTGGTCAACTTTTAACCCTTATATCTTACAAACAAATAAAAATTTTGGTTCCAAAATTGTGCTGATGTAAAGTAAACATGTGGCAAATGTTACTTATTAACTTTTTTGTGTGCCATATCTCTGTGATTTAAGGGCATAAAAATTCAAAGTTGGAAAATTGCGGAATTTTCAAAATTTTCGCCAAATTTCCGTTTTTCTCATAAATAAACGCAAGTTATATGAATGAAATTTTACCACTAACATGAAGTACAATATGTCACGAGAAAACAGTGTCAGAATCACCGGGATCCACGGAAGCGTTTCAGAGTTATGACCTCATAAAGGGACAGTGGTCAGAATTGTAAAAATTGGCCCGGTAGTTAACGTGCAAACCACCCTTGGTGGTGAAGGGGTTAAGGGCATGAAAATTCAAAGTTGGAATTTCGCCAAATTTCCATTTTTTCACAAATAGATGCAAGTTATATCAATGATATAATGAAATTTTACCACTAACATGAAGTACAATATGTCATGAGAAAACTATATCAGAATCACCAGGATCCATGGAGGCGTTCCAGAGTTATTACGTCATAAACGGACACTGGTCAAAATTGTAAAAATTGGCCTGGTCATTAACATGCCAACCACCCTTGGGGGTAAAGGGGTTAAAGTGCTGTGGAAAAAGGTGGCATCAGATAAGCAAAATGTAATAAATAAATACATAAATACAATTCTTAGACAATTAACAGCTCCACAGATACCACCCTTACACCCTTATAGCCAATTAAATATTTCTTGATAAATTAATATCAAAGATGTAAATATTAAGCTTGACGGAGAGCTAAAACAATTCAAGTAGCAACAATATACATTTCCTACTACCAATTATGTAAGGTAAAATAATGACCTATACATAAGATTTATAATAAATTTATATTATTTCTATAGATTGCAGTGTGAGTTTTATCTACGACATGTCAATATGTCTTCTTTTACATGTATGATGTAAGATGTGACTAGTTTTCTATTTTATGTTGGCCCTCATTCGAAAAGGGTTTATCTAGTCAGCAAGCAAAACGGTGTGAGAGTGGTCAGGGAACATTGAAAGATGTGATTGTTTGATTGTCATCCACTACCCAGCCACCTGGTCGATGTGATCCTAGTGACTGGACATGTATAATGGGACACCTCAAACTCAAATGCCCCTTAACTTTCTTAAGGTCATGAACTAGGGGACTTAAAATTGGGTATTGTGACCTTATGTTTCTCTGTTCATTAGACAATGTTCTCCCTTTCTGAAAGCAACAAAGGCCATGCATAATTTGCTCATCTTCTTGTGTTTGTTGTAATGGATATTGCACAGTACTATAGTCTGTTGCATAGTGAGATAGTCCTTGCCAGCTCTGTGATTTTTAACATAATTATTCAATTTTTATTCAATCAAGTTAGATACCATAAATACAAGACATTTACAAGAACCTATAGGAACAAGATTAGTATGATAGCCTATAATATCTAGCACATTTATTTATCTCAATTTAGAACTGCTGCAGAATATAGTTGTGATATCTAAAGATAATTATTTATCAATAGATTAGGAAAACTTGAGTCTCAATTTTAAACTATAATTTATTCTTAGTGTCAGTGATATAGATTAACTTTCACAAATGTGTACTGCTGCATGTACCGTGTGATACTATTCTAATTATATCATGCAGTATCACAGAATACATGGCAGAATATTATGTCTTTTACTTCCTAGACTGACACTGTAGATTGGACTGTGGGTTTATCCCAATTGCGTATGTGAAAGTTTCA